>NW_026947634.1:0-547000 GCF_034190915.1 Cavia porcellus
CGCGGTGATGTTTTTCTCACTCCTACTAGTGAATGTAATGTAACACACACCCATACAATGCGCACCACCCCGTGATGTTTTTCTCACTCCTACTAGTGAATGTAATGTACCACACACCCATACAATGCGCACCACCCCGTGATGTTTTCCTCACTCCTACTAGTGAATCTAATGTAATACACACCCATACAATGCGCACCACCCCGTGATGTTTTTCTCACTCCTACTAGTGAATGTAATGTAACACACCCATACAATGCGCACTACCCCGTGATGATTTTCTCACTCCTACTAGTGAATGTAATGTAACACACACCCATACAATGCGCACCACCCCGTGATGTTTTTCTCACTCCTACTAGTGAATGTAATGTAACACACACCCATACAATGCGCACCACGCGGTGATGTTTTTCTCACTCCTACTAGTGAATGTAATGTAACACACACCCATACAATGCGCACCACCCCGTGATGTTTTTCTCACTCCTACTAGTGAATCTAATGTAACACACACCCATACAATGCGCACCACCCCGTGATGTTTTTCTCACTCCTTCTAGTGAATGAAATGTAACACACACCCATACAATGCGCACCACCCCGTGATGTTTTTCTCACTCCTACTAGTGAATCTAATGTAACACACACCCATACAATGCGCACCACCCCGTGATGTTTTTCTCACTCCTTCTAGTGAATCTACTGTAACACACACCCATACAATGCGCACCACCCCGTGATGTGTTTCTCACTCCTACTAGTGAATGTAATGTAACACACACCCATACAATGCGCACCACCACGTGATGTTTTTCTCACTCCTACTAGTGAATCTAATGTAACAAACACCCATACAATGCGCACCACCCCGTGATGTTTTTCTCACTCCTACTAGTGAATGCAATGTAACACACACCCATACAATGCGCACCACCCCGTGATGTTTTTCTCACTCCTGCTAGTGAATGTAATGTAACACACACCCATACAATGCGCACCACCCCGTAATGTTTTTCTCACTCCTACTAGTGAATGTAATGTAACACACACCCATGCAATGCGCACCAACCCGTGATGTTTTTCTCACTCCTACTAGTGTATGTAATGTAACACACACCCATACAATGCGCACCACCCCGTGATGTTTTTCTCACTCCTTCTAGTGAATGTAATGTAACACACACCCATACAATGCGCAACACCCCGTGATGTTTTTCTCACTCCTCCCAGTGAATGTAATGTAACACACACCCATACAATGCGCACCACCCCGTGATGTTTTTCTCACTCCTACTAGTGAATGTAATGTAACACACACCCATACAATGCGCACCACCCCGTGATGTTTTTCTCACTCCTACTAGTGAATGTAATGTAACACACACCCATACAATGCGCACCACCCCGTGAGGTTTTTCTCACTCCTACTAGTGAATGTAATGTAACACACACCCATACAATGCGCACCACCCCGTGAGGTTTTTCTCACTCCTACTAGTGATTCTAATGTAACACACAACCATACAATGCGCACCACCCCGTGATGGTTTCCTCACTCCTACTAGTGAATCTAATGTAACACACACCCATACAATGCGCACCACCCCGTGATGTTTTTCTCACTCCTACTAGTGAATGTAATGTAACACACACCCATACAATGCGCACCACCCCGTGATTTTCTCACTCCTACTAGTGAATGTAATGTAACACACACCCATACAATGCGCACCACCCCGTGATGTTTTTCTCACTCCTACTAGTGAATGTAATGTAACACACACCCATACAATGCGCACCACCCCGTGATGTTTTTCTCACTCCTACTAGTGAATGTAATGTAACACACACCCATACAATGCGCACCACGCGGTGATGTTTTTCTCACTCCTACTAGTGAATGTAATGTAACACACACCCATACAATGCGCACCACCCCGTGATGTTTTTCTCACTCCTACTAGTGAATGTAATGTACCACACACCCATACAATGCGCACCACCCCGTGATGTTTTCCTCACTCCTACTAGTGAATCTAATGTAATACACACCCATACAATGCGCACCACCCCGTGATGTTTTTCTCACTCCTACTAGTGAATGTAATGTAACACACCCATACAATGCGCACTACCCCGTGATGTTTTTCTCACTCCTACTAGTGAATGTAATGTACACACACCCATACAATGCGCACCACCCCGTGATGTTTTTCTCACTCCTACTAGTGAATGTAATGTAACACACACCCATACAATGCGCACCACGCGGTGATGTTTTTCTCACTCCTACTAGTGAATGTAATGTAACACACACCCATACAATGCGCACCGCCCCGTGATGTTTTTCTCACTCCTACTAGTGAATGTAATGTAACACACACCCATACAATGCGCACCACGCGGTGATGTTTTTCTCACTCCTTACTAGTGAATGTAATGTAACACACACCCATACAATGCGCACCACCCCGTGATGTTTTTCTCACTCCTACTAGTGAATGTAATGTACCACACACCCATACAATGCGCACCACCCCGTGATGTTTTCCTCACTCCTACTAGTGAATCTAATGTAATACACACCCATACAATGCGCACCACCCCGTGATGTTTTTCTCACTCCTACTAGTGAATGTAATGTAACACACCCATACAATGCGCACTACCCCGTGATGTTTTTCTCACTCCTACTAGTGAATGTAATGTAACACACACCCATACAATGCGCACCACCCCGTGATGTTTTTCTCACTCCTACTAGTGAATGTAATGTAACACACACCCATACAATGCGCACCACGCGGTGATGTTTTTCTCACTCCTACTAGTGAATGTAATGTAACACACACCCATACAATGCGCACCACCCCGTGATGTTTTTCTCACTCCTACTAGTGAATGTAATGTAACACACACCCATACAATGCGCACCACGCGGTGATGTTTTCTCACTCCTACTAGTGAATGTAATGTAACACACACCCATACAATGCGCACCACCCCGTGATGTTTTTCTCACTCCTACTAGTGAATGTAATGTACCACACACCCATACAATGCGCACCACCCCGTGATGTTTTTCTCACTCCTACTAGTGAATGTAATGTAACACACACCCATACAATGCGCACCACCCCGTGATGTTTTTCTCACTCCTACTAGTGAATCTAATGTAACACACACCCATACAATGCGCACCACCCGTGATGTTTTTCTCACTCCTACTAGTGAATGTAATGTAACACACACCCATACAATGCGCACCACCCCGTGATGTTTTTCTCACTCCTACTAGTGAATGTAATGTAACACACACCCATACAATGCGCACCACCCCGTGATGTTTTTCTCACTCCTACTAGTGAATGTAATGTAACACACACCCATACAATGCGCACCACCCCGTGATGTTTTTCTCACTCCTACAAGTGAATGTAATGTAACACACACCCATACAATGCGCACCACCCCGTGATGTTTTTCTCACTCCTACTAGTGAATCTAATATAACACACACCCGTACAATGCGCACCACCCCGTGATGTTTTTCTCACTCCTACTAGTGAATCTAATGTAACACACACCCATACAATGCGCACCACCCCGTGATGTTTTCTCACTCCTACTAGTGAATCTAATGTAACACACACCCATACAATGCGCACCACCCCGTGATGTTTTTCTCACTCCTACTAGTGAATGTAATGTAACACACACCCATACAATGCGCACCACCCCGTGATGTTTTTCTCACTCCTACTAGTGAATGTAAATGTAACACACACCCATACAATGCGAACCACCCCGTGATGTTTTTCTCACTCCTACTAGTGAATGTAATGTAACACACACCCATACAATGCGCACCACCCCGTGATGTTTTTCTCACTCCTACTAGTGAATGTAATGTAACACACACCCATACAATGCGCACCACCCCGTGATGTTTTTCTCACTCCTACTAGTGAATGTAATGTAACACACACCCATACAATGCCCACCACCCCGTGATGTTTTTCTGACTCCTACTAGTGAATGTAATGTAACACACACCCGTACATTGCGCACCACCCCGTGATGTTTTTCTCACTCCTACTAGTGAATGTAATGTAACACACACCCATACAATGCGCACCACCCCGTGATGTTTTTCTCACTCCTACTAGTGAATGTAATGTAACACACACCCATACAATGCGCACCACCCCGTGATGTTTTTCTCACTCCTACTAGTGAATGTAATGTAACACACACCCATACAATGCGCACCACCCCGTGATGTTTTTCTCACTCCTACTAGTGAATGTAATGTAACACAGCCCCTAACAATGCGCACCACCCCGTGATGTTTTTCTCACTCCTACTAGTGAATGTAATGTAACACACACCCATACAATGCGCACCACCCGTGATGTTTTTCTCACTCCTACTAGTGAATGTAATGTAACACACACCCATACAATGCGCACCACCCCGTGATGTTTTTCTCACTCCTACTAGTGAATGTAATGTAACACACACCCATACAATGCGCACCACCCCGTGATGTTTTTCTCACTCCTACTAGTGAATGTAATGTAACACACACCCATACAATGCGCACCACCCCGTGATGTTTTTCTCACTCCTACTAGTGAATGTAATGTAACACACACCCATACAATGCGCACCACCCCGTGATGTTTTTCTGACTCCTACTAGTGAATGTAATGTAACACACACCCATACATGCGCACCACCCCGTGATGTTTTTCTCACTCCTACTAGTGAATGTATGTAACACACACCCATACAATGCGCACCACCCCGTGATGTTTTTCTCACTCCTACTAGTGAATGTAATGTAACACACACCCATACAATGCGCACCACCCCGTGTTGTTTTTCTCACTCCTACTAGTGAATGTAATGTAACACACACCCATACAATGCGCACCACCCCGTGATGTTTTTCTCACTCCTACTAGTGAATGTAATGTAACACACCCCCAAACAAGGCGCACCACCCCGTGATGTTTTTCTCACTCCTACTAGTGAATCTAATGTAACACACACCCATACATTGCGCACCACCCCGTGATGTTTTTCTCACTCCTACTAGTTAATGTAACGTAACACACACCCATACAATGCGCACCACCCCGTGATGTTTTTCTCACTCCTACTAGTGAATGTAATGTAACACACACCCATACAATGCGCACCACCACGTGATGTTTTTCTCACTCCTCCTAGTGATTGTAATGTAACACACACCCATACAATGCGCACCACCCCGTGATGTTTTTCTCACTCCTACTAGTGAATCTAATGTAACACACACCCATACAATGCGCACCACCCTGTGATGTTTTTCTCACTCCTACAGTGAATGTAATGTAACACACACCCATACAATGCGCACCACTCCGTGATGTTTTTCTCACTCCTACTAGTGAATGCAATGTAACACACACCCATACAATGCGCACCACCCCGTGATGTTTTTCTCACTCCTACTAGTGAATGTAATGTAACACACACCCATACAATGCGCACCACCCCGAGATGTTTTTCTCACTCCTACTAGTGAATGCAATGTAACACACACCCATACAATGCGCACCACCCCGTGATGTTTTTCTCACTCCTACTAGTGAATGTCATGTAACACACACCCATACAATGCGCACCACCCCGTGATGTTTTTCTCACTCCTACTAGTGAATGTAATGTAACACACCCCCAACAATGCGCACCACCCCGTGATGTTTTTCTCACTCCTACTAGTGAATGTAATGTAACACACACCCATACAATGCGCACCACCCCGTGATGTTTTTCTCACTCTTACTAGTGAATCTAATGTAACACACACCCATACAATGCGCACCACCCCGTGATGTTTTTCTCACTCCTTCTAGTGAATGTAATGTAACACACACCCATACATTGCGCACCACCCCGTGATATTTTTCTCACTCCTACTAGTTAATGTAACGTAACACACACCCATACAATGCGCACCACCCCGTGATGTTTTTCTCACTCCTACTAGTGAATGTAATGTAACACACAGCCATACAATGCGCACCACCCCGTGATGTTTTTCTCACTCCTACTAGTGAATCTAATGTAACACACACCCATACAATGCGCAACACCCCGTGATGTTTTTCTCACTCCTACTAGTGAATCTAATGTAACACACACCCATACAATGCGCACCACCCCGTGATGTGTTTCTCACTCCCACTAGTGAATGTAATGTAACACACACCCATACAATGCACACCATCCTGTGATGTTTTTCTCACTCCTACTAGTGAATCTAATGTAACACACACCCATACAATGCGCACCACCCCGTGATGTTTTTCTCACTCCTACTAGTGAATGTAATGTAACACACACCCATACAATGCGCACCACCCCGTGATGTTTTTCTCACTCCTTCTAGTGAATGTAATGTAACACACACCCATACAATGCGCACCACCCCGTGATGTTTTTCTCACTCCTACTAGTGAATGTAATGTAACACACACCCATACAATGCGCACCAACCCGTGATGTTTTTCTCACTCCTACTAGTGTATGTAATGTAACACACACCCATACAATGCGCACCACCCCGTGATGTATTTCTCACTTCTACTAGTGAAGCTAATGTAACACACACCCAAACAATGCGCACCACCCCGTGATGTTTTTCTCACTCCTACTAGTGAATGTAATGTAACACACACCCATACAATGCGCACCACCCTGTGATGTTTTTCTCACTCCTACTAGTGAATCTAATGTAACACACACCCATACAATGCGCACCACCCCGTAATGTTTTTCTCACTCCTACTAGTGAATGTAATGTAACACACACCCATACAATGCGCACCAACCCGTGATGTTTTTCTCACTCCTACTAGTGTATGTAATGTAACACACACCCATACAATGCGCACCACCCCGTGATGTTTTTCTCACTTCTACTAGTGAAGCTAATGTAACACACACCCAAACAATGCGCACCACCCCGTGATGTTTTTCTCACTCCTACTAGTGAATGTAATGTAACACACACCCATACAATGCGCACCACCCCGTGATGTTTTTCTCACTCCTACTAGTGAATCTAATGTAACACACACCCATACAATGCGCACCACCCCGTGATGTTTTTCTCACTCCTACATGTGAATCTAATGTAACACACACCCATACAATGCGCACCACCCCGTGATGTTTTTCTCACTCCTACTACTGAATCTAATGTAACACACACCCATACAATGCGCACCACCCCGTGATGTTTTTCTCACTCCTACTAGTGAATGTAATGTAACACACACCCATACAATGCGCACCACCCCGTGATGTTTTTCTCACTCCTCTTAGTGAATGTAATGTAACACACACCCATACAATGCGCACCACCCCGTGATGTTTTTATCACTCCTACTAGTGAATCTAATGTAACACACACCCATACAATGCGCACCACCCCGTGATGTTTTTCTCACTCCTACTAGTGAATCTAATGTAACACACACCCATACAATGCGCACCACCCCGTGATGTTTTCCTCACTCCTACTAGTGAATCTAATGTAATACACACCCATACAATGCGCACCACCCCGTGATGTTTTTCTCACTCCTACTAGTGAATGTAATGTAACACACACCCATACAATGCGCACCACCCCATGATGTTTTTCTCACTCCTACTAGTGAATGTAATGTAACACACACCCATACAATGCGCACCACCCCGTGATGTTTTTCTCACTCCTACTAGTGAATGTAATGTAACACACACCCATACAATGCGCACCACCCCGTGATGTTTTTCTCACTCCTACTAGTGAATGTAATGTAACACACACCCATACAATGCGCACCACCCCGTGATGTTTTTCTCACTCCTACTAGTGAATGTAATGTAACACACACCCATACGATGCGCACCACCCCGTGATGTTTTTCTCACTCCTACTAGTGAATGTAATGTACCACACACCCATACGATGCGCACCACCCCATGATGTTTTTCTCACTCCTACTAGTGAATGTAATGTAACACACACCCATACGATGCGCACCACACCGTGATGTTTTTCTCACTCCTACTAGTGAATCTAATGTAACACACACCCATACAATGCGCACCACCCCGTGATGTTTTTCTCACTCCTGCTAGTGAATGTAATGTAACACACACCCATACAATGCGCACCACCCCGTGATGTTTTTCTCACTCCTACTAGTGAATGTAATGTAACACACACCCATACAATGCGCACCACCCCGTGATGTTTTTCTCACTCCTACTAGTGAATGTAATGTAACACACACCCATACAATGCGCACCACCCCGTGATGTTTTTCTGACTCCTACTAGTGAATGTAATGTAACACACACCCATACATTGCGCACCACCCCGTGATGTTTTTCTCACTCCTACTAGTGAATGTAATGTAACACACACCCATACAATGCGCACCACCCCGTGATGTTTTTCTCACTCCTACTAGTGAATGTAATGTAACACACACCCATACAATGCGCACCACCCCGTGATGTTTTTCTCACTCCTACTAGTGAATGTAATGTAACACACACCCATACAATGCGCACCACCCCGTGATGTTTTTCTCACTCCTACCAGTGAATGTAATGTAACACACCCCCAAACAATGCGCACCACCCCGTGATGTTTTTCTCACTCCTACTAGTGAATGTAATGTAACACACACCCATAAAATGCGCACCACCCCGTGATGTTTTTCTCACTCCTACTAGTGAATCTAATGTAACACACACCCATACAATGCGCACCACCCCGTGATGTTTTTCTCACTCCTACTAGTGAATCTAATGTAACACACACCCATACAATGCGCACCACCCCGTGATGTTTTCCTCACTCCTACTAGTGAATCTAATGTAATACACACCCATACAATGCGCACCACCCCGTGATGTTTTTCTCACTCCTACTAGTGAATGTAATGTAACACACACCCATACAATGCGCACCACCCCATGATGTTTTTCTCACTCCTACTAGTGAATGTAATGTAACACACACCCATACAATGCGCACCACCCCGTGATGTTTTTCTCACTCCTACTAGTGAATGTAATGTAACACACACCCATACAATGCGCACCACCCCGTGATGTTTTTCTCACTCCTACTAGTGAATGTAATGTAACACACACCCATACAATGCGCACCACCCCGTGATGTTTTTCTCACTCCTACTAGTGACTCTAATGTAACACACACCCATACGATGCGCACCACCCCGTGATGTTTTTCTCACTCCTACTAGTGAATGTAATGTACCACACACCCATACGATGCGCACCACCCCGTGATGTTTTTCTCACTCCTACTAGTGAATGTAATGTAACACACACCCATACGATGCGCACCACCCCGTGATGTTTTTCTCACTCCTGCTAGTGAATCTAATGTAACACACACCCATACAATGCGCACCACCCCGTGATGTTTTTCTCACTCCTGCTAGTGAATGTAATGTAACACACACCCATACAATGCGCACCACCCCGTGATGTTTTTCTCACTCCTACTAGTGAATGTAATGTAACACACACCCATACAATGCGCACCACCCCGTGATGTTTTTCTCACTCCTACTAGTGAATGTAATGTAACACACACCCATACAATGCGCACCACCCCGTGATGTTTTTCTCACTCCTACAAGTGAATCTAATGTAACACACACCCATACAATGCGCACCACCCCGTGATGTTTTTCTCACTCCTACTAGTGAATCTAATGTAACACACACCCATACAATGCGCACCACCCCGTGATGTTTTTCTCACTCCTACTAGTGAATCTAATGTAACACACACCCATACAATGCGCACCACCCCGTGATGTTTTTCTCACTCCTACTAGTGAATCTAATGTAACACACACCCATACAATGCGCACCACCCCGTGATGTTTTTCTCACTCCTACTAGTGAATGTAATGTAACACACACCCATACCATGCGCACCACCCCGTGATGTTTTTCTCACTCCTACTAGTGAATGTAATGTAACACACACCCATACAATGCGCACCACCACGTGATGTTTTTCTCACTCCTACTAGTGAATGTAATGTAACACACACCCATACAATGCGCACCACCCCGTGATGTTTTTCTCACTCCTACTAGTGAATCTAATGTAACACACACCCATACAATGCGCACCACCCCGTGATGTTTTTCTCACTCCTACTAGTGAATGTAATGTAACACACACCCATACAATGCGCACCACCCCGTGATGTTTTTCTGACTCCTACTAGTGAATGTAATGTAACACACACCCATACATTGCGCACCACCCCGTGATGTTTTTCTCACTCCTACTAGTGAATGTAATGTAACACACACCCATACAATGCGCACCACCCCGTGATGTTTTTCTGACTCCTACTAGTGAATGTAATGTAACACACACCCATACAATGCGCACCACCCCGTGATGTTTTTCTCACTCCTACTAGTGAATGTAATGTAACACACACCCATACAATGCGCACCACCCCGTGATGTTTTTCTCACTCCTACTAGTGAATGTAATGTAACACACCCCCAAACAATGCGCACCACCCCGTGATGTTTTTCTCACTCCTACTAGTGAATGTAATGTAACACACACCCATAAAATGCGCACCACCCCGTGATGTTTTTCTCACTCCTACTAGTGAATCTAATGTAACACACACCCATACAATGCGCACCACCCCGTGATGTTTTTCTCACTCCTACTAGTGAATATAATGTAACACACACCCATACAATGCGCACCACCCCGTGATGTTTTTCTCACTCCTTCTAGTGAATCTAATGTAACACACACCCATACAATGCGCACCACCCCGTGATGTTTTTCTCACTCCTACTAGTGAATCTAATGTAACACACACCCATACAATGCGCACCACCCCGTGATGTTTTTCTCACTCCTACTAGTGAATCTAATGTAACACACACCCATACAATGCGCACCACCCCGTGATGTTTTTCTCACTCCTACTAGTGAATGTAATGTAACACACACCCATACAATGCGCACCACCCCGTGATGTTTTTCTCACTCCTACTAGTGAATGTAATGTGACACACACCCATACAATGCGCACCACCCCGTGATGTTTTTCTCACTCCAACTAGTGAATGTAATGTGACACACACCCATACAATGCGCACCACCCCGTGATGTTTTTCTCACTCCTACTAGTGAATGTAATGTGACACACACCCATACAATGCGCACCACCCCGTGATGTTTTTCTCACTAATAGTAGTGAATGTAATGTGACAAAAAACCATACAATGCGCACCACCCCGTGATGTTTTTCTCACTCCTCCTAGTGAATGTAATGTGACACACACCCATACAATGCGCACCACCCCGTGATGTTTTTCTCACTCCTACTAGTGAATGTAATGTGACACACACCCATACAATGCGCACCATCCGGTGATGTTTTTCTCACTCCTCCTAGTGAATGTAATGTGACACACACCCATACAATGCGCACCACCCCGTGATGTTTTTCTCACTCCTACTAGTGAATGTAATGTAACACACACCCATACAATGCGCACCACCCCGTGATGTTTTTCTCACTCCTACTAGTGAATGCAATGTAACACACACCCATACAATGCGCACCACCCCGTGATGTTTTTCTCACTCCTACTAGTGAATGTAATGTAACACACACCGATACAATGCGCACCACCCCGAGATGTTTTTCTCACTCCTACTAGTGAATGCAATGTAACACACACCCATACAATGCGCACCACCCCGTGATGTTTTTCTCACTCCTACTAGTGAATGTCATGTAACACACACCCATACAATGCGCACCACCCCGTGATGTTTTTCTCACTCCTACTAGTGAATGTAATGTAACACACCCCCAAACAATGCGCACCACCCCGTGATGTTTTTCTCACTCCTACTAGTGAATGTAATGTAACACACACCCATACAATGCGCACCACCCCGTGATGTTTTTCTCACTCCTACTAGTGAATCTAATGTAACACACACCCATACAATGCGCACCACCCCGTGATGTTTTTCTCACTCCTTCTAGTGAATGTAATGTAACACACACCCATACATTGCGCACCACCCCGTGATGTTTTTCTCACTCCTACTAGTGAATCTAATGTAACACACAGCCATACAATGCGCACCACCCCGTGATGTTTTTCTCACTCCTACTAGTGAATGTAATGTAACACACACCCATACAATGCGCACCTCCCCGTGATGTTTTTCTCACTCCTTCTAGTGAATGTAATGTAACACACACCCATACAATGCGCACCACCCCGTGATGTTTTTCTCACTCCTACTAGTGAATGTAATGTAACACACACCCATACAATGCGCACCAACCCGTGATGTTTTTCTCACTCCTACTAGTGTATGTAATGTAACACACACCCATACAATGCGCACCACCCCGTGATGTTTTTTTCACTTCTACTAGTGAAGCTAATGTAACACACACCCAAACAATGCGCACCACCCCGTGATGTTTTTCTCACTCCTACTAGTGAATGTAATGTAACACACACCCATACAATGCGCACCACCCCGTGATGTTTTTCTCACTCCTACTAGTGAATCTAATGTAACACACACCCATACAATGCGCACCACCCCGTGATGTTTTTCTCACTCCTACAAGTGAATCTAATGTAACACACACCCATACAATGCGCACCACCCCGTGATGTTTTTCTCACTCCTACAAGTGAATCTAATGTAACACACACCCATACAATGCGCACCACCCCGTGATGTTTTTCTCACTCCTACTACTGAATCTAATGTAACACACACCCATACAATGCGCACCACCCCGTGATGTTTTTCTCACTCCTACTAGTGAGTGTAATGTAACACACACCCATACAATGCGCACCACCCCGTGATGTTTTTCTCACTCCTCTTAGTGAATGTAATGTAACACACACCCATACAATGCGCACCACCCCGTGATATTTTTCTCACTCCTACTAGTGAATCTAATGTAACACACACCCATACAATGCGCACCACCCCGTGATGTTTTTCTCACTCCTACTAGTGAATCTAATGTAACACACACCCATACAATGCGCACCACCCTGTGATGTTTTCCTCACTCCTACTAGTGAATCTAATGTAATACACACCCATACAATGCGCACCACCCCGTGATGTTTTTCTCACTCCTACTAGTGAATGTAATGTAACACACACCCATACAATGCGCACCACCCCACGATGTTTTTCTCACTCCTACTAGTGAATGTAATGTAACACACACCCATACAATGCGCACCACCCCGTGATGTTTTTCTCACTCCTACTAGTGAATGTAATGTAACACACACCCATACAATGCGCACCACCCCGTGATGTTTTTCTCACTCCTACTAGTGAATGTAATGTAACACACACCCATACGATGCGCACCACCCGGTGATGTTTTTCTCACTCCTACTAGTGAATGTAATGTAACACACACCCATACGATGCGCACCACCCCGTGATGTTTTTCTCACTCCTACTAGTGAATCTAATGTAACACACACCCATACAATGCGCACCAACCCGTGATGTTTTTCTCACTCCTACTAGTGTATGTAATGTAACACACACCCATACAATGCGCACCACCCCGTGATGTTTTTCTCACTTCTACTAGTGAAGCTAATGTAACACACACCCAAACAATGCGCACCACCCCGTGATGTTTTTCTCACTCCTACTAGTGAATGTAATGTAACACACACCCATACAATGCGCACCACCCTGTGATGTTTTTCTCACTCCTACTAGTGAATCTAATGTAACACACACCCATACAATGCGCACCACCCCGTAATGTTTTTCTCACTCCTACTAGTGAATGTAATGTAACACACACCCATACAATGCGCACCAACCCGTGATGTTTTTCTCACTCCTACTAGTGTATGTAATGTAACACACACCCATACAATGCGCACCACCCCGTGATGTTTTTCTCACTTCTACTAGTGAAGCTAATGTAACACACACCCAAACAATGCGCACCACCCCGTGATGTTTTTCTCACTCCTACTAGTGAATGTAATGTAACACACACCCATACAATGCGCACCACCCCGTGATGTTTTTCTCACTCCTACTAGTGAATCTAATGTAACACACACCCATACAATGCGCACCACCCCGTGATGTTTTTCTCACTCCTACATGTGAATCTAATGTAACACACACCCATACAATGCGCACCACCCCGTGATGTTTTTCTCACTCCTACTACTGAATCTAATGTAACACACACCCATACAATGCGCACCACCCCGTGATGTTTTTCTCACTCCTACTAGTGAATGTAATGTAACACACACCCATACAATGCGCACCACCCCGTGATGTTTTTCTCACTCCTCTTAGTGAATGTAATGTAACACACACCCATACAATGCGCACCACCCCGTGATGTTTTTATCACTCCTACTAGTGAATCTAATGTAACACACACCCATACAATGCGCACCACCCCGTGATGTTTTTCTCACTCCTACTAGTGAATCTAATGTAACACACACCCATACAATGCGCACCACCCCGTGATGTTTTCCTCACTCCTACTAGTGAATCTAATGTAATACACACCCATACAATGCGCACCACCCCGTGATGTTTTTCTCACTCCTACTAGTGAATGTAATGTAACACACACCCATACAATGCGCACCACCCCATGATGTTTTTCTCACTCCTACTAGTGAATGTAATGTAACACACACCCATACAATGCGCACCACCCCGTGATGTTTTTCTCACTCCTACTAGTGAATGTAATGTAACACACACCCATACAATGCGCACCACCCCGTGATGTTTTTCTCACTCCTACTAGTGAATGTAATGTAACACACACCCATACAATGCGCACCACCCCGTGATGTTTTTCTCACTCCTACTAGTGAATGTAATGTAACACACACCCATACGATGCGCACCACCCCGTGATGTTTTTCTCACTCCTACTAGTGAATGTAATGTACCACACACCCATACGATGCGCACCACCCCGTGATGTTTTTCTCACTCCTACTAGTGAATGTAATGTAACACACACCCATACGATGCGCACCACACCGTGATGTTTTTCTCACTCCTACTAGTGAATCTAATGTAACACACACCCATACAATGCGCACCACCCCGTGATGTTTTTCTCACTCCTGCTAGTGAATGTAATGTAACACACACCCATACAATGCGCACCACCCCGTGATGTTTTTCTCACTCCTACTAGTGAATGTAATGTAACACACACCCATACAATGCGCACCACCCCGTGATGTTTTTCTCACTCCTACTAGTGAATGTAATGTAACACACACCCATACAATGCGCACCACCCCGTGATGTTTTTCTGACTCCTACTAGTGAATGTAATGTAACACACACCCATACATTGCGCACCACCCCGTGATGTTTTTCTCACTCCTACTAGTGAATGTAATGTAACACACACCCATACAATGCGCACCACCCCGTGATGTTTTTCTCACTCCTACTAGTGAATGTAATGTAACACACACCCATACAATGCGCACCACCCCGTGATGTTTTTCTCACTCCTACTAGTGAATGTAATGTAACACACACCCATACAATGCGCACCACCCCGTGATGTTTTTCTCACTCCTACCAGTGAATGTAATGTAACACACCCCCAAACAATGCGCACCACCCCGTGATGTTTTTCTCACTCCTACTAGTGAATGTAATGTAACACACACCCATAAAATGCGCACCACCCCGTGATGTTTTTCTCACTCCTACTAGTGAATCTAATGTAACACACACCCATACAATGCGCACCACCCCGTGATGTTTTTCTCACTCCTACTAGTGAATCTAATGTAACACACACCCATACAATGCGCACCACCCCGTGATGTTTTCCTCACTCCTACTAGTGAATCTAATGTAATACACACCCATACAATGCGCACCACCCCGTGATGTTTTTCTCACTCCTACTAGTGAATGTAATGTAACACACACCCATACAATGCGCACCACCCCATGATGTTTTTCTCACTCCTACTAGTGAATGTAATGTAACACACACCCATACAATGCGCACCACCCCGTGATGTTTTTCTCACTCCTACTAGTGAATGTAATGTAACACACACCCATACAATGCGCACCACCCCGTGATGTTTTTCTCACTCCTACTAGTGAATGTAATGTAACACACACCCATACAATGCGCACCACCCCGTGATGTTTTTCTCACTCCTACTAGTGAATCTAATGTAACACACACCCATACGATGCGCACCACCCCGTGATGTTTTTCTCACTCCTACTAGTGAATGTAATGTACCACACACCCATACGATGCGCACCACCCCGTGATGTTTTTCTCACTCCTACTAGTGAATGTAATGTAACACACACCCATACGATGCGCACCACCCCGTGATGTTTTTCTCACTCCTGCTAGTGAATCTAATGTAACACACACCCATACAATGCGCACCACCCCGTGATGTTTTTCTCACTCCTGCTAGTGAATGTAATGTAACACACACCCATACAATGCGCACCACCCCGTGATGTTTTTCTCACTCCTACTAGTGAATGTAATGTAACACACACCCATACAATGCGCACCACCCCGTGATGTTTTTCTCACTCCTACTAGTGAATGTAATGTAACACACACCCATACAATGCGCACCACCCCGTGATGTTTTTCTCACTCCTACAAGTGAATCTAATGTAACACACACCCATACAATGCGCACCACCCCGTGATGTTTTTCTCACTCCTACTAGTGAATCTAATGTAACACACACCCATACAATGCGCACCACCCCGTGATGTTTTTCTCACTCCTACTAGTGAATCTAATGTAACACACACCCATACAATGCGCACCACCCCGTGATGTTTTTCTCACTCCTACTAGTGAATCTAATGTAACACACACCCATACAATGCGCACCACCCCGTGATGTTTTTCTCACTCCTACTAGTGAATGTAATGTAACACACACCCATACCATGCGCACCACCCCGTGATGTTTTTCTCACTCCTACTAGTGAATGTAATGTAACACACACCCATACAATGCGCACCACCACGTGATGTTTTTCTCACTCCTACTAGTGAATGTAATGTAACACACACCCATACAATGCGCACCACCCCGTGATGTTTTTCTCACTCCTACTAGTGAATCTAATGTAACACACACCCATACAATGCGCACCACCCCGTGATGTTTTTCTCACTCCTACTAGTGAATGTAATGTAACACACACCCATACAATGCGCACCACCCCGTGATGTTTTTCTGACTCCTACTAGTGAATGTAATGTAACACACACCCATACATTGCGCACCACCCCGTGATGTTTTTCTCACTCCTACTAGTGAATGTAATGTAACACACACCCATACAATGCGCACCACCCCGTGATGTTTTTCTGACTCCTACTAGTGAATGTAATGTAACACACACCCATACAATGCGCACCACCCCGTGATGTTTTTCTCACTCCTACTAGTGAATGTAATGTAACACACACCCATACAATGCGCACCACCCCGTGATGTTTTTCTCACTCCTACTAGTGAATGTAATGTAACACACCCCCAAACAATGCGCACCACCCCGTGATGTTTTTCTCACTCCTACTAGTGAATGTAATGTAACACACACCCATAAAATGCGCACCACCCCGTGATGTTTTTCTCACTCCTACTAGTGAATCTAATGTAACACACACCCATACAATGCGCACCACCCCGTGATGTTTTTCTCACTCCTACTAGTGAATATAATGTAACACACACCCATACAATGCGCACCACCCCGTGATGTTTTTCTCACTCCTTCTAGTGAATCTAATGTAACACACACCCATACAATGCGCACCACCCCGTGATGTTTTTCTCACTCCTACTAGTGAATCTAATGTAACACACACCCATACAATGCGCACCACCCCGTGATGTTTTTCTCACTCCTACTAGTGAATCTAATGTAACACACACCCATACAATGCGCACCACCCCGTGATGTTTTTCTCACTCCTACTAGTGAATGTAATGTAACACACACCCATACAATGCGCACCACCCCGTGATGTTTTTCTCACTCCTACTAGTGAATGTAATGTGACACACACCCATACAATGCGCACCACCCCGTGATGTTTTTCTCACTCCTACTAGTGAATGTAATGTGACACACACCCATACAATGCGCACCACCCCGTGATGTTTTTCTCACTCCTACTAGTGAATGTAATGTGACACACACCCATACAATGCGCACCACCCCGTGATGTTTTTCTCACTAATAGTAGTGAATGTAATGTGACAAAAAACCATACAATGCGCACCACCCCGTGATGTTTTTCTCACTCCTCCTAGTGAATGTAATGTGACACACACCCATACAATGCGCACCACCCCGTGATGTTTTTCTCACTCCTACTAGTGAATGTAATGTGACACACACCCATACAATGCGCACCATCCGGTGATGTTTTTCTCACTCCTCCTAGTGAATGTAATGTGACACACACCCATACAATGCGCACCACCCCGTGATGTTTTTCTCACTCCTACTAGTGAATGTAATGTAACACACACCCATACAATGCGCACCACCCCGTGATGTTTTTCTCACTCCTACTAGTGAATGCAATGTAACACACACCCATACAATGCGCACCACCCCGTGATGTTTTTCTCACTCCTACTAGTGAATGTAATGTAACACACACCGATACAATGCGCACCACCCCGAGATGTTTTTCTCACTCCTACTAGTGAATGCAATGTAACACACACCCATACAATGCGCACCACCCCGTGATGTTTTTCTCACTCCTACTAGTGAATGTCATGTAACACACACCCATACAATGCGCACCACCCCGTGATGTTTTTCTCACTCCTACTAGTGAATGTAATGTAACACACCCCCAAACAATGCGCACCACCCCGTGATGTTTTTCTCACTCCTACTAGTGAATGTAATGTAACACACACCCATACAATGCGCACCACCCCGTGATGTTTTTCTCACTCCTACTAGTGAATCTAATGTAACACACACCCATACAATGCGCACCACCCCGTGATGTTTTTCTCACTCCTTCTAGTGAATGTAATGTAACACACACCCATACATTGCGCACCACCCCGTGATGTTTTTCTCACTCCTACTAGTGAATCTAATGTAACACACAGCCATACAATGCGCACCACCCCGTGATGTTTTTCTCACTCCTACTAGTGAATGTAATGTAACACACACCCATACAATGCGCACCTCCCCGTGATGTTTTTCTCACTCCTTCTAGTGAATGTAATGTAACACACACCCATACAATGCGCACCACCCCGTGATGTTTTTCTCACTCCTACTAGTGAATGTAATGTAACACACACCCATACAATGCGCACCAACCCGTGATGTTTTTCTCACTCCTACTAGTGTATGTAATGTAACACACACCCATACAATGCGCACCACCCCGTGATGTTTTTTTCACTTCTACTAGTGAAGCTAATGTAACACACACCCAAACAATGCGCACCACCCCGTGATGTTTTTCTCACTCCTACTAGTGAATGTAATGTAACACACACCCATACAATGCGCACCACCCCGTGATGTTTTTCTCACTCCTACTAGTGAATCTAATGTAACACACACCCATACAATGCGCACCACCCCGTGATGTTTTTCTCACTCCTACAAGTGAATCTAATGTAACACACACCCATACAATGCGCACCACCCCGTGATGTTTTTCTCACTCCTACAAGTGAATCTAATGTAACACACACCCATACAATGCGCACCACCCCGTGATGTTTTTCTCACTCCTACTACTGAATCTAATGTAACACACACCCATACAATGCGCACCACCCCGTGATGTTTTTCTCACTCCTACTAGTGAGTGTAATGTAAACACACCCATACAATGCGCACCACCCCGTGATGTTTTTCTCACTCCTCTTAGTGAATGTAATGTAACACACACCCATACAATGCGCACCACCCCGTGATATTTTTCTCACTCCTACTAGTGAATCTAATGTAACACACACCCATACAATGCGCACCACCCCGTGATGTTTTTCTCACTCCTACTAGTGAATCTAATGTAACACACACCCATACAATGCGCACCACCCTGTGATGTTTTCCTCACTCCTACTAGTGAATCTAATGTAATACACACCCATACAATGCGCACCACCCCGTGATGTTTTTCTCACTCCTACTAGTGAATGTAATGTAACACACACCCATACAATGCGCACCACCCCACGATGTTTTTCTCACTCCTACTAGTGAATGTAATGTAACACACACCCATACAATGCGCACCACCCCGTGATGTTTTTCTCACTCCTACTAGTGAATGTAATGTAACACACACCCATACAATGCGCACCACCCCGTGATGTTTTTCTCACTCCTACTAGTGAATGTAATGTAACACACACCCATACGATGCGCACCACCCGGTGATGTTTTTCTCACTCCTACTAGTGAATGTAATGTAACACACACCCATACGATGCGCACCACCCCGTGATGTTTTTCTCACTCCTACTAGTGAATGTAATGTACCACACACCCATACGATGCGCACCACCCCGTGATGTTTTTCTCCACTCCTACTAGTGAATGTAATGTAACACACACCCATACGATGCGCACCACCCCGTGATGTTTTTCTCACTCCTACTAGTGAATCTAATGTAACACACACCCATACAATGCGCACCACCCCGTGATGTTTTTCTCACTCCTGCTAGTGAATGTAATGTAACACACACCCATACAATGCGCACCACCCCGTGATGTTTTTCTCACTCCTACTAGTGAATGTAATGTAACACACACCCATACAATGCGCACCAACCCGTGATGTTTTTCTCACTCCTACTAGTGAATGTAATGTAACACACACCCATACAATGCGCACCACCCCGTGATGTTTTTCTCACTCCTACAAGTGAATCTAATGTAACACACACCCATACAATGCGCACCACCCCGTGATGTTTTTCTCACTCCTACTAGTGAATCTAATGTAACACACACCCATACAATGCGCACCACCCCGTGATGTTTTTCTCACTCCTACTAGTGAATCTAATGTAACACACACCCATACAATGCGCACCACCCCGTGATGTTTTTCTCACTCCTACTAGTGAATCTAATGTAACACACACCCATACAATGCGCACCACCCCGTGATGTTTTTCTCACTCCTACTAGTGAATGTAATGTAACACACACCCATACAATGCGCACCACCCCGTGATGTTTTTCTCACTCCTACTAGTGAATGTAATGTAACACACACCCATACAATGCGCACCACCCCGTGATGTTTTTCTCACTCCTACTAGTGAATCTAATGTAACACACACCCATACAATGCGCACCACCCCGTGATGTGTTTCTCACTCCTACTAGTGAATGTAATGTAACACACACCCATACAATGCACACCATCCCGTGATGTTTTTCTCACTCCTACTAGTGAATCTAATGTAACACACACCCATACAATGCGCACCACCCCGTGATGTTTTTCTCACTCCTACTAGTGAATGTAATGTAACACACACCCATACAATGCGCACCACCCCTTGATGTTTTTCTCACTCCTTCTAGTGAATGTAATGTAACACACACCCATACAATGCGCACCACCCCGTGATGTTTTTCTCACTCCTACTAGTGAATGTAATGTAACACACACCCATACAATGCGCACCAACCCGTGATGTTTTTCTCACTCCTACTAGTGTATGTAATGTAACACACACCCATACAATGCGCACCACCCCGTGATGTTTTTCTCACTTCTACTAGTGAAGCTAATGTAACACACACCCAAACAATGCGCACCACCCCGTGATGTTTTTCTCACTCCTACTAGTGAATGTAATGTAACACACACCCATACAATGCGCACCACCCCGTGATGTTTTTCTCACTCCTACTAGTGAATCTAATGTAACACACACCCATACAATGCGCACCACCCCGTAATGTTTTTCTCACTCCTACCAGTGAATGTAATGTAACACACACCCATACAATGCGCACCAACCCGTGATGTTTTTCTCACTCCTACTAGTGTATGTAATGTAACACACACCCATACAATGCGCACCACCCCGTGATGTTTTTCTCACTTCTACTAGTGAAGCTAATGTAACACACACCCAAACAATGCGCACCACCCCGTGATGTTTTTCTCACTCCTACTAGTGAATGTAATGTAACACACACCCATACAATGCGCACCACCCCGTGATGTTTTTCTCACTCCTACTAGTGAATCTAATGTAACACACACCCATACAATGCGCACCACCCCGTGATGTTTTTCTCACTCCTACAAGTGAATCTAATGTAACACACACCCATACAATGCGCACCACCCCGTGATGTTTTTCTCACTCCTACTACTGAATCTAATGTAAAACACACCCATACAATGCGCACCACCCCGTGATGTTTTTCTCACTCCTACTAGTGAATGTAATGTAACACACACCCATACAATGCGCACCACCCCGTGATGTTTTTCTCACTCCTCTTAGTGAATGTAATGTAACACACACCCATACAATGCGCACCACCCCGTGATATTTTTCTCACTCCTACTAGTGAATCTAATGTAACACACACCCATACAATGCGCACCACCCCGTGATGTTTTTCTCACTCCTACTAGTGAATCTAATGTAACACACACCCATACAATGCGCACCACCCTGTGATGTTTTCCTCACTCCTACTAGTGAATCTAATGTAATACACACCCATACAATGCGCACCACCCCGTGATGTTTTTCTCACTCCTACTAGTGAATGTAATGTAACACACACCCATACAATGCGCACCACCCCACGATGTTTTTCTCACTCCTACTAGTGAATGTAATGTAACACACACCCATACAATGCGCACCACCCCGTGATGTTTTTCTCACTCCTACTAGTGAATGTAATGTAACACACACCCATACGATGCGCACCACCCCGTGATGTTTTTCTCACTCCTACTAGTGAATGTAATGTAACACACACCCATACGATGCGCACCACCCGGTGATGTTTTTCTCACTCCTACTAGTGAATGTAATGTAACACACACCCATACGATGCGCACCACCCCGTGATGTTTTTCTCACTCCTACTAGTGAATGTAATGTACCACACACCCATACGATGCGCACCACCCCGTGATGTTTTTCTCACTCCTACTAGTGAATGTAATGTAACACACACCCATACGATGCGCACCACCCCGTGATGTTTTTCTCACTCCTACTAGTGAATCTAATGTAACACACACCCATACAATGAGCACCACCCCGTGATGTTTTTCTCAATCGTGCTAGTGAATGTAATGTAACACACACCCATACAATGCGCACCACCCCGTGATGTTTTTCTCACTCCTACTAGTGAATGTAATGTAACACACACCCATACAATGCGCACCACCCCGTGATGTTTTTCTCACTCCTCCTAGTGAATGTAATGTAACACACACCCATACAATGCGCACCACCCCGTGATGTTTTTCTCACTCCTACAAGTGAATCTAATGTAACACACACCCATACAATGCGCACCACCCCGTGATGTTTTTCTCACTCCTACTAGTGAATCTAATGTAACACACACCCATACAATGCGCACCACCCCGTGATGTATTTCTCACTCCTACTAGTGAATCTAATGTAACACACACCCATACAATGCGCACCACCCCGTGATGTTTTTCTCACTCCTACTAGTGAATCTAATGTAACACACACCCATACAATGCGCACCACCCCGTGATGTTTTTCTCACTCCTACTAGTGAATGTAATGTAACACACACCCATACAATGCGCACCACCCCGTGATGTTTTTCTCACTCCTACTAGTGAATGTAATGTAACACACACCCATACAATGCGCACCACCCCGTGATGTTTTTCTCACTCCTACTAGTGAATGTAATGTAACACACACCCATACAATGCGCACCACCCCATGATGTTTTTCTCACTCCTACTAGTGAATCTAATGTAACACACACCCATACAATGCGCACCACAACGTGATGTTTTTCTCAATCCTACTAGTGAATGTAATGTAACACACACCCATACAATGCGCACCACCCCGTGATGTTTTTCTGACTCCTACTAGTGAATGTAATGTAACACACACCCATACATTGCGCACCACCCCGTGATGTTTTTCTCACTCCTACTAGTGAATGTAATGTAACACACACCCATACAATGCGCACCACCCCGTGATGTTTTTCTCACTCCTACTAGTGAATGTAATGTAACACACACCCATACAATGCGCACCACCCCGTGATGTTTTTCTCACTCCTACTAGTGAATGTAATGTAACACACACCCATACAATTCGCATCACCCCGTGATGTTTTTCTCACTCCTACTAGTGAATGTAATGTAACACACCCCCAAACAATGCGCACCACCCCGTGATGTTTTTCTCACTCCTACTAGTGAATGTAATGTAACACACACCCATACAATGCGCACCACCCCGTGATGTTTTTCTCACTCCTACTAGTGAATCTAATGTAACACACACCCATACAATGCGCACCACCCCGTGATGTTTTTCTCACTCCTACTAGTGAATCTAATGTAACACACACCCACATAATGCGCACCACCCCGTGATGTTTTTCTCACTCCTACTAGTGAATCTAATGTAACACACACCCATACAATGCGCACCACCCCGTGATGTTTTTCTCACTCCTACTAGTGAATCTAATGTAACACACACCCATACAATGCGCACCACCCCGTGATGTTTTTCTCACTCCTACTAGTGAATCTAATGTAACACACACCCATACAATGCGCACCACCCCGTGATGTTTTTCTCACTCCTACTAGTGAATGTAATGTAACACACACCCATACAATGCGCACCACACCGTGATGTTTTTCTCACTCCTACTAGTGAATGTAATGTGACACACACCCATACAATGCGCACCACCCCGTGATGTTTTTCTCACTCCTACTAGTGAATGTAATGTGACACACACCCATACAATGCGCACCACCCCGTGATGTTTTTCTCACTCCTACTAGTGAATGTAATGTGACACACACCCATACAATGCGCACCACCCCGTGATGTTTTTCTCACTCCTACTAGTGAATGTAATGTGACAAAAAACCATACAATGCGCACCACCCCGTGATGTTTTTCTCACTCCTACTAGTGAATGTAATGTGACACACACCCATACAATGCGCACCACCCCGTGATGTTTTTCTCACTCCTACTAGTGAATGTAATGTGACACACACCCATACAATGCGCACCACCCGGTGATGTTTTTCTCACACCTCCTAGTGAATGTAATGTGACACACACCCATACAATGCGCACCACCCCGTGATGTTTTTCTCACTCCTACTAGTGAATGTAATGTAACACACACCCATACAATGCGCACCAACCCGTGATGTTTTTCTCACTCCTACTAGTGTATGTAATGTAACACACACCCATATAATGCGCACCACCCCGTGATGTTTTTCTCACTTCTACTAGTGAAGCTAATGTAACACACACCCAAACATTGCGCACCACCCCGTGATGTTTTTCTCACTCCTACTAGTGAATGTAATGTAACACACACCCATACAATGCACACCACCCCGTGATGTTTTTCTCACTCCTACTAGTGAATCTAATGTAACACACACCCATACAATGCGCACCACCCCGTGATGTTTTTCTCACTCCTACTAGTGAATCTAATGTAACACACACCCATACAATGAGCACCACCCCGTGATGTTTTTCTCAATCGTGCTAGTGAATGTAATGTAACACACACCCATACAATGCGCACCACCCCGTGATGTTTTTCTCACTCCTACTAGTGAATGTAATGTAACACACACCCATACAATGCGCACCACCCCGTGATGTTTTTCTCACTCTTCCTAGTGAATGTAATGTAACACACACCCATACAATGCGCACCACCCCGTGATGTTTTTCTCACTCCTACAAGTGAATCTAATGTAACACACACCCATACAATGCGCACCACCCCGTGATGTTTTTCTCACTCCTACTAGTGAATCTAATGTAACACACACCCATACAATGCGCACCACCCCGTGATGTATTTCTCACTCCTACTAGTGAATCTAATGTAACACACACCCATACAATGCGCACCACCCCGTGATGTTTTTCTCACTCCTACTAGTGAATCTAATGTAACACACACCCATACAATGCGCACCACCCCGTGATGTTTTTCTCACTCCTACTAGTGAATGTAATGTAACACACACCCATACAATGCGCACCACCCCGTGATGTTTTTCTCACTCCTACTAGTGAATGTAATGTAACACACACCCATACAATGCGCACCACCCCGTGATGTTTTTCTCACTCCTACTAGTGAATGTAATGTAACACACACCCATACAATGCGCACCACCCCATGATGTTTTTCTCACTCCTACTAGTGAATCTAATGTAACACACACCCATACAATGCGCACCACAACGTGATGTTTTTCTCAATCCTACTAGTGAATGTAATGTAACACACACCCATACAATGCGCACCACCCCGTGATGTTTTTCTGACTCCTACTAGTGAATGTAATGTAACACACACCCATACATTGCGCACCACCCCGTGATGTTTTTCTCACTCCTACTAGTGAATGTAATGTAACACACACCCATACAATGCGCACCACCCCGTGATGTTTTTCTCACTCCTACTAGTGAATGTAATGTAACACACACCCATACAATGCGCACCACCCCGTGATGTTTTTCTCACTCCTACTAGTGAATGTAATGTAACACACACCCATACAATTCGCATCACCCCGTGATGTTTTTCTCACTCCTACTAGTGAATGTAATGTAACACACCCCCAAACAATGCGCACCACCCCGTGATGTTTTTCTCACTCCTACTAGTGAATGTAATGTAACACACACCCATACAATGCGCACCACCCCGTGATGTTTTTCTCACTCCTACTAGTGAATCTAATGTAACACACACCCATACAATGCGCACCACCCCGTGATGTTTTTCTCACTCCTACTAGTGAATCTAATGTAACACACACCCACATAATGCGCACCACCCCGTGATGTTTTTCTCACTCCTACTAGTGAATCTAATGTAACACACACCCATACAATGCGCACCACCCCGTGATGTTTTTCTCACTCCTACTAGTGAATCTAATGTAACACACACCCATACAATGCGCACCACCCCGTGATGTTTTTCTCACTCCTACTAGTGAATCTAATGTAACACACACCCATACAATGCGCACCACCCCGTGATGTTTTTCTCACTCCTACTAGTGAATGTAATGTAACACACACCCATACAATGCGCACCACACCGTGATGTTTTTCTCACTCCTACTAGTGAATGTAATGTGACACACACCCATACAATGCGCACCACCCCGTGATGTTTTTCTCACTCCTACTAGTGAATGTAATGTGACACACACCCATACAATGCGCACCACCCCGTGATGTTTTTCTCACTCCTACTAGTGAATGTAATGTGACACACACCCATACAATGCGCACCACCCCGTGATGTTTTTCTCACTCCTACTAGTGAATGTAATGTGACAAAAAACCATACAATGCGCACCACCCCGTGATGTTTTTCTCACTCCTACTAGTGAATGTAATGTGACACACACCCATACAATGCGCACCACCCCGTGATGTTTTTCTCACTCCTACTAGTGAATGTAATGTGACACACACCCATACAATGCGCACCACCCGGTGATGTTTTTCTCACACCTCCTAGTGAATGTAATGTGACACACACCCATACAATGCGCACCACCCCGTGATGTTTTTCTCACTCCTACTAGTGAATGTAATGTAACACACACCCATACAATGCGCACCAACCCGTGATGTTTTTCTCACTCCTACTAGTGTATGTAATGTAACACACACCCATACAATGCGCACCACCCCGTGATGTTTTTCTCACTTCTACTAGTGAAGCTAATGTAACACACACCCAAACATTGCGCACCACCCCGTGATGTTTTTCTCACTCCTACTAGTGAATGTAATGTAACACACACCCATACAATGCACACCACCCCGTGATGTTTTTCTCACTCCTACTAGTGAATCTAATGTAACACACACCCATACAATGCGCACCACCCCGTGATGTTTTTTTCACTCCTACTAGTGAATCTAATGTAACACACACCCATACAATGCGCACCACCCCGTGATGTTTTTCTCACTCCTACTAGTGAATCTAATGTAACACACACCCATACAATGCGCACCACCCCGTGATGTTTTTCTCACTCCTACTAGTGAATGTAATGTAACACACACCCATACAATGCGCACCACCCCGTGATGTTTTTCTCACTCCTCTTAGTGAATGTAATGTAACACACACCCATACAATGCGCACCACCCCGTGATGTTTTTCTCACTCCTACTAGTGAATCTAATGTAACACACACCCATACAATGCGCACCACCCCGTGATGTTTTTCTCACTCCTACTAGTGAATCTAATGTAACACACACCCATACAATGCGCACCACCCCGTGATGTTTTCCTCACTCCTACTAGTGAATCTAATGTAATACACACCCATACAATGCGCACCACCCCGTGATGTTTTTCTCACTCCTACTAGTGAATGTAATGTAACACATACCCATACGATGCGCACCACCCCGTGATGTTTTTCTCACTCCTACTAGTGGATGTAATGTAACACACACCCATACGATGCGCACCACCCCGTGATGTTTTTCTCACTCCTACTAGTGAATGTAATGTAACACACACCCATACGATGCGAACCACCCCGTGATGTTTTTCTCACTCCTACTAGTGAATGTAATGTAACACACACCCATACGATGCGCACAACCCCGTGATGTTTTTCTCACTCCTACTAGTGAATGTAATGTAACACACACCCATACGATGCGCACCACCCCGTGATGTTTTTCTCACTCCTACTAGTGAATCTAATGTAACACACACCCATACGATGCGCACCACCCCGTGATGTTTTTCTCACTCCTGCTAGTGAATCTAATGTAACACACACCCATACAATGCGCACCACCCCGTGATGTTTTTCTCACTCCTGCTAGTGAATGTAATGTAACACACACCCATACAATGCGCACCACCCCGTGATGTTTTTCTCACTCCTACTAGTGAATGTAATGTAACACACACCCATACAATGCGCACCACCCCGTGATGTTTTTCTCACTCCTACTAGTGAATGTAATGTAACACACACCCATACAATGCGCACCACCCCGTGATGTTTTTCTCACTCCTACAAGTGAATCTAATGTAACACACACCCATACAATGCGCACCACCCCGTGATGTTTTTCTCACTCCTACTAGTGAATCTAATGTAACACACACCCATACAATGCGCACCACCCCGTGATGTTTTTCTCACTCCTACTAGTGAATCTAATGTAACACACACCCATACAATGCGCACCACCCCGTGATGTTTTTCTCACTCCTACTAGTGAATGTAATGTAACACACACCCATACAATGCGCACCACCCCGTGATGTTTTTCTCACTCCTACTAGTGAATGTAATGTAACACACACCCATACATTGCGCACCACCCCGTGATGTTTTTCTCACTCCTACTAGTGAATGTAATGTAACACACACCCATACAATGCGCACCACCCCGTGATGTTTTTCTCACTCCTACTAGTGAATGTAATGTAACACACACCCATACAATGCGCACCACCCCGTGATGTTTTTCTCACTCCTACTAGTGAATGTAATGTAACACACACCCATACAATGCGCACCACCCCGTGATGTTTTTCTCACTCCTACTAGTGAATGTAATGTAACACACACCCATACAATGCGCACCACCCCGTGATGTTTTTCTCACTCCTACTAGTGAATGTAATGTAACACACACCCATACAATGCGCACCACCCCGTGATGTTTTTCTCACTCCTACTAGTGAATGTAATGTAACACACACCCATACAATGCGCACCACCCCGTGATGTTTTTCTCACTCCTACTAGTGAATCTAATGTAACACACACCCATACAATGCGCACCACCCCGTGATGTTTTTCTCACTCCTACTAGTGAATGTAATGTAACACACACCCATACAATGCGCACCACCCCGTGATGTTTTTCTCACTCCTACTAGTGAATGTAATGTAACACACACCCATACATTGCGCACCACCCCGTGATGTTTTTCTCACTCCTACTAGTGAATGTAATGTAACACACACCCATACAATGCGCACCACCCCGTGATGTTTTTCTCACTCCTACTAGTGAATGTAATGTAACACACACCTATACAATGCGCACCACCCCGTGATGTTTTTCTCACTCCTACTAGTGAATGTAATGTAACACACACCCATACAATGCGCACCACCCCGTGATGTTTTTGTCACTCCTACTAGTGAATGTAATGTAACACACCCCCAAACAATGCGCACCACCCCGTGATGTTTTTCTCACTCCTACTAGTGAATGTAATGTGACACACACCCATACAATGCGCACCACCCCGTGATGTTTTTCTCACTCCTTCTAGTGAATGTAATGTAACACACACCCATACATTGCGCACCACCCCGTGATGTTTTTCTCACTCCTACTAGTTAATGTAACGTAACACACACCCATACAATGCGCACCACCCCGTGATGTTTTTCTCACTCCTACTAGTGAATGTAACGTAACACACACCCATACAATGCGCACCACCCCGTGATGTTTTTCTCACTCCTCCTAGTGAATGTAATGTAACACACACCCATACAATGCGCACCACCCCGTGATGTTTTTCTCACTCCTACTAGTGAATCTAATGTAACACACACCCATACAATGCGCACCACCCCGTGATGTTTTTCTCACTCCTACTAGTGAATGTAATGTAACACACACCCATACAATGCGCACCACCCCGTGATGTTTTTCTCACTCCTACTAGTGAATGCAATGTAACACACACCCATACAATGCGCACCACCCCGTGATGTTTTTCTCACTCCTACTAGTGAATGTAATGTAACACACACCCATACAATGCGCACCACCCCGTGATGTTTTTCTCACTCCTACTAGTGAATGCAATGTAACACACACCCATACAATGCGCACCACCCCGTGATGTTTTTCTCACTCCTACTAGTGAATGTCATGTAACACACACCCATACAATGCGCACCACCCCGTGATGTTTTTCTCACTCCTACTAGTGAATGTAATGTAACACACCCCCAAACAATGCGCACCACCCCGTGATGTTTTTCTCACTCCTACTAGTGAATGTAATGTAACACACACCCATACAATGCGCACCACCCCGTGATGTTTTTCTCACTCCTACTAGTGAATCTAATGTAACACACACCCATACAATGCGCACCACCCCGTGATGTTTTTCTCACTCCTTCTAGTGAATGTAATGTAACACACACCCATACATTGCGCACCACCCCGTGATGTTTTTCTCACTCCTACTAGTTAATGTACCGTAACACACACCCAACAATGCGCACCACCCCGTGATGTTTTTCTCACTCCTACTAGTGAATGTAATGTAACACACAGCCATACAATGCGCACCACCCCGTGATGTTTTTCTCACTCCTACTAGTGAATGTAATGTAACACACAGCCATACAATGCGCACCACCCCGTGATGTTTTTCTCACTCCTACTAGTGAATGTAATGTAACACACACCCATACAATGCGCACCACCCCGTGATGTTTTTCTCACTCCTACTAGTGAATGCAATGTAACACACACCCATACAATGCGCACCACCCCGTGATGTTTTTCTCACTCCTACTAGTGAATGCAATGTAACACACACCCATACAATGCGCACCACCCCGTGATGTTTTTCTCACTCCTTCTAGTGAATGTAATGTAACACACACCCATACAATGCGCACCACCCCGAGATGTTTTTCTCACTCCTACTAGTGAATGTAATGTAACACACACCCATACAATGCGCACCACACCGTGATGTGTTTCTCACTCCTACTAGTGAATGTAATGTAACACACACCCATACAATGCGCACCACCCCGTGATGTTTTTCTCACTCCTACTAGTGAATCTAATGTAACACACACCCATACAATGCGCACCACCCCGTGATGTTTTTCTCACTCCTACTAGTGAATGTAATGTAACACACACCCATACAATGCGCACCACCCCGTGATGTTTTTCTCACTCCTTCTAGTGAATGTAATGTAACACACACCCATACAATGCGCACCACCCCGTGATGTTTTTCTCACTCTTACTAGTGAATGTAATGTAACACACACCCATACAATGCGCACAAAACGGTGATGTTTTTCTCACTCCTACTAGTGTATGTAATGTAACACACACCCATACAATGCGCACCACCCCGTGATGTTTTTCTCACTTCTACTAGTGAAGCTAATGTAACACACACCCAAACAATGCGCACCACCCCGTGATGTTTTTCTCACTCCTACTAGTGAATGTAATGTAACACACACCCATACAATGCGCACCACCCCGTGATGTTTTTCTCACTCCTACTAGTGAATCTAATGTAACACACACCCATACAATGCGCACCACCCCGTGATGTTTTTCTCACTCCTACTAGTGAATCTAATGTAACACACACCCATACAATGCGCACCACCCCGTGATGTTTTTCTCACTCCTACTAGTGAAACTAATGTAACACACACCCATACAATGCGCACCACCCCGTGATGTTTTTCTCACTCCTACTAGTGAATGTAATGTAACACACACCCATACAATGCGTACCACCCCGTGATGTTTTTCTCACTCCTACTAGTGAATGTAATGTAACACACACCCATACAATGCGCATCACCCCGTGAGGTTTTTCTCACTCCTACTAGTGAATGTAATGTAACACACACCCATACAATGCGCACCACCCCGTGAGGTTTTTCTCACTCGTACTAGTGAATCTAATGTAACACACACCCATACAATGCGCACCACCCCGTGATGTTTTCCTCACTCCTACTAGTGAATCTAATGTAACACACACCCATACAATGCGCACCACCCCGTGATGTTTTCCTCACTCCTACTAGTGAATCTAATGTAACACACACCCATACAATGCGCACCACCACGTGATGTTTTTCTCACTCCTACTAGTGAATCTAATGTAACACACACCCATACAATGCGCACCACCCCGTGATGTTTTTCTCACTCCTACTAGTGAATCTAATGTAACACACACCCATACAATGCGCACCACCCCGTGATGTTTTTCTCACTCCTACTAGTGAATCTAATGTAACACACACCCATACAATGCGCACCACCCCGTGATGTTTTTCTCACTCCTACTAGTGAATCTAATGTAACACACACCCATACAATGCGCACCACCCCGTGATGTTTTTCTCACTCCTACTAGTGAATCTAATGTAACACACACCCATACAATGCGCACCACCCCGTGATGTTTTTCTCACTCCTACTAGTGAATCTAATGTAACACACACCCATACAATGCGCACCACCCCGTGATGTTTTTCTCACTCCTACTAGTGAATTTAATGTAACACACACCCATACAATGCGCACCACCCCGTGATGTTTTTCTCACTCCTACTAGTGAATCTAATGTAACACACACCCATACAATGCGCACCACCCCGTGATGTTTTTCTCACTCCTACAAGTGAATCTAATGTAACACACACCCATACAATGCGCACCACACCGTGATGTTTTTCTCACTCCTACTAGTGAATCTAATGTAACACACACCCATACAATGCGCACCACCCCGTGATGTTTTTCTCACTCCTACAAGTGAATCTAATGTAACACACACCCATACAATGCGCACCACCCCGTGATGTTTTTCTCACTCCTACTAGTGAATGTAATGTAACACACACCCATACAATGCGCACCACCCCGTGATGTTTTTCTCACTCCTACTAGTGAATCCAATGTAACACACACCCATACAATGCGCACCACCCCATGATGTTTTTCTCACTCCTACTAGTGAAAGTAATGTAACACACACCCATACAATGCGCACCACCCCGTGATGTTTTTCTCACTCCTACTAGTGAATGTAATGTAACACACACCCATACAATGCGCACCACCCCGTGATATTTTTCTCACTCCTACTAGTGAATGTAATGTAACACACACCCATACATTGCGCACCACCCCGTGATGTTTTTCTCACTCCTACTAGTGAATGTAATGTAACACACACCCATACGATGCGCACCACCCCGTGATGTTTTTCTCACTCCTACTAGTGAATGTAATGTAACACACACCCATTCGATGCGCACCACCCCGTGATGTTTTTCTCACTCCTACTAGTGAATGTAATGTAACACAAACCCATACAATGCGCACCACCCCGTGATGTTTTTCTCACTCCTACTAGTGAATGTAATGTAACACACACCCATACAATGCGCACCACCCCGTGATGTTTTTGTCACTCCTACTAGTGAATGTAATGTAACACACCCCCAAACAATGCGCACCACCCCGTGATGTTTTTCTCACTCCTACTAGTGAATGTAATGTGACACACACCCATACAATGCGCACCACCCCGTGATGTTTTTCTCACTCCTTCTAGTGAATGTAATGTAACACACACCCATACATTGCGCACCACCCCGTGATGTTTTTCTCACTCCTACTAGTTATTGTAACGTAACACACACCCATACAATGCGCACCACCCCGTGATGTTTTTCTCACTCCTACTAGTGAATGTAACGTAACACACACCCATACAATGCGCACCACCCCGTGATGTTTTTCTCACTCCTCCTAGTGAATGTAATGTAACACACACCCATACAATGCGCACCACCCCGTGATGTTTTTCTCACTCCTACTAGTGAATCTAATGTAACACACACCCATACAATGCGCACCACCCCGTGATGTTTTTCTCACTCCTACTAGTGAATGTAATGTAACACACACCCATACAATGCGCACCACCCCGTGATGTTTTTCTCACTCCTACTAGTGAATGCAATGTAACACACACCCATACAATGCGCACCACCCCGTGATGTTTTTCTCACTCCTACTAGTGAATGTAATGTAACACACACCCATACAATGCGCACCACCCCGTGATGTTTTTCTCACTCCTACTAGTGAATGCAATGTAACACACACCCATACAATGCGCACCACCCCGTGATGTTTTTCTCACTCCTACTAGTGAATGTCATGTAACACACACCCATACAATGCGCACCACCCCGTGATGTTTTTCTCACTCCTACTAGTGAATGTAATGTAACACACCCCCAAACAATGCGCACCACCCCGTGATGTTTTTCTCACTCCTACTAGTGAATGTAATGTAACACACACCCATACAATGCGCACCACCCCGTGATGTTTTCCTCACTCCTACTAGTGAATCTAATGTAACACACACCCATACAATGCGCACCACCCCGTGATGTTTTTCTCACTCCTTCTAGTGAATGTAATGTAACACACACCCATACATTGCGCACCACCCCGTGATGTTTTTCTCACTCCTACTAGTTAATGTACCGTAACACACACCCATACAATGCGCACCACCCCGTGATGTTTTTCTCACTCCTACTAGTGAATGTAATGTAACACACAGCCATACAATGCGCACCACCCCGTGATGTTTTTCTCACTCCTACTAGTGAATGTAATGTAACACACAGCCATACAATGCGCACCACCCCGTGATGTTTTTCTCACTCCTACTAGTGAATGTAATGTAACACACACCCATACAATGCGCACCACCCCGTGATGTTTTTCTCACTCCTACTAGTGAATGCAATGTAACACACACCCATACAATGCGCACCACCCCGTGATGTTTTTCTCACTCCTACTAGTGAATGCAATGTAACACACACCCATACAATGCGCACCACCCCGTGATGTTTTTCTCACTCCTTCTAGTGAATGTAATGTAACACACACCCATACAATGCGCACCACCCCGAGATGTTTTTCTCACTCCTACTAGTGAATGTAATGTAACACACACCCATAAAATGCGCACCACCCCGTGATGTGTTTCTCACTCCTACTAGTGAATGTAATGTAACACACACCCATACAATGCGCACCACCCCGTGATGTTTTTCTCACTCCTACTAGTGAATCTAATGTAACACACACCCATACAATGCGCACCACCCCGTGATGTTTTTCTCACTCCTACTAGTGAATGTAATGTAACACACACCCATACAATGCGCACCACCCCGTGATGTTTTTCTCACTCCTTCTAGTGAATGTAATGTAACACACACCCATACAATGCGCACCACCCCGTGATGTTTTTCTCACTCTTACTAGTGAATGTAATGTAACACACACCCATACAATGCGCACAAAACGGTGATGTTTTTCTCACTCCTACTAGTGTATGTAATGTAACACACACCCATACAATGCGCACCACCCCGTGATGTTTTTCTCACTTCTACTAGTGAAGCTAATGTAACACACACCCAAACAATGCGCACCACCCCGTGATGTTTTTCTCACTCCTACTAGTGAATGTAATGTAACACACACCCATACAATGCGCACCACCCCGTGATGTTTTTCTCACTCCTACTAGTGAATCTAATGTAACACACACCCATACAATGCGCACCACCCCGTGATGTTTTTCTCACTCCTACTAGTGAATCTAATGTAACACACACCCATACAATGCGCACCACCCCGTGATGTTTTTCTCACTCCTACTAGTGAAACTAATGTAACACACACCCATACAATGCGCACCACCCCGTGATGTTTTTCTCACTCCTACTAGTGAATGTAATGTAACACACACCCATACAATGCGTACCACCCCGTGATGTTTTTCTCACTCCTACTAGTGAATGTAATGTAACACACACCCATACAATGCGCACCACCCCATGAGGTTTTTCTCACTCCTACTAGTGAATGTAATGTAACACACACCCATACAATGCGCACCACCCCGTGAGGTTTTTCTCACTCGTACTAGTGAATCTAATGTAACACACACCCATACAATGCGCACCACCCCGTGATGTTTTCCTCACTCCTACTAGTGAATCTAATGTAACACACACCCATACAATGCGCTCCACCCCGTGATGTTTTCCTCACTCCTACTAGTGAATCTAATGTAACACACACCCATACAATGCGCACCACCACGTGATGTTTTTCTCACTCCTACTAGTGAATCTAATGTAACACACACCCATACAATGCGCACCACCCCGTGATGTTTTTCTCACTCCTACTAGTGAATCTAATGTAACACACACCCATACAATGCGCACCACCCCGTGATGTTTTTCTCACTCCTACTAGTGAATCTAATGTAACACACACCCATACAATGCGCACCACCCCGTGATGTTTTTCTCACTCCTACTAGTGAATCTAATGTAACACACACCCATACAATGCGCACCACCCCGTGATGTTTTTCTCACTCCTACTAGTGAATCTAATGTAACACGCACCCATACAATGCGCACCACCCCGTGATGTTTTTCTCACTCCTACTAGTGAATCTAATGTAACACACACCCATACAATGCGCACCACCCCGTGATGTTTTTCTCACTCCTACTAGTGAATTTAATGTAACACACACCCATACAATGCGCACCACCCCGTGATGTTTTTCTCACTCCTACTAGTGAATCTAATGTAACACACACCCATACAATGCGCACCACCCCGTGATGTTTTTCTCACTCCTACAAGTGAATCTAATGTAACACACACCCATACAATGCGCACCACACCGTGATGTTTTTCTCACTCCTACTAGTGAATCTAATGTAACACACACCCATACAATGCGCACCACCCCGTGATGTTTTTCTCACTCCTACAAGTGAATCTAATGTAACACACACCCATACAATGCGCACCACCCCGTGATGTTTTTCTCACTCCTACTAGTGAATGTAATGTAACACACACCCATACAATGCGCACCACCCCGTGATGTTTTTCTCACTCCTACTAGTGAATCCAATGTAACACACACCCATACAATGCGCACCACCCCATGATGTTTTTCTCACTCCTACTAGTGAAAGTAATGTAACACACACCCATACAATGCGCACCACCCCGTGATGTTTTTCTCACTCCTACTAGTGAATGTAATGTAACACACACCCATACAATGCGCACCACCCCGTGATATTTTTCTCACTCCTACTAGTGAATGTAATGTAACACACACCCATACATTGCGCACCACCCCGTGATGTTTTTCTCACTCCTACTAGTGAATGTAATGTAACACACACCCATACGATGCGCACCACCCCGTGATGTTTTTCTCACTCCTACTAGTGAATGTAATGTAACACACACCCATTCGATGCGCACCACCCCGTGATGTTTTTCTCACTCCTACTAGTGAATGTAATGTAACACACACCCATACAATGCGCACCACCCCGTGATGTTTTTCTCACTCCTACTAGTGAATGTAATGTAACACACACCCATACAATGCGCACCACCCCGTGATGTTTTTCTCACTCCTACTAGTGAATCTAATGTAACACACACCCATACAATGCGCACCACCCCGTGATGTTTTTCTCACTCCTTCTAGTGAATGTAACACACACCCATACAATGCGCACCACCCCGTGATGTTTTTCTCACTCCTTCTAGTGAATCTAATGTAACACACACCCATACAATGCGCACCACCCCGTGATGTGTTTCTCACTCCTACTAGTGAATGTAATGTAACACACACCCATACAATGCGCACCACCCCGTGATGTTTTTCTCACTCCTACTAGTGAATCTAATGTAACACACACCCATACAATGCGCACCACCCCGTGATGTTTTTCTCACTCCTACTAGTGAATGCAATGTAACACACACCCATACAATGCGCACCACCCCGTGATGTTTTTCTCACTCCTACTAGTGAATGCAATGTAACACACACCCATACAATGCGCACCACCCCGTGATGTTTTTCTCACTCCTACTAGTGAATGTCATGTAACACGCACCCATACAATGCGCACCACCCCGTGATGTTTTTCTCACTCCTACTAGTGAATGTAATGTAACACACCCCCAAACAATGCGCACCACCCCGTGATGTTTTTCTCACTCCTACTAGTGAATGTAATGTAACACACACCCATACAATGCGCACCACCCCGTGATGTTTTTCTCACTCCTACTAGTGAATCTAATGTAACACACACTCATACAATGCGCACCACCCCGTGATGTTTTTCTCACTCCTTCTAGTGAATGTAATGTAACACACACCCATACATTGCGCACCACCCCGTGATGTTTTTCTCACTCCTACTAGTTAATGTACCGTAACACACACCCATACAATGCGCACCACCCCGTGATGTTTTTCTCACTCCTACTAGTGAATGTAATGTAACACACAGCCATACAATGCGCACCACCCCGTGATGTTTTTCTCACTCCTACTAGTGAATGTAATGTAACACACAGCCATACAATGCGCACCACCCCGTGATGTTTTTCTCACTCCTACTAGTGAATGTAATGTAACACACACCCATACAATGCGCACCACCCCGTGATGTTTTTCTCACTCCTACTAGTGAATGTAATGTAACACACACCCATACAATGCGCACCACCCCGTGATGTTTTTCTCACTCCTACTAGTGAATGCAATGTAACACACACTCATACAATGCGCAGCACCCCGTGATGTATTTCTCACTCCTTCTAGTGAATGTAATGTAACACACACCCATACAATGCGCACCACCCCGAGATGTTTTTCTCACTCCTACTAGTGAATGTAATGTAACACACACCCATACAATGCGCACCACCCCGTGATGTGTTTCTCACTCCTACTAGTGAATGTAATGTAACACACACCCATACAATGCGCACCACCCCGTGATGTTTTTTCTCACTCCTACTAGTGAATGTAATGTAACACACACCCATACAATGCGCACCACCCCGTGATGTTTTTCTCACTCCTACTAGTGAATGTAATGTAACACACACCCATACAATGCGCACCACCCCGTGATGTTTTTCTCACTCCTTCTAGTGAATGTAATGTAACACACACCCATACAATGCGCACCACCCCGTGATGTTTTTCTCACTCTTACTAGTGAATGTAATGTAACACACACCCATACAATGCGCACCAAACCGTGATGTTTTTCTCACTCCTACTAGTGTATGTAATGTAACACACACCCATACAATGCGCACCACCCCGTGATGTTTTTCTCACTTCTACTAGTGAAGCTAATGTAACACACACCCAAACAATGCGCACCACCCCTGATGTTTTTCTCACTCCTACTAGTGAATGTAATGTAACACACACCCATACAATGCGCACAACCCCGTGATGTTTTTCTCACTCCTACTAGTGAATCTAATGTAACACACACCCATACAATGCGCACCACCCCGTGATGTTTTTCTCACTCCTACTAGTGAATCTAATGTAACACACACCCATACAATGCGCACCACCCCGTGATGTTTTTCTCACTCCTACTAGTGAAACTAATGTAACACACACCCATACAATGCGCACCACCCCGTGATGTTTTTCTCACTCCTACTAGTGAATGTAATGTAACACACACCCATACAATGCGTACCACCCCGTGATGTTTTTCTCACTCCTACTAGTGAATGTAATGTAACACACACCCATACAATGCGCACCACCCCGTGAGGTTTTTCTCACTCCTACTAGTGAATGTAATGTAACACACACCCATACAATGCGCACCACCCCGTGAGGTTTTTCTCACTCCTACTAGTGAATCTAATGTAACACACACCCATACAATGCGCACCACCCCGTGATGTTTTCCTCACTCCTACTAGTGAATCTAATGTAACACACACCCATACAATGCGCACCACCCCGTGATGTTTTCCTCACTCCTACTAGTGAATCTAATGTAACACACACCCATACAATGCGCACCACCACGTGATGTTTTTCTCACTCCTACTAGTGAATCTAATGTAACACACACCCATACAATGCGCACCACCCCGTGATGTTTTTCTCACTCCTACTAGTGAATCTAATGTAACACACACCCATACAATGCGCACCACCCCGTGATGTTTTTCTCACTCCTACTAGTGAATCTAATGTAACACACACCCATACAATGCGCACCACCCCGTGATGTTTTTCTCACTCCTACTAGTGAATGTAATGTAACACACACCCATACAATGCGCACCACCCCGTGATGTTTTTCTCACTCCTACTAGTGAATCTAATGTAACACACACCCATACAATGCGCACCACCCCGTGATGTGTTTCTCACTCCTACTAGTGAATCTAATGTAACACACACCCATACAATGCGCACCACCCCGTGATGTTTTTCTCACTCCTACTAGTGAATCTAATGTAACACACACCCATACAATGCGCACCACCCCGTGATGTTTTTCTCACTCCTACTAGTGAATGTAATGTAACACACACCCATACAATGCGCACCACCCCGTGATGTTTTTCTCACTCCTACTAGTGAATCTAATGTAACACACACCCATACAATGCGCACCACCACGTGATGTTTTTCTCACTCCTACTAGTGAATGTAATGTAACACACACCCATACAATGCACACCACACCGTGATGTTTTTCTCACTCCTACTAGTGAATCTAATGTAACACACACCCATACAATGCGCACCACCCCATGATGTTTTTCTCACTCCTACTAGTGAAAGTAATGTAACACACACCCATACAATGCGCACCACCCCGTGATGTTTTTCTCACTCCTACTAGTGAATGTAATGTAACACACACCCATACAATGCGCACCACCCCGTGATGTTTTTCTCACTCCTACTAGTGAATGTAATGTAACACACACCCATACATTGCGCACCACCCCGTGATGTTTTTCTCACTCCTACTAGTGAATGTAATGTAACACACACCCATACGATGCGCACCACCCCGTGATGTTTTTCTCACTCCTACTAGTGAATGTAATGTAACACACACCCATACAATGCGCACCACCCCGTGATGTTTTTCTCACTCCTACTAGTGAATGTAATGTAACACACACCCATACAATGCGCACCACCCCGTGATGTTTTTCTCACTCCTACTAGTGAATGTAATGTAACACACACCCATACAATGCGCACCACCCCGTGATGTTTTTCTCACTCCTACTAGTGAATCTAATGTAACACACACCCATACAATGCGCACCACCCCGTGATGTTTTTCTCACTCCTTCTAGTGAATGTAACACACACCCATAAAATGCGCACCACCCCGTGATGTTTTTCTCACTCCTTCTAGTGAATCTAATGTAACACACACCCATACAATGCGCACCACCCCGTGATGTGTTTCTCACTCCTACTAGTGAATGTAATGTAACACACACCCATACAATGCGCACAACCCCGTGATGTTTTTCTCACTCCTACTAGTGAATCTAATGTAACACACACCCATACAATGGGCACCACCCCGTGATGTTTTTCTCACTCCTACTAGTGAATCTAATGTAACACACACCCATACAATGCGCACCACCCCGTGATGTTTTTCTCACTCCTACTAGTGAATGTAATGTAACACACACCCATACAATGCGCACCACCCCGTGATGTTTTTCTCACTCCTACTAGTGAATCTAATGTAACACACACCCATACAATGCGCACCACCACGTGATGTTTTTCTCACTCCTACTAGTGAATGTAATGTAACACACACCCATACAATGCACACCACACCGTGATGTTTTTCTCACTCCTACTAGTGAATCTAATGTAACACACACCCATACAATGCGCACCACCCCATGATGTTTTTCTCACTCCTACTAGTGAAAGTAATGTAACACACACCCATACAATGCGCACCACCCCGTGATGTTTTTCTCACTCCTACTAGTGAATGTAATGTAACACACACCCATACAATGCGCACCACCCCGTGATGTTTTTCTCACTCCTACTAGTGAATGTAATGTAACACACACCCATACATTGCGCACCACCCCGTGATGTTTTTCTCACTCCTACTAGTGAATGTAATGTAACACACACCCATACGATGCGCACCACCCCGTGATGTTTTTCTCACTCCTACTAGTGAATGTAATGTAACACACACCCATACAATGCGCACCACCCCGTGATGTTTTTCTCACTCCTACTAGTGAATGTAATGTAACACACACCCATACAATGCGCACCACCCCGTGATGTTTTTCTCACTCCTACTAGTGAATGTAATGTAACACACACCCATACAATGCGCACCACCCCGTGATGTTTTTCTCACTCCTACTAGTGAATCTAATGTAACACACACCCATACAATGCGCACCACCCCGTGATGTTTTTCTCACTCCTTCTAGTGAATGTAACACACACCCATAAAATGCGCACCACCCCGTGATGTTTTTCTCACTCCTTCTAGTGAATCTAATGTAACACACACCCATACAATGCGCACCACCCCGTGATGTGTTTCTCACTCCTACTAGTGAATGTAATGTAACACACACCCATACAATGCGCACCACCCCGTGATGTTTTTCTCACTCCTACTAGTGAATCTAATGTAACACACACCCATACAATGCGCACCACCCCGTGATGTTTTTCTCACTCCTACTAGTGAATGCAATGTAACACACACCCATACAATGCGCACCACCCCGTGATGTTTTTCTCACTCCTACTAGTGAATGTAATGTAACACACACCTATACAATGCGCACCACCCCGTGATGTTTTTCTCACTCCTACTAGTGAATGTAATGTAACACACACCCATACAATGCGCACCAACCCGTGATGTTTTTCTCACTCCTACTAGTGTATGTCATGTAACACACACCCATACAATGCGCACCACCCCGTGATGTTTTCTCACTTCTACTAGTGAAGCTAATGTAACACACACCCAAACAATGCGCACCACCCCGTGATGTTTTTCTCACTCCTACTAGTGAATGTAATGTAACACACACCCATACAATGCGCACCACCCCGTGATGTTTTTCTCACTCCTACTAGTGAATCTAATGTAACACACACCCATACAATGCGCACCACCCCGTGATGTTTTTCTCACTCCTACTAGTGAATCTAATGTAACACACACCCATACAATGCGCACCACCCCGTGATGTTTTTCTCACTCCTACTAGTGAATCTAATGTAACACACACCCATACAATGCGCACCACCCCGTGATGTTTTTCTCACTCCTACTAGTGAATCTAATGTAACACACACCCATACAATGCGCACCACCCCGTGATGTTTTTCTCACTCCTACTAGTGAATGTAATGTAACACACACCCATACAATGCGCACCACCCCGTGATGTTTTTCTCACTCCTACTAGTGAATCTAATGTAACACACACCCATACAATGCGCACCACCCCGTGATGTTTTTCTCACTCCTACTAGTGAATCTAATGTAACACACACCCATACAATGCGCACCACTCCGTGATGTTTTCCTCACTCCTACTAGTGAATCTAATGTAATACACACCCATACAATGCGCACCACCCCGTGATGTTTTTCTCACTCCTACTAGTGAATCTAATGTAACACACACCCATACAATGCGCACCACCCCGTGATGTTTTTCTCACTCCTACTAGTGAATGTAATGTAACACACACCCATACAATGCGCACCACACCGTGATGTTTTTCTCACTCCTACTAGTGAATCTAATGTAACACACACCCATACAATGCGCACCACCCCGTGATGTTTTTCTCACTCCTACTAGTGAATCTAATGTAACACACACCCATACAATGCGCACCACTCCGTGATGTTTTCCTCACTCCTACTAGTGAATCTAATGTAATACACACCCATACAATGCACACCACCCCGTGATGTTTTTCTCACTCCTACTAGTGAATCTAATGTAACACACACCCATACAATGCGCACCACCCCGTGATGTTTTTCTCACTCCTACTAGTGAATGTAATGTAACACACACCCATACAATGCGCACCACACCGTGATGTTTTTCTCACTCCTACTAGTGAATCTAATGTAACACACACCCATACAATGCGCACCACCCCATGATGTTTTTCTCACTCCTACTAGTGAAAGTAATGTAACACACACCCATACAATGCGCACCACCCCGTGATGTTTTTCTCACTCCTACTAGTGAATGTAATGTAACACACACCCATACAATGCGCACCACCCCGTGATGTTTTTCTCACTCCTACTAGTGAATGTAATGTAACACACACCCATACATTGCGCACCACCCCGTGATGTTTTTCTCACTCCTACTAGTGAATGTAATGTAACACACACCCATACAATGCGCACCACCCCGTGATGTTTTTCTCACTCCTACTAGTGAATGTAATGTAACACACACCCATACAATGCGCACCACCCCGTGATGTTTTTCTCACTCCTACTAGTGAATGTAATGTAACACACACCCATACAATGCGCACCACCCCGTGATGTTTTTCTCACTCCTACTAGTGAATGTAATGTAACACACACCCATACAATGCGCACCACCCCGTGATGTTTTTCTCACTCCTACTAGTGAATCTAATGTAACACACACCCATACAATGCGCACCACCCCGTGATGTTTTTCTCACTCCTTCTAGTGAATGTAACACACACCCATACAATGCGCACCACCCCGTGATGTTTTTCTCACTCCTACTAGTGAATGTAATGTACCACACACCCATACAATGCGCACCACCCGTGATGTTTTTCTCACTCCTACTAGTGAATGTAATGTAACACACACCCATACAATGCGCACCACCCCGTGATGTTTTTCTCACTCCTACTAGTGAATGTAATGTAACACACACCCATACAATGCGCACCACCCCGTGATGTTTTTCTCACTCCTACTAGTGAATCTAATGTAACACACACCCATACAATGCGCACCACCCCGTGATGTTTTTCTCACTCCTCTTAGTGAATGTAATGTAACACACACCCATACAATGCGCACCACCCCGTGATGTTTTTCTCACTCCTACTAGTGAATGTAATGTAACACACACCCATACAATGCGCACCACCCCGTGATGTTTTTCTCACTCCTACTAGTGAATGTAATGTAACACACACCCATATAATGCGCACCACCCCGTGATGTTTTCCTCACTCCTACTAGTGAATCTAATGTAATACACACCCATACAATGCGCACCACCCCGTGATGTTTTTCTCACTCCTACTAGTGAATCTAATGTAACACACACCCATACAATGCGCACCACCCCGTGATGTTTTTCTCACTCCTACTAGTGAATGTAATGTAACACACACCCATACAATGCGCACCACCTCGTGATGTTTTTCTCACTCCTACTAGTGAATGTAATGTAACACACACCCATACAATGCGCACCACCCCGTGATGTTTTTCTCACTCCTACTAGTGAATGTAATGTAACACACACCCCTACAATGCGCACCACCCGGTGATGTTTTTCTCACTCCTACTAGTGAATGTAATGTAACACACACCCATACAATGCGCACCACCCCGTGATGTTTTTCTCACTCCTACTAGTGAATGTAATGTACCACACACCCATACAATGCGCACCACCCCGTGATGTTTTTCTCACTCCTACTAGTGAATGTAATGTAACACACACCCATACAATGCGCACCACCCCGTGATATTTTTCTCACTCCTACTAGTGAATCTAATGTAACACACACCCATACAATGCGCACCACCCCGTGATGTTTTTCTCACTCCTACTAGTGAATGTAATGTAACACACACCCATACAATGCGCACCACCCCGTGATGTTTTTCTCACTCCTACTAGTGAATCTAATGTAACACACACCCATACAATGTGCACCACCCCGTGATGTTTTTCTCACTCCTACTAGTGAATGTAATGTAACACACACTCATACAATGCGCACCACCCCGTGATGTTTTTCTCACTCCTACAAGTGAATCTAATGTAACACACACCCATACAATGCGCACCACCCCGTGATGTTTTTCTCACTCCTACTAGTGAATCTAATGTAACACACACCCATACAATGCGCACCACCCCGTGATGTTTTTCTCACTCCTACTAGTGAATCTAATGTAACACACACCCATACAATGCGCAACACCCCGTGATGTTTTTCTCACTCCTACTAGTGAATCTAATGTAACACACACCCATACAATGCGCACCACCCCGTGATGTTTTTCTCACTCCTACTAGTGAATGTAATGTAACACACACCCATAAAATGCGCACCACCCCGTGATGTTTTTCTAACTCCTACTAGTGAATGTAATGTAACACACACCCGTACAATGCGCACCACACCGTGATGTTTTTCTGACTCCTACTAGTGAATGTAATGTAACACACACCCATACATTTCGCACCACCCCGTGATGTTTTTGTCACTCCTACTAGTGAATGTAATGTAACACACACCCATACAATGCGCACCACCCCGTGATGTTTTTCTCACTCCTACTAGTGAATGTAATGTAACACACACCCATACAATGCGCATCACCCCGTGATGTTTTTCTCACTCCTACTAGTGAATGTAATGTAACACACCCCCAAACAATGCGCACCACCCCGTGATGTTTTTGTCACTCCTACTAGTGAATGTAATGTAACACACACCCATACAATGCGCACCACCCCGTGATGTTTTTCTCACTCCTACTAGTGAATGTAATGTAACACACACCCGTAAAATGCGCACCACCCCGTGATGTTTTTCTCACTCCTACAAGTGAATCTAATGTAACACACACCCATACAATGCGCACCACCCCGTGATGTTTTTCTCACTCCTACTAGTGAATCTAATGTAACACACACCCATACAATGCGCACCACCCCGTGATGTTTTTCTCACTCCTCTTAGTGAATGTAATGTAACACACACCCATACAATGCGCACCACCCCGTGATGTTTTTCTCACTCCTACTAGTGAATGTAATGTAACACACACCCATACAATGCGCACCACACCGTGATGTTTTTCTCACTCCTACTAGTGAATGTAATGTAACACACACCCATATAATGCGCACCACCCCGTGATGTTTTCCTCACTCCTACTAGTGAATCTAATGTAATACACACCCATACAATGCGCACCACCCCGTGATGTTTTTCTCACTCCTACTAGTGAATCTAATGTAACACACACCCATACAATGCGCACCACCCCGTGATGTTTTTCTCACTCCTACTAGTGAATGTAATGTAACACACACCCATACAATGCGCACCACCCCGTGATGTTTTTCTCACTCCTACTAGTGAATGTAATGTAACACACACCCATACAATGCGCACCACCCCGTGATGTTTTTCTCACTCCTACTAGTGAATGTAATGTAACACACACCCCTACAATGCGCACCACCCGGTGATGTTTTTCTCACTCCTACTAGTGAATGTAATGTAACACACACCCATACAATGCGCACCACCCCGTGATGTTTTTCTCACTCCTACTAGTGAATGTAATGTAACACACACCCATACAATGCGCACCACCCCGTGATGTTTTTCTCACTCCTACTAGTGAATGTAATGTAACACACACCCATACAATGCGCACCACCCCGTGATATTTTTCTCACTCCTACTAGTGAATCTAATGTAACACACACCCATACAATGCGCACCACCCCGTGATGTTTTTCTCACTCCTACTAGTGAATGTAATGTAACACACACCCATACAATGCGCACCACCCCGTGATGTTTTTCTCACTCCTACTAGTGAATGTAATGTAACACACACCCATACAATGTGCACCACCCCGTGATGTTTTTCTCACTCCTACTAGTGAATGTAATGTAACACACACTCATACAATGCGCACCACCCCGTGATGTTTTTCTCACTCCTACAAGTGAATCTAATGTAACACACACCCATACAATGCGCACCACCCCGTGATGTTTTTCTCACTCCTACTAGTGAATCTAATGTAACACACACCCATACAATGCGCACCACCCCGTGATGTTTTTCTCACTCCTACTAGTGAATCTAATGTAACACACACCCATACAATGCGCAACACCCCGTGATGTTTTTCTCACTCCTACTAGTGAATCTAATGTAACACACACCCATACAATGCGCACCACCCCGTGATGTTTTTCTCACTCCTACTAGTGAATGTAATGTAACACACACCCATAAAATGCGCACCACCCCGTGATGTTTTTCTAACTCCTACTAGTGAATGTAATGTAACACACACCCGTACAATGCGCACCACACCGTGATGATTTTCTGACTCCTACTAGTGAATGTAATGTAACACACACCCATACATTTCGCACCACCCCGTGATGTTTTTGTCACTCCTACTAGTGAATGTAATGTAACACACACCCATACAATGCGCACCACCCCGTGATGTTTTTCTCACTCCTACTAGTGAATGTAATGTAACACACACCCATACAATGCGCATCACCCCGTGATGTTTTTCTCACTCCTACTAGTGAATGTAATGTAACACACCCCCAAACAATGCGCACCACCCCGTGATGTTTTTCTCACTCCTACTAGTGAATGTAATGTAACACACACCCATACAATGCGCACCACCCCGTGATGTTTTTCTCACTCCTACTAGTGAATGTAATGTAACACACACCCATAAAATGCGCACCACCCCGTGATGTTTTTCTCACTCCTACAAGTGAATCTAATGTAACACACACCCATACAATGCGCACCACCCCGTGATGTTTTTCTCACTCCTACTAGTGAATCTAATGTAACACACACCCATACAATGCGCACCACCCCGTGATGTTTTTATCACTCCTACTAGTGAATGTAATGTAACACACACCCATACAATGCGCACCACCCCGTGATGTTTTTCTCACTCCTTCTAGTGAATGTAATGTAACACACACCCATACAATGCGCACCACCCCGTGATGTTTTTCTCACTCCTACTAGTGAATCTAATGTAACACACACCCATACAATGCGCACCACCCCGTGATGTTTTTCTCACTCCTACTAGTGAATGTAATGTAACACACACCCATACAATGCGCACCACCCTGAGATGTTTTTCTCACTCCTACTAGTGAATGCAATGTAACACACACCCATACAATGCGCACCACCCCGTGATGTTTTTCTCACTCCTACTAGTGAATGTAATGTAACACACACCCATACAATGCGCACCACCCCGTGATGTTTTTCTCACTCCTACTAGTGAATTTAATGTAACACACCCCCAAACAATGCGCACCACCCCGTGATGTTTTTCTCACTCCTACTAGTGAATGTAATGTAACACACACCCATACAATGCGCATCACCCCGTGATGTTTTTCTCACTCCTACTAGTGAATGTAATGTAACACACACCCATACATTGCGCACCACCCCGTGATGTTTTTCTCACTCCTACTAGTGAATTTAATGTAACACACCCCCAAACAATGCGCACCACCCCATGATGTTTTTCTCACTCCTACTAGTGAATGTAATGTAACAGACACCCATACAATGCGCACCACCCCGTGATGTTTTTCTCACTCCTACTAGTGAATGTAATGTAACACACACCCATACAATGCACACCACCCCGTAATGTTTTTCTCACTCCTACTAGTGAATGCAATGTAACACAGACCCATACAATGCGCACCACCCCGTGATGTTTTTCTCACTCCTACTAGTGAATGTAATGTAACACACACCCATACAATGCGCACCACCCCGTGATGTTTTTCTCACTCCTACTAGTGAATTTAATGTAACACACCCCCAAACAATGCGCACCACCCCGTGATGTTTTTCTCACTCCTACTAGTGAATGTAATTTAACACACACCCATACAATGCGCACCACCCCGTGATGTTTTTCTCACTCCTACTAGTGAATGTAATGTACCACACACCCATACAATGCGCACCACCCCGTAATGTTTTTCTCACTCCTACTAGTGAATGTAATGTAACACACACCCATACAATGCGCACCACCCCGTGATGTTTTTCTCACTCCTACTTGTGAATCTAATGTAACACACACCCATACAATGCGCACCACCCCGTGATGTTTTTCTCACTCCTACTAATGAATGTAATGTAACACACACCCATACAATGCGCACCACCCCGTGATGTTTTTCTCACTCCTACTAGTGAATGTAATGTAACACACACCCACACAATGCGCACCACCCCGTGATGTTTTTCTCACTCCTACTATTGAATCTAATGTAACACACACCCATACAATGCGCACCACCCCGTGATGTTTTTCTCACTCCTACAAGTGAATCTAATGTAACACACACCCATACAATGCGCACCACCCCGTGATGTTTTTCTCACTCCTACTAGTGAATGTAATGTAACACACACCCATACAATGCGCACCACCCCGTGATGTTTTTCTCACTCCTACTAGTGAATGTAATGTATCACACACCCATAAAATGCACACCACCCCGTGATGTTTTTCTCACTCCTACTAGTGAATCTAATGTAACACACACCCATACAATGCGCACCACCCCGTGATGTTTTTCTCACTCCTACTAGTGAATGTAATGTAACACACACCCATACAATGCGCACCACACCGTGATGTTTTTCTCACTCCTACTAGTGAATCTAATGTAACACACACCCATACAATGCGCACCACCACATGATGTTTTTCTCACTCCTACTAGTGAAAGTAATGTAACACACACCCATACAATGCGCACCACCCCGTGATGTTTTTCTCACTCCTACTAGTGAATGTAATGTAACACACACCCATACAATGCGCACCACCCCGTGATGTTTTTCTCACTCCTACTAGTGAATGTAATGTAACACACACCCATACATTGCGCACCACCCCGTGATGTTTTTCTCACTCCTACTAGTGAATGTAATGTAACACACACCCATACAATGCGCACCACCCCGTGATGTTTTTCTCACTCCTACTAGTGAATGTAATGTAACACACACCCATACAATGCGCACCACCCCGTGATGTTTTTCTCACTCCTACTAGTGAATGTAATGTAACACACACCCATACAATGCGCACCACCCCGTGATGTTTTTCTCACTCCTACTAGTGAATGTAATGTAACACACACCCATACAATGCGCACCACCCCGTGATGTTTTTCTCACTCCTACTAGTGAATCTAATGTAACACACACCCATACAATGCGCACCACCCCGTGATGTTTTTCTCACTCCTTCTAGTGAATGTAACACACACCCATACAATGCGCACCACCCCGTGATGTTTTTCTCACTCCTACTAGTGAATGTAATGTACCACACACCCATACAATGCGCACCACCCCGTGATGTTTTTCTCACTCCTACTAGTGAATGTAATGTAACACACACCCATACAATGCGCACCACCCCGTGATGTTTTTCTCACTCCTACTAGTGAATGTAATGTAACACACACCCATACAATGCGCACCACCCCGTGATGTTTTTCTCACTCCTACTAGTGAATCTAATGTAACACACACCCATACAATGCGCACCACCCCGTGATGTTTTTCTCACTCCTCTTAGTGAATGTAATGTAACACACACCCATACAATGCGCACCACCCCGTGATGTTTTTCTCACTCCTACTAGTGAATGTAATGTAACACACACCCATACAATGCGCACCACACCGTGATGTTTTTCTCACTCCTACTAGTGAATGTAATGTAACACACACCCATATAATGCGCACCACCCCGTGATGTTTTCCTCACTCCTACTAGTGAATCTAATGTAATACACACCCATACAATGCGCACCACCCCGTGATGTTTTTCTCACTCCTACTAGTGAATCTAATGTAACACACACCCATACAATGCGCACCACCCCGTGATGTTTTTCTCACTCCTACTAGTGAATGTAATGTAACACACACCCATACAATGCGCACCACCTCGTGATGTTTTTCTCACTCCTACTAGTGAATGTAATGTAACACACACCCATACAATGCGCACCACCCCGTGATGTTTTTCTCACTCCTACTAGTGAATGTAATGTAACACACACCCCTACAATGCGCACCACCCGGTGATGTTTTTCTCACTCCTACTAGTGAATGTAATGTAACACACACCCATACAATGCGCACCACCCCGTGATGTTTTTCTCACTCCTACTAGTGAATGTAATGTACCACACACCCATACAATGCGCACCACCCCGTGATGTTTTTCTCACTCCTACTAGTGAATGTAATGTAACACACACCCATACAATGCGCACCACCCCGTGATATTTTTCTCACTCCTACTAGTGAATCTAATGTAACACACACCCATACAATGCGCACCACCCCGTGATGTTTTTCTCACTCCTACTAGTGAATGTAATGTAACACACACCCAAACAATGCGCACCACCCCGTGATGTTTTTCTCACTCCTACTAGTGAATGTAATGTAACACACACCCATACAATGTGCACCACCCCGTGATGTTTTTCTCACTCCTACTAGTGAATGTAATGTAACACACACTCATACAATGCGCACCACCCCGTGATGTTTTTCTCACTCCTACAAGTGAATCTAATGTAACACACACCCATACAATGCGCACCACCCCGTGATGTTTTTCTCACTCCTACTAGTGAATCTAATGTAACACACACCCATACAATGCGCACCACCCCGTGATGTTTTTCTCACTCCTACTAGTGAATCTAATGTAACACACACCCATACAATGCGCAACACCCCGTGATGTTTTTCTCACTCCTACTAGTGAATCTAATGTAACACACACCCATACAATGCGCACCACCCCGTGATGTTTTTCTCACTCCTACTAGTGAATGTAATGTAACACACACCCATAAAATGCGCACCACCCCGTGATGTTTTTCTAACTCCTACTAGTGAATGTAATGTAACACACACCCGTACAATGCGCACCACACCGTGATGTTTTTCTGACTCCTACTAGTGAATGTAATGTAACACACACCCATACATTTCGCACCACCCCGTGATGTTTTTGTCACTCCTACTAGTGAATGTAATGTAACACACACCCATACAATGCGCACCACCCCGTGATGTTTTTCTCACTCCTACTAGTGAATGTAATGTAACACACACCCATACAATGCGCATCACCCCGTGATGTTTTTCTCACTCCTACTAGTGAATGTAATGTAACACACCCCCAAACAATGCGCACCACCCCGTGATGTTTTTCTCACTCCTACTAGTGAATGTAATGTAACACACACCCATACAATGCGCACCACCCCGTGATGTTTTTCTCACTCCTACTAGTGAATGTAATGTAACACACACCCATAAAATGCGCACCACCCCGTGATGTTTTTCTCACTCCTACAAGTGAATCTAATGTAACACACACCCATACAATGCGCACCACCCCGTGATGTTTTTCTCACTCCTACTAGTGAATCTAATGTAACACACACCCATACAATGCGCACCACCCCGTGATGTTTTTATCACTCCTACTAGTGAATGTAATGTAACACACACCCATACAATGCGCACCACCCCGTGATGTTTTTCTCACTCCTACTAGTGAATGTAATGTAACACACACCCATACAATGCGCACCACCCCGTGATGTTTTTCTCACTCCTACTAGTGAATCTAATGTAACACACACCCATACAATGCGCACCACCCCGTGATGTTTTTCTCACTCCTACTAGTGAATGTAATGTAACACACACCCATACAATGCGCACCACCCTGAGATGTTTTTCTCACTCCTACTAGTGAATGCAATGTAACACACACCCATACAATGCGCACCACCCCGTGATGTTTTTCTCACTCCTACTAGTGAATGTAATGTAACACACACCCATACAATGCGCACCACCCCGTGATGTTTTTCTCACTCCTACTAGTGAATTTAATGTAACACACCCCCAAACAATGCGCACCACCCCGTGATGTTTTTCTCACTCCTACTAGTGAATGTAATGTAACACACACCCATACAATGCGCATCACCCCGTGATGTTTTTCTCACTCCTACTAGTGAATGTAATGTAACACACACCCATACATTGCGCACCACCCCGTGATGTTTTTCTCACTCCTACTAGTGAATTTAATGTAACACACCCCCAAACAATGCGCACCACCCCATGATGTTTTTCTCACTCCTACTAGTGAATGTAATGTAACAGACACCCATACAATGCGCACCACCCCGTGATGTTTTTCTCACTCCTACTAGTGAATGTAATGTAACACACACCCATACAATGCACACCACCCCGTAATGTTTTTCTCACTCCTACTAGTGAATGCAATGTAACACAGACCCATACAATGCGCACCACCCCGTGATGTTTTTCTCACTCCTACTAGTGAATGTAATGTAACACACACCCATACAATGCGCACCACCCCGTGATGTTTTTCTCACTCCTACTAGTGAATTTAATGTAACACACCCCCAAACAATGCGCACCACCCCGTGATGTTTTTCTCACTCCTACTAGTGAATGTAATTTAACACACACCCATACAATGCGCACCACCCCGTGGTGTTTTTCTCACTCCTACTAGTGAATGTAATGTACCACACACCCATACAATGCGCACCACCCCGTAATGTTTTTCTCACTCCTACTAGTGAATGTAATGTAACACACACCCATACAATGCGCACCACCCCGTGATGTTTTTCTCACTCCTACTAGTGAATCTAATGTAACACACACCCATACAATGCGCACCACCCCGTGATGTTTTTCTCACTCCTACTAATGAATGTAATGTAACACACACCCATACAATGCGCACCACCCCGTGATGTTTTTCTCACTCCTACTAGTGAATGTAATGTAACACACACCCACACAATGCGCACCACCCCGTGATGTTTTTCTCACTCCTACTATTGAATCTAATGTAACACACACCCATACAATGCGCACCACCCCGTGATGTTTTTCTCACTCCTACAAGTGAATCTAATGTAACACACACCCATACAATGCGCACCACCCCGTGATGTTTTTCTCACTCCTACTAGTGAATGTAATGTAACACACAGCCATACAATGCGCACCACCCCGTGATGTTTTTCTCACTCCTACTAGTGAATGTAATGTATCACACACCCATACAATGCGCACCACCCCGTGATGTTTTTCTCACTCCTACTAGTGAATGTAATGTAACACACACCCATACAATGCGCACCACCCCGTGATGTTTTTCTCACTCCTACTAGTGAATGTAATGTAACACACACCCAAACAATGCGCACCACCCCGTGATGTTTTTCTCACTCCTACTAGTGAATGTAATGTAACACACACCCATACAATGCGCACCACCCCGTGATGTTTTTCTCACTCCTACTAGTGAATCTAATGTAACACACACCCATACAATGCGCACCACCCCGTGATGTTTTTCTCACTCCTTCTATTGAATGTAATGTAACACACACCCATACATTGCGCACCACCCCGTGATGTTTTTCTCACTCCTACTAGTTAATGTAACGTAACACACACCCATACAATGCGCACCACCCCGTGATGTTTTTCTCACTCCTACTAGTGAATCTAATGTAACACACACCCATACAATGCGCACCACCCCGTGATGTTTTTCTCACTCCTACTAGTGAATCTAATGTAACACACACCCATACAATGCGCACCACACCGTGATGTTTTTCTCACTCCTACTAGTGAATGTAATGTAACACACACCCATACAATGCGCACCACCCCGTGATGTTTTTCTCACTCCTAATAGTGAATGTAATGTAACACACACCCATACAATGCGCACCACCCCGTGATGTTTTTCTCACTCCTACTAGTGAATGTAATGTAACACACACCCATACAATGCGCACCACCCCGTGATGTTTTTCTCACTCCTACTAGTGAATGTAATGTAACACACCCCCAAACAATGCGCACCACCCCGTGATGTTTTTCTCACTCTTACTAGTGAATGTAACGTAACACACACCCATACAATGCGCACCACCCCGTGATGTTTTTCTCACTCCTACTAGTGAATCTAATGTAACACAAACCCATACAATGCGCACCACCCCTTGATGTTTTTCTCACTCCTTCTAGTGAATGTAATGTAACACACACCCATACATTGCGCACCACCCCGTGATGTTTTTCTCACTCCTACTAGTTAATGTAATGTAACACACACCCATACAATGCGCACCACCCCGTGATGTTTTTCTCACTCCTACTACTGAATGTAACGTAACAAACACCCATACAATGCGCACCACCCCGTGATGTTTTTCTCACTCCTCCTAGTGAATGTAATGTAACACACACCCATACAATGCGCACCACCCCGTGATGTTTTTCTCACTCCTACTAGTGAATGTAATGTAACACACACCCATACAATGCGCACCACCCCGTGATGTTTTTCTCACTCCTACTAGTGAATCTAATATAACACACACCCATACAATGCGCACCACCCCGTGATGTTTTTCTCACTCCTACTAGTGAATGTAATGTAACATACACCCATACAATGCGCACCACCCCGTGATATTTTTCTCACTCCTACTAGTGAATCTAATGTAACACACACCCATACAATGCGCACCACCCCGTGATGTTTTTCTCACTCCTACTAGTGAATGTAATGTAACACACACCCATACAATGCGCACCACCCCGTGATGTTTTTCTCACTCCTACTAGTGAATGTAATGTAACACACACCCATACAATGCGCACCACCCCGTGATGTTTTTCTCACTCCTACTAGTGAATGTAATGTAACACACACCCATACAATGCGCACCACCCCGTGATGTTTTTCTCATTCCTACAATTGAATCTAATGTAAAACACACCCATACAATGCGCACCACCCCGTGATGTTTTTCTCACTCCTACTAGTGAATGTAATGTAACACACCCCCAAACAATGCGCACCACCCCGTGATGTTTTTCTCACTCCTACTAGTGAATGTAATGTAACACACACCCATACAATGCGCACCACCCCGTGATGTTTTTCTCACTCCTACTAGTGAATGTAATGTAACACACACCCATACAATGCGCACCACCCCGTGATGTTTTTCTCACTCCTACAAGTGAATCTAATGTAACACACACCCATACAATGCGCACCACCCCGTGATGTTTTTCTCACTCCTACTAGTGAAGCTAATGTAACACACACCCATACAATGCGCACCACCCCGTGATGTTTTTCTCACTCCTACTAGTGAATCTAATGTAACACACACCCATACAATGCGCAACACCCCGTGATGTTTTTCTCACTCCTACTAGTGAATCTAATGTAACACACACCCATACAATGCGCACCACCCCGTGATGTTTTTCTCACTCCTACTAGTGAATGTAATGTAACACACACCCATACAATGCGCACCACCCCGTGATGTTTTTCTCACTCCTACTAGTGAATGTAATGTAACACACACCCATACAATGCGCACCACCCCGTGATGTTTTTCTCACTCCTACTAGTGAATGTAATGTAACACACACCCATACAATGCGCACCACCCCGTGATGTTTTTCTCACTCCTACAAGTGAATCTAATGTAACACACACCCATACAATGTGCACCACCCCGTGATGTTTTTCTCACTCCTACTAGTGAATCTAATGTAACACACACCCATACAATGCGCACCACCCCGTGATGTTTTTCTCACTCCTACTAGTGAATCTAATGTAACACACACCCATACAATGCGCAACACCCCGTGATGTTTTTCTCACTCCTACTAGTGAATCTAATGTAACACACACCCATACAATGCGCACCACCCCGTGATGTTTTTCTCACTCCTACTAATGAATGTAATGTAACACACACCCATAAAATGCGCACCACCCCGTGATGTTTTTCTCACTCCTACTAGTGAATGTAATGTAACACACACCCATACAATGCGCACCACCCTGTGATGTTTTTCTGACTCCTACTAGTGAATGTAATGTAACACACACCCATACATTGCGCACCACCCCGTGATGTTTTTCTCACTCCTTCTAGTGAATGTAATGTAACACACACCCATACAATGCGCACCACCCCGTGATGTTTTTCTCACTCCTACTAGTGAATGTAATGTAACACACACCCATACAATGCGCACCACCCCGTGATGTGTTTCTCACTCCTACTAGTGAATGTAATGTAACACACACCCATACAATGCGCACCACCCCGTGATGTTTTTCTCACTCCTACTAGTGAATGTAATGTAACACACACCCATACAATGCGCACCAACCCGTGATGCTTTCTCACTCCTACTAGTGTATGTAATGTAACACACACCCATACAATGCGCACCACCCCGTGATGTTTTTCTCACTTCTTCTAGTGAAGCTAATGTAACACACACCCAAACAATGCGCACCACCCCGTGATGTTTTTCTCACTCCTACTAGTGAATCTAATGTAACACACCCATACAATGCGCACCACCCCGTGATATTTTTCTCACTCCTACTAGTGAATCTAATATAACACACACCCATACAATGCGCACCACCCCGTGATGTTTTTCTCACTCCTACTAGTGAATGTAATGTAACACACACCCATACAATGCGCACCACCCCGTGATGTTTTTCTCACTCCTACTAGTGAATGTAATGTAACACACACCCATACAATGCGCACCACCCCGTGATGTTTTTCTCACTCCTACTAGTGAATGTAATGTAACACACACCCATACAATGCGCACCAGCCCGTGATGTTTTTCTCACTCCTACTAGTGAATGTAATGTAACACACACCCATACAATGCGCACCAGCCCGTGATGTTTTTCTCACTCCTACTAGTGAATGTAATGTAACACACACCCATACAATGCGCACCACCCCGTGATGTTTTTCTCACTCCTACTAGTGAATGTAATGTAACACACACCCATACAATGCGCATCACCCCGTGATGTTTTTCTCACTCCTACTAGTGAACGTAATGTAACACACACCCATACAATGCGCACCACCCCGTGATGTTTTTCTCACTCCTACTAGTGAACGTAATGTAACACACACCCATACAATGCGCACCACCCCGTGATGTTTTTCTCACTCCTACTAGTGAACGTAATGTAACACACACCCATACAATGCGCACCACCCCGTGATGTTTTTCTCACTCCTACTAGTGAATGTAATGTAACACACACCCATACAATGCGCACCACCCCGTGATATTTTTCTGACTCCTACTAGTGAATGTAATGTAACACACACCCATACAATGCGCACCACCCCGTGATGTTTTTCTCACTCCTACTAGTGAATGTAATGTAACACACACCCATACAATGCGCACCACCCCGTGATGTTTTTCTCACTCCTACTAGTGAATGTAATGTAACACACACCCATACAATGCGCACCAACCCGTGATGTTTTTCTCACTCCTACTAGTGTATGTAATGTAACACACACCCATACAATGCGCACCACCCCGTGATGTTTTTCTCACTTCTACTAGTGAAGCTAATGTAACACACACACAAACAATGCGCACCACCCTGTGATGTTTTTCTCACTCCTACTAGTGAATGTAATGTAACACACACCCATACAATGCGCACCACCCCGTGATGTTTTTCTCACTCCTACTAGTGAATCTAATGTAACACACACCCATACAATGCGCACCACCCCGTGATGTTTTTCTCACTCCTACTATTGAATCTAATGTAACACACACCCATACAATGCGCACCACCCCGTGATGTTTTTCTCACTCCTACTAGTGAATCTAATGTAACACACACCCATACAATGCGCACCACCCCGTGATGTTTTTCTCACTCCTACTAGTTAATGTAACGTAACACACACCCATACAATGCGCACCACCCCGTGATGTTTTTCTCACTCCTACTAGTGAATGTAATGTAACACACACCCATACAATGAGCACAACCCCGTGATGTTTTTCTCACTCCTACTAGTGAATCTAATGTAACACACACCCATACAATGCGCACCACCCCGTGATGTTTTTCTCACTCCTACTAGTGAATGTAATGTAACACACACCCATACAATGCGCACCACCCCGTGATGTTTTTCTCACTCCTACTAGTGAATGCAATGTAACACAGACCCATACAATGCGCACCACCCCGTGATGTTTTTCTCACTCCTACTAGTGAATGTAATGTAACACACACCCATACAATGCGCACCACCCCGAGATGTTTTTCTCACTCCTACTAGTGAATGTAATGTAACACACACCCATACAATGCGCACCACCCCGTGATGTGTTTCTCACTCCTACTAGTGAATCTAATGTAACACACACCCATACAATGCGCACCACCCCGTGATGTTTTTCTCACTCCTACTAGTGAATCTAATGTAACACACACCCATACAATGCGCACCACCCCGTGATGTTTTTCTCACTCCTACTAGTGAATGTAATGTAACACACACCCATACAATGCGCACCACCCCGTGATGTTTTTCTCACTCCTACTAGTGAATGTAATGTAACACACACCCATACAATGCGCACCAACCCGTGATGTTTTTCTCACTCCTACTAGTGAATGTAATGTAACACACACCCATACAATGCGCACCACCCCGTGATGTTTTTCTCACTCCTACTAGTGAATGTAATGTAACACACACCCATACAATGCGCACCACCCCGTGATGTTTTTCTCACTCCTACTAGTGAATGTAATGTAACACACACCCATACAATGCGCACCAGCCCGTGATGTTTTTCTCACTCCTACTAGTGAATGTAATGTAACACACACCCATACAATGCGCACCACCCGTGATGTTTTTCTCACTCCTACTAGTGAATGTAATGTAACACACACCCATACAATGCGCACCACCCCGTGATGTTTTTCTCACTCCTACTAGTGAATGTAATGTAACACACACCCATACAATGCGCACCACCCCGTGATGTTTTTCTCACTCCTACTAGTGAACGTAATGTAACACACACCCATACAATGCGCACCACCCCGTGATGTTTTTCTCACTCCTCCTAGTGAATGTAACGTAACACACACCCATACAATGCGCAGCACCCCGTGATGTTTTTCTCACTCCTACTAGTGAATGTAACGTAACACACACCCATACAATGCGCACCACCCCGTGATGTTTTTCTCACTCCTACTAGTGAATGTAATGTAACACACACCCATACAATGCGCACCACCCCGTGATGTTTTTTCACTCCTACTAGTGAATGCAATGTAACACACACACATACAATGCGCACCACCCCGTGATGTTTTTCTCACTCCTACTAGTGAATGTAATGTAACACACACCCATACAATGCGCACCACCCCGAGATGTTTTTCTCACTCCTACTAGTGAATGTAATGTAACACACACCCATACAATGCGCACCACCCCGTGATGTTTTTCTCACTCCTACTAGTGAATGTAATGTAACACACACCCATACAATGCGCACCAACCCGTGATGCTTTCTCACTCCTACTAGTGTATGTAATGTAACACACACCCATACAATGCGCACCACCCCGTGATGTTTTTCTCACTCCTACTAGTGAATGTAATGTAACACACACCCATACAATGCGCACCACCCCGTGATGTTTTTCTCACTCCTACTAGTGAATGTAATGTAACACACACCCATACAATGCGCACCACCCCGTGATGTTTTTCTCACTCCTACTAGTGAACGTAATGTAACACACACCCATACAATGCGCACCACCCCGTGATGTTTTTCTCACTCCTACTAGTGAATGTAATGTAACACACACCCATACAATGCGCACCACCCCGTGATGTTTTTCTCACTCCTACTAGTGAATCTAATGTAACACACACCCATACAATGCGCACCACCCCGTGATGTTTTTCTCACTCCTACTAGTGAATCTAATGTAACACACACCCATACAATGCGCACCACCCCGTGATGTTTTTCTCACTCCTACTAGTGAATCTAATGTAAAACACACCCATACAATGCGCACCACCCTGTGATGTTTTTCTCACTCCTACTAGTGAATGTAATGTAACACACACCCATACAATGCGCACCACCCCGTGATGTTTTTCTCACTCCTACTAGTGAATGTAATGTAACACACACCCATACAATGCGCACCACCCCGTGATGTTTTTCTCACTCCTCTTAGTGAATGTAATGTAACACACACGCATACAATGCGCACCACCCCGTGATGTTTTTCTCACTCCTACTAGTGAATGTAATGTAACACACACCCATACAATGCGCACCACCCCGAGATGTATTTCTCACTCCTACTAGTGAATCTAACGTAACACACACCCATACAATGCGCACCACCCCGTGATGTGTTTCTCACTCCTACTAGTGAATCTAATGTAACACACACCCATACAATGCGCACCACCCCGTGATGTTTTTCTCACTCCTACTAGTGAATGTAATGTAACACACACCCATACAATGCGCACCACCCCGTGATGTTTTTCTCACTCCTACTAGTGAATGTAATGTAACACACACCCATACAATGCGCACCACCCCGTGATGTTTTTCTCACTCCTACTAGTGAATATAATGTAACACACACCCATACAATGCGCACCACTCCGTGATGTTTTTCTCACTCCTACTAGTGAATGTAATGTAACACACACCCATACAATGCGCACCAACTCGTGATGTTTTTCTCACTCCTACTAGTGTATGTAATGTAACACACACCCATACAATGCGCACCACCCCGTGATGTTTTTCTCACTTCTACTAGTGAAGCTAATGTAACACACACACAAACAATGCGCACCACCCTGTGATGTTTTTCTCACTCCTACTAGTGAATGTAATGTAACACACACCCATACAATGCGCACCACCCCGTGATGTTTTTCTCACTCCTACTAGTGAATCTAATGTAACACACACCCATACAATGCGCACCACCCCGTGATGTTTTTCTCACTCCTACTATTGAATCTAATGTAACACACACACATACAATGCGCACCACCCCGTGATGTTTTTCTCACTCCTACTAGTGAATGTAATGTAACACACACCCATACAATGCGCACCACCCCGTGATGTTTTTCTCACTTCTACTAGTGAAGCTAATGTAACACACACACAAACAATGCGCACCACCCTGTGATGTTTTTCTCACTCCTACTAGTGAATGTAATGTAACACACACCCATACAATGCGCACCACCCCGTGATGTTTTTCTCACTCCTACTAGTGAATCTAATGTAACACACACCCATACAATGCGCACCACCCCGTGATGTTTTTCTCACTCATACTAGTGAATGTAATGTAACACACACCCATACAATGAGCACCACCCCGTGATGTTTTTCTCACTCCTACTAGTGAATCTAATGTAACACACACACATACAATGCGCACCACCCCGTGATGTTTTTCTCACTCCTACTAGTGAATGTAATGTAACACACACCCATACAATGCGCACCACCCCGTGATGTTTTTCTCACTCCTACTAGTGAATGCAATGTAACACACACCCATATAATGCGCACCACCCCGTGATGTTTTTCTCACTCCTACTAGTGAATGTAATGTAACACACACCCATACAATGCGCACCACCCCGAGATGTTTTTCTCACTCCTACTAGTGAATGTAATGTAACACACACCCATACAATGCGCACCACCCCGTGATGTGTTTCTCACTCCTACTAGTGAATGTAATGTAACACACACCCATACAATGCGCACCACCCCGTGATGTTTTTCTCACTCCTACTAGTGAATGTAATGTATCACACACCCATACAATGCGCACCACCCCGTGATGTTTTTCTCACTCCTACTAGTGAATGTAATGTAACACACACCCATACAATGCGCACCACCCCGTGATGTTTTTCTCACTCCTACTAGTGAATCTAATGTAACACACACCCATACAATGCGCACCACCCCGTGATGTTTTTCTCACTCCTACTAGTGAATCTAATGTAACACACACCCATACAATGCGCACCACCCCGTGATGTTTTTCTCACTCCTACTAGTGAATGTAATGTAACACACACCCATACAATGCGCACCAACCCGTGATGTTTTTCTCACTCCTACTAGTGAATGTAAGGTAACACACACCCATACAATGCGCACCAACCCGTGATGTTTTTCTCACTCCTACTAGTGAATGTAATGTAACACACACCCATACAATGCGCACCAACCCGTGATGTTTTTCTCACTCCTACTAGTGTATGTAATGTAACACACACCCATACAATGCGCACCACCCCGTGATGTTTTTCTCACTTCTACTAGTGAAGCTAATGTAACACACACCCAAACAATGCGCACCACCCCGTGATGTTTTTCTCACTCCTACTAGTGAATGTAATGTAACACACACCCATACAATGCGCACCACCCCGTGATGTTTTTCTCACTCCTACTAGTTAATCTAATGTAACACACACCCATACAATGCGCACCACCCCGTGATGTTTTTCTCACTCCTACTAGTGAATCTAATGTAACACACACCCATACAATGCGCACCACCCCGTGATGTTTTTCTCACTCCTACTAGTGAATCTAATGTAACACACACCCATACAATGCGCACCACCCCGTGATGTTTTTCTCACTCCTACTAGTGAATCTAATTGAACACACTCCCATACAATGCGCACCACCCCGTGATGTTTTTCTCACTCCTACTAGTGAATGCAATGTAACACACACCCATACAATGCGCACCACCCCGTGATGTTTTTCTCACTCCTACTAGTGAATGTAATGTAACACACACCCATACAATGCGCACCACCCTGAGATGTTTTTCTCACTCCTACTAGTGAATGTAATGTAACACACACCCATACAATGCGCCCCACCCCGTGATGTGTTTCTCACTCCTACTAGTGAATGTATTGTAACACACACCCATACAATGCGCACCACCCCGTGATGTTTTTCTCACTCCTACTAGTGAATCTAATGTAACACACACCCATACAATGCGCACCACCCCGTGATGTTTTTCTCACTCCTACTAGTGAATGTAATGTAACACACACCCATACAATGCGCACCACCCCGTGATGTTTTTCTCACTCCTACTAGTGAATGTAATGTAACACACACCCATACAATGCGTACCAACCCGTGATGTTTTTCTCACTTCTACTAGTGAATCTAATGTAACACACACCCATACAATGCGCACCACCCCGTGATGTTTTTCTCACTGCTACTAGTGAATCTAATGTAACTCACACCCATACAATGCGCACCACCCCGTGATGTTTTTCTCACTCCTACTAGTGAATGTAATGTAACACACACCCATACAATGCGCAACACCCCGTGATGTTTTTCTCACTCCTACTAGTGAATCTAATTGAACACACTCCCATACAATGCGCACCACCCCGTGATGTTTTTCTCACTCCTACTAGTGAATGCAATGTAACACACACCCATACAATGCGCACCACCCCGTGATGTTTTTCTCACTCCTACTAGTGAATGTAATGTAACACACACCCATACAATGCGCACCACCCCGTGATGTTTTTCTCACTCCTACTAGTGAATGTAATGTAACACACACCCATACAATGCGCACCACCCCGTGATGTTTTTCTCACTCCTACTAGTGAATATAATGTAACACACACCCATACAATGCGCACCACTCCGTGATGTTTTTCTCACTCCTACTAGTGAATGTAATGTAACACACACCCATACAATGCGCACCAACTCGTGATGTTTTTCTCACTCCTACTAGTGTATGTAATGTAACACACACCCATACAATGCGCACCACCCCGTGATGTTTTTCTCACTTCTACTAGTGAAGCTAATGTAACACACACACAAACAATGCGCACCACCCTGTGATGTTTTTCTCACTCCTACTAGTGAATGTAATGTAACACACACCCATACAATGCGCACCACCCCGTGATGTTTTTCTCACTCCTACTAGTGAATCTAATGTAACACACACCCATACAATGCGCACCACCCCGTGATGTTTTTCTCACTCCTACTATTGAATCTAATGTAACACACACCCATACAATGCGCACCACCCCGTGATGTTTTTCTCACTCCTACTAGTGAATCTAATGTAACACACACCCATACAATGCGCACCACCCCGTGATGTTTTTCTCACTCCTACTAGTGAATGTAATGTAACACACACCCATACAATGAGCACCACCCCGTGATGTTTTTCTCACTCCTACTAGTGAATCTAATGTAACACACACACATACAATGCGCACCAGCCCGTGATGTTTTTCTCACTCCTACTAGTGAATGTAATGTAACACACACCCATACAATGCGCACCACCCCGTGATGTTTTTCTCACTCCTACTAGTGAATGCAATGTAACACACACCCATATAATGCGCACCACCCCGTGATGTTTTTCTCACTCCTACTAGTGAATGTAATGTAACACACACCCATACAATGCGCACCACCCCGAGATGTTTTTCTCACTCCTACTAGTGAATGTAATGTAACACACACCCATACAATGCGCACCACCCCGTGATGTGTTTCTCACTCCTACTACTGAATCTAATGTAACACACACCCATACAATGCGCACCACCCCGTGATGTTTTTCTCACTCCTACTAGTGAATGTAATGTAACACACACCCATACAATGCGCACCACCCCGTGATGTTTTTCTCACTCCTACTAGTGAATGTAATGTAACACACACCCATACAATGCGCACCACCCCGTGATGTTTTTCTCACTCCTACTAGTGAATGTAAGGTAACACACACCCATACAATGCGCACCAACCCGTGATGTTTTTCTCACTCCTACTAGTGAATGTAATGTAACACACACCCATACAATGCGCACCAACCCGTGATGTTTTTCTCACTCCTACTAGTGTATGTAATGTAACACACACCCATACAATGCGCACCACCCCGTGATGTTTTTCTCACTTCTACTAGTGAAGCTAATGTAACACACACCCAAACAATGCGCACCACCCCGTGATGTTTTTCTCACTCCTACTAGTGAATGTAATGTAACACACACCCATACAATGCGCACCACCCCGTGATGTTTTTCTCACTCCTACTAGTTAATCTAATGTAACACACACCCATACAATGCGCACCACCCCGTGATGTTTTTCTCACTCCTACTAGTGAATCTAATGTAACACACACCCATACAATGCGCACCACCCCGTGATGTTTTTCTCACTCCTACTAGTGAATCTAATGTAACACACACCCATACAATGCGCACCACCCCGTGATGTTTTTCTCACTCCTACTAGTGAATCTAATTGAACACACTCCCATACAATGCGCACCACCCCGTGATGTTTTTCTCACTCCTACTAGTGAATGCAATGTAACACACACCCATACAATGCGCACCACCCCGTGATGTTTTTCTCACTCCTACTAGTGAATGTAATGTAACACACACCCATACAATGCGCACCACCCTGAGATGTTTTTCTCACTCCTACTAGTGAATGTAATGTAACACACACCCATACAATGCGCACCACCCCGTGATGTGTTTCTCACTCCTACTAGTGAATGTATTGTAACACACACCCATACAATGCGCACCACCTCGTGATGTTTTTCTCACTCCTACTAGTGAATCTAATGTAACACACACCCATACAATGCGCACCACCCCGTGATGTTTTTCTCACTCCTACTAGTGAATGTAATGTAACACACACCCATACAATGCGCACCACCCCGTGATGTTTTTCTCACTCCTACTAGTGAATGTAATGTAACACACACCCATACAATGCGCACCAACCCGTGATGTTTTTCTCACTTCTACTAGTGAATCTAATGTAACACACACCCATACAATGCGCACCACCCCGTGATGTTTTTCTCACTGCTACTAGTGAATCTAATGTAACTCACACCCATACAATGCGCACCACCCCGTGATGTTTTTCTCACTCCTACTAGTGAATGTAATGTAACACACACCCATACAATGCGCAACACCCCGTGATGTTTTTCTCACTCCTACTAGTGAATCTAATTGAACACACTCCCATACAATGCGCACCACCCCGTGATGTTTTTCTCACTCCTACTAGTGAATGCAATGTAACACACACCCATACAATGCGCACCACCCCGTGATGTTTTTCTCACTCCTACTAGTGAATGTAATGTAACACACACCCATACAATGCGCACCACCCTGAGATGTTTTTCTCACTCCTACTAGTGAATGTAATGTAACACACACCCATACAATGCGCACCACCCCGTGATGTGTTTCTCACTCCTACTAGTGAATGTATTGTAACACACACCCATACAATGCGCACCACCACGTGACGTTTTTCTCACTCCTACTAGTGAATCTAATGTAACACACACCCATACAATGCGCACCACCCCGTGATGTTTTTCTCACTCCTACTAGTGAATGTAATGTAACACACACCCATACAATGCGCACCACCCCGTGATGTTTCTCTCACTCCTACTAGTGAATGTAATGTAACACACACCCATACAATGCGCACCAACCCGTGATGTTTTTCTCACTTCTACTAGTGAATCTAATGTAACACACACCCATACAATGCGCACCACCCCGTGATGTTTTTCTCACTGCTACTAGTGAATCTAATGTAACACACACCCATACAATGCGCACCACCCCGTGATGTTTTTCTCACTCCTACTAGTGAATGTAATGTAACACACACCCATACAATGCGCAACACCCCGTGATGTTTTTCTCACTCCTACTAGTGAATCTAATTGAACACACTCCCATACAATGCGCACCACCCCGTGATGTTTTTCTCACTCCTACTAGTGAATGCAATGTAACACACACCCATACAATGCGCACCACCCCGTGATGTTTTTCTCACTCCTACTAGTGAATGTAATGTAACACACACCCATACAATGCGCACCACCCTGAGATGTTTTTCTCACTCCTACTAGTGAATGTAATGTAACACACACCCATACAATGCGCACCACCCCGTGATGTGTTTCTCACTCCTACTAGTGAATGTATTGTAACACACACCCATACAATGCGCACCACCACGTGACGTTTTTCTCACTCCTACTAGTGAATCTAATGTAACACACACCCATACAATGCGCACCACCCCGTGATGTTTTTCTCACTCCTACTAGTGAATGTAATGTAACACACACCCATACAATGCGCACCACCCCGTGATGTTTCTCTCACTCCTACTAGTGAATGTAATGTAACACACACCCATACAATGCGCACCAACCCGTGATGTTTTTCTCACTTCTACTAGTGAATCTAATGTAACACACACCCATACAATGCGCACCACCCCGTGATGTTTTTCTCACTGCTACTAGTGAATCTAATGTAACACACACCCATACAATGCGCACCACCCCGTGATGTTTTTCTCACTCCTACTAGTGAATGTAATGTAACACACACCCATACAATGCGCACCACCCCGTGATGTTTTTCTCATTCCTACTAGTGAATGTAATGTAACACACACCCATACAATGCGCACCACCCCATGATGTATTTCTCACTCCTACTAGTGAATGTAATGTAACACACACCCATACAATGCGCACCACCCCGTGATGTTTTTCTCACTCCTACTACTGAATCTAATGTAACACACACCCATACAATGCGCACCACCCCATGATGTTTTTCTCACTCCTACTAGTGAATGTAATGTAACACACACCTATACAATGCGCACCACCCCGTGATCTTTTTCTCACTCCTACTATTGAATCTAATGTAACACACACCCATACAATGCGCACCACCCCGTGATGTTTTTCTCACTCCTACTAGTGAATGTAATGTAACACACACCCATACAATGCGCACCACCCCGTGATGATTTTCTCACTCCTACTAGTGAATGTAATGTAAAACACACCCATACAATGCGCACCACCCCGTGATGTTTTTCTCACTCCTAGTAGTGAATGTAATGTAACACACACCCATACAATGCGCACCACCCCGTGATGTTTTTCTCACTAATAGTAGTGAATGTAATGTAACACAGACCCATACAATGCGCACCACCCCGTGATGTTTTTCTCACTCCTACTAATGAATCTAATGTAACACACACCCAAACAATGCGCACCACCCCGCGATATTTTTCAGAAACCTATCCTACATTGCCACTGCATGTTCCCTGACCTCCCCATGCTGGCCAGCCTGCGGTGCTTTTCTCCATCCTACATTGCCACTAACTGCCTATCCTAATTCAGACCCTCCGATTCACACCACCCCGTGATGTTTTTCTCACTCCTAGTAGTGAATGTAATGTAACACACACCCAAACAATGCGCACCACCCCGTGATGTTTTTCTCACTCCTACTAGTGAATGTAATGTAACACACACCCATACAATGCGCACCGCCCCGTGATGTTTTTCTCACTCCTACTAGTGAATGTAATGTAACACACACCCATACAATGCGCACCACCCCGTGATGTTTTTCTCACTCCTACTAGTGAATGTAATGTAACACACCCATACAATGCGCACCACCCCGTGATGTTTTTCTCACTCCTACTAGTGAATCTAATGTAACACACACCCATACAATGCGCACAACCCCGTGATGTTTTTCTCACTAATAGTAGTGAATGTAATGTAACACAGACCCATACAATGCGCACCACCCCGTGATGTTTTTCTCACTCCTACTAATGAATCTAATGTAACACACACCCAAACAATGCGCACCACACCGAGATGTTTTTCAGAAACCTATCCTACATTGCCACTGCATGTTCCCTGACCTCCCCATGCTGACCAGCCTTCGGTGCTTTTCTCCATCCTACATTGCCACTAACTGCCTATCCTAATTCAGACCCTCCGATTCACACCACCCCATGATGTTTTTCTCACTCCTACTAGTGAATGTAATGTAACACACACCCTTACAATGCGCACCACCCCGTGATGTTTTTCTCACTCCTACTAGTGAATGTAATGTAACACACACCCATACAATGCGCACCACCCCGTGATGTTTTTCTCACTCCTACTAGTGAATGTAATGTAACACACACCCATACAATGCGCACCACCCCATGATATTTTTCTCACTCCTAATAGTGAATGTAATGTAACACACACCCATACAATGCGCACCACCCCATGATGTATTTCTCACTCCTACTAGTGAATGTAATGTAACACACACCCATACAATGCGCACCACCCCGTGATGTTTTTCTCACTCCTAGTAGTGAATCTAATGTAACACACACCCATACAATGCGCACCACCCCGTGATGATTTTCTCACTCCTACTAGTGAATGTAATGTAACACACACCCATACAATGCGCACCACCCCGTGATCTTTTTCTCACTCCTACTATTGAATCTAATGTAACACACACCCATACAATGCGTACCACCCCGTGATGTTTTTCTCACTCCTACTAGTGAATGTAATGTAACACACACCCATACAATGCGCACCACCTCGTGATGATTTTCTCACTGCTACTAGTGAATGTAATGTAAAACACACCCATACAATGCGCACCACCCCGTGATGTTTTTCTCACTCCTAGTAGTGAATGTAATGTAACACACACCCATACAATGCGCACCACCCCGTGATGTTTTTCTCACTAATAGTAGTGAATGTAATGTAACACAGATCCATACAATGCGCACCACCCCGTGATGTTTTTCTCACTCCTACTAATGAATCTAACGTAACACACACCCAAACAATGCGCACCACCCCGCGATGTTTTTCAGAAACCTATCCTACATTGCCACTGCATGTTCCCTGACCTCCCCATGCTAACCAGCCTGCGGTGCTTTTCTCCATCCTACATTGCCACTAACTGCCTATCCTAATTCAGACCCTCCGATTCACACCACCCCGTGATGTTTTTCTCACTCCTAGTAATGAATGTAATGTAACACACACACAAACAATGCGCACCACCCCGTGATGTTTTTCTCACTCCTACTAGTGAATGTAATGTAACACACACCCATACAATGCGCACCACCCCGTGATGTTTTTCTCACTCCTACTAGTGAATGTAATGTAACACACACCCATACAATGCGCACCACCCCGTGATGTTTTTCTCACTCCTACTAGTGAATCTAATGTAACACACACCCATACAATGCGCACCACCCCGTGATGTATTTCTCACTCCTACTAGTGATTGTAATGTAACACACACCCATACAATGCGCACCACCCCGTGATGTTTTTCTCACTGCTAAGACTGAATGTAATGTAACACACACCCATACAATGCGCACCACCCCGTGATGTTTTTCTCACTCCTACTAGTGAATCTAATGTAACACACACCCATACAATGCGCACCACCCCGTGATGTTTTTCTCACTCCTAGTAGTGAATGTAATGTAACACACACCCATACAATGCGCACGACCCCGTGATGTTTTTCTCACTCCTACTAGTGAATGTAATATAACACACACCCATACAATGCGCACCACCCCGTGATGTTTTTCTCACTCCTACTAGTGAATCTAATGTAACACACACCCATACAATGCGCACCACCCCGTGATGTTTTTCTCACTCCTAGTAGTGAATCTAATGTAACACACACCCATACAATGCGCACCACCCCGTGATGATTTTCTCACTCCTACTAGTGAATGTAATGTAAAACACACCCATACAATGCGCACCACCCCGTGATGTTTTTATCACTCCTACTAGTGAATCTAATGTAACACACACCCATACAATGCGCACCACCGCGTGATGTTTTTCTCACTCCTACTAGTGAATCTAATGTAACACACACCCATACAATGCGCACCACCCTGAGATGTTTTTCTCACTCCTACTAGTGAATGTAATGTAACACACACCCATACAATGCGCACCACACTGTGATGTGTTTCTCACTCCTACTAGTTAATGTAATGTAACACACACCCATACAATGCGCACCACCCCGTGATGTTTTTCTCACTCCTACTAGTGAATCTAATGTAACACACACCCATACAATGCGCACCACCCGTGATGTTTTTCTCACTCCTACTAGTGAATGTAATGTAACACACACCCATACAATGCGCACCACCCCGTGATATTTTTCTCACTCCTACTAGTGAATGTAATGTAACACACACCCATACAATGCGCACCACCCCGTGATGTTTTTCTCACTCCTACTATTGAATGTAATGTAACACACACCCATACAATGCGCACCAACCCGTGATGTTTTTCTCACTCCTACTAGTGAATCTAATGTAACACACACCCATACAATGCGCACCACCCCGTGATGTTTTTCTCACTTCTACTAGTGAAGCTAATGTAACACACACCCAAACAATGCGCACCACCCCGTGATGTTTTTCTCACTCCTACTAGTGAATGTAATGTAACACACACACATACAATGCGCACCACCCCGTGATGTTTTTCTAACTCCTACTAGTGAATCTAATGTAACACACACCCATACAATGCGCACCACCCCGTGATGTTTTTCTCACTCCTACTAGTGAATCTAATGTAACACACACCTATACAATGCGCACCACCCCGTGATGTTTTTCTCACTCCTACTAGTGAATCTAATGTAACACACACCCATACAATGCGCACCACCCCGTGATGTTTTTCTCACTCCTACTAGTGAATGTAATGTAACACACACCCATACAATGCGCACCACCCCGTGATGTTTTTCTCACTCCTACTAGTGAATGTAATGTAACACACACCCATACAATGCGCACCACCCCGTGATGTTTTTCTCACTCCTAATAATGAATCTAATGTAACACACACCCATACAATGCGCACCACCCCGTGATGTTTTCCTCACTCCTACTAGTGAATCTAATGTAACACACACCCATACAATGCGCACCACCCCGTGATGTTTTTCTCACTCCTACTAGTGAATCTAATGTAACACACACCCATACAATGCGCACCACCCCGTGAGGTTTTTCTCACTCCTACTAGTGAATGTAATGTAACACACACCCATACAATGCGCACCACCCCGTGATGTTTTTCTCACTCCTACTAGTGAATGTAATGTAACACACACCCATACAATGCGCACCAACCCGTGATGTTTTTCTCACTCCTACTAGTGAATGTAATGTAACACACACCCATACAATGCGCACCATCCCGTGATGTTTTTCTCACTCCTACTAGTGAATGTAATGTAACACACACCCATACAATGCGCACCACCCCGTGATGTTTTTCTCACTCCTACTAGTGAATCTAATGTAACACACACCCACACAATGCGCACCACCCCGTGATGTTTTTATCACTCCTACTAGTGAATCTAATGTAACACACACCCATACAATGCGCACCACCCCGTGATGTTTTTCTCACTCCTACTAGTGAATCTAATGTAACACACACCCATACAATGCGCACCACCCCGTGATGTCTTTCTCACTCCTACTAGTGAATCTAATGTAACACACACCCATACAATGCGCACCACCCCGTGATGTCTTTCTCACTCCTACTAGTGAATGTAATGTAACACACACCCATACAATGCGCACCACCCCGTGATGTTTTTCTCACTCCTACTAGTGAATCTAATGTAACACACACCCATACAATGCGCACCACCCCGTGATGTTTTTCTCACTCCTACTAGTGAATGTAATGTAATACACACCCATACAATGCGCACCACCCCGTGATGTTTTTCTCACTCCTACTAGTGAATGTAATGTATCACACACCCATACAATGCGCACCACCCCGTGATTTTTTTCTCACTCCTACTAGTGAATGTAATGTAACACACCCCCAAACAATGCGCACCACCCCGTGATGTTTTTCTCACTCCTACTAGTGAATGTAATGTAACACACACCCATACAATGGCACCACCCCGTGATGTTTTTCTCACTCCTACTAGTGAATCTAATGTAACACACACCCATACAATGCGCACCACCCCGTGATGTTTTTCTCACTCCTACTAGTGAATCTAATGTAACACACACCCATACAATGCGCACCACCCCGTGATGTTTTTCTCACTCCTACTAGTGAATCTAATGTAACACACACCCATACAATGCGCACCACCCCGTGATGTTTTTCTCACTCTTACTAGTGAATGTAATGTAACACACACCCATACAATGCGCACCACCCCGTGATGTTTTTCTCACTCCTACTAGTGAATGTAATGTATCACACACCCATACAATGCGCACCACCCCGTGATGTTTTTCTCACTCCTACTAGTGAATGTAATGTAACACACCCCCAAACAATGCGCCACACCCCGTGATGTTTTTCTCACTCCTACTAGTGAATGTAATGTAACACACACCCATACAATGGCACCACCCCGTGATGTTTTTCTCACTCCTACTAGTGAATGTAATGTAACACACACCCATACAATGCGCACCACCCCGTGATGTTTTTCTCACTCCTACTAGTGAATCTAATGTAACACACACCCATATAATGCGCACCACCCCGTGATGTTTTTCTCACTTCTTCTAGTGAATGTAATGTAACACACACCCATACAATGCGCACCACCCCGTGATGTTTTTCTCACTCCTACTAGTGAATGTAATGTAACACACACCCATACATTGCGCACCACCCCGTGATGTTTTTCTCATTCCTACTAGTGAATGTAATGTAACACACACCCATACAATGCGCACCACCCCGTGATGTTTTTCTCACTCCTACTAGTGAATGTAATGTAACACACACCCATACAATGCGCACCACCCCGTGATGTTTTTCTCACTCCTACTAGTGAATGTAATGTAACACACACCCATACAATGCGCACCACCCCGTGATGTTTTTCTCACTCCTACTAGTGAATGTAATGTAACACACACCCATACAATGCGCACCACCCCGTGATGTTTTTCTCACTCCTACTAGTGAATGTAATGTAACACACACCCATACAATGCGCACCACCCCGTGATGTTTTTCTCACTCCTACTAGTGAATCTAATGTAACACACACCCATACAATGCGCACCACCCCGTGATGTTTTTCTCACTCCTTCTAGTGAATGTAATGTAACACACACCCATACAATGCGCACCACCCCGTGATGTTTTTCTCACTCCTACTAGTGAATGTAATGTAACACACACCCATACAATGCGCACCACCCCGTGATGTTTTTCTCACTCCTTCTAGTGAATCTAATGTAACACACACCCATACAATGCGCACCACCCCGTGATGTGTTTCTCACTCCTACTAGTGAATGTAATGTAACACACACCCATACAATGCGCACCACCCCGTGATGTTTTTCTCACTCCTACTAGTGAATCTAATGTAACACACACCCATACAATGCGCACCACCCCGTGATGTTTTTCTCACTCCTACTAGTGAATGCAATGTAACACACACCCATACAATGCGCACCACCCCGTGATGTTTTTCTCACTCCTACTAGTGAATGTAATGTAACACACACCCATATAATGCGCACCACCCCGTGATGTTTTTCTCACTCCTACAAGTGAATCTAATGTAACACACACCCATACAATGCGCACCACCCCGTGATGTTTTTCTCACTCCTACTAGTGAGTCTAATGTAACACACACCCATACAATGCGCACCACCCCGTGATGTTTTTCTCACTCCTACTAGTGAATCTAATGTAACACACACCCATACAATGCGCAACACCCCGTGATGTTTTTCTCACTCCTACTAGTGAATCTAATGTAACACACACCCATACAATGCGCACCACCCCGTGATGTTTTTCTCACTCCTACTAGTGAATGTAATTTAACACACACCCATAAAATGCGCACCACCCCGTGATGTTTTTCTCACTCCTACTAGTGAATGTAATGTAACACACACCCAAACAATGCGCACCACCCCGCGATGTTTTTCAGAAACCTATCCTACATTGCCACTGCATGTTCCCTGACCTCCCCATGCTGACCAGCCTGCGGTGCTTTTCTCCATCCTACATTGCCACTAACTGCCTATCCTAATTCAGACCCTCCGATTCACACCACCCCGTGATGTTTTTCTCACTCCTAGTAATGAATGTAATGTAACACACACACAAACAATGCGCACCACCCCGTGATGTTTTTCTCACTCCTACTAGTGAATGTAATGTAACACACACCCATACAATGCGCACCACCCCGTGATGTTTTTCTCACTCCTACTAGTGAATGTAATGTAACACACACCCATACAATGCGCACCACCCCGTGATGTTTTTCTCACTCCTACTAGTGAATCTAATGTAACACACACCCATACAATGCGCACCACCCCGTGATGTATTTCTCACTCCTACTAGTGATTGTAATGTAACACACACCCATACAATGCGCACCACCCCGTGATGTTTTTCTCACTGCTAAGACTGAATGTAATGTAACACACACCCATACAATGCGCACCACCCCGTGATGTTTTTCTCACTCCTACTAGTGAATCTAATGTAACACACACCCATACAATGCGCACCACCCCGTGATGTTTTTCTCACTCCTAGTAGTGAATGTAATGTAACACACACCCATACAATGCGCACGACCCCGTGATGTTTTTCTCACTCCTACTAGTGAATGTAATATAACACACACCCATACAATGCGCACCACCCCGTGATGTTTTTCTCACTCCTACTAGTGAATCTAATGTAACACACACCCATACAATGCGCACCACCCCGTGATGTTTTTCTCACTCCTAGTAGTGAATCTAATGTAACACACACCCATACAATGCGCACCACCCCGTGATGATTTTCTCACTCCTACTAGTGAATGTAATGTAAAACACACCCATACAATGCGCACCACCCCGTGATGTTTTTATCACTCCTACTAGTGAATCTAATGTAACACACACCCATACAATGCGCACCACCGCGTGATGTTTTTCTCACTCCTACTAGTGAATCTAATGTAACACACACCCATACAATGCGCACCACCCTGAGATGTTTTTCTCACTCCTACTAGTGAATGTAATGTAACACACACCCATACAATGCGCACCACACTGTGATGTGTTTCTCACTCCTACTAGTTAATGTAATGTAACACACACCCATACAATGCGCACCACCCCGTGATGTTTTTCTCACTCCTACTAGTGAATCTAATGTAACACACACCCATACAATGCGCACCACCCGTGATGTTTTTCTCACTCCTACTAGTGAATGTAATGTAACACACACCCATACAATGCGCACCACCCCGTGATATTTTTCTCACTCCTACTAGTGAATGTAATGTAACACACACCCATACAATGCGCACCACCCCGTGATGTTTTTCTCACTCCTACTATTGAATGTAATGTAACACACACCCATACAATGCGCACCAACCCGTGATGTTTTTCTCACTCCTACTAGTGAATCTAATGTAACACACACCCATACAATGCGCACCACCCCGTGATGTTTTTCTCACTTCTACTAGTGAAGCTAATGTAACACACACCCAAACAATGCGCACCACCCCGTGATGTTTTTCTCACTCCTACTAGTGAATGTAATGTAACACACACACATACAATGCGCACCACCCCGTGATGTTTTTCTAACTCCTACTAGTGAATCTAATGTAACACACACCCATACAATGCGCACCACCCCGTGATGTTTTTCTCACTCCTACTAGTGAATCTAATGTAACACACACCTATACAATGCGCACCACCCCGTGATGTTTTTCTCACTCCTACTAGTGAATCTAATGTAACACACACCCATACAATGCGCACCACCCCGTGATGTTTTTCTCACTCCTACTAGTGAATGTAATGTAACACACACCCATACAATGCGCACCACCCCGTGATGTTTTTCTCACTCTTACTAGTGAATGTAATGTAACACACACCCATACAATGCGCACCACCCCGTGATGTTTTTCTCACTCCTAATAATGAATCTAATGTAACACACACCCATACAATGCGCACCACCCCGTGATGTTTTCCTCACTCCTACTAGTGAATCTAATGTAACACACACCCATACAATGCGCACCACCCCGTGATGTTTTTCTCACTCCTACTAGTGAATCTAATGTAACACACACCCATACAATGCGCACCACCCCGTGAGGTTTTTCTCACTCCTACTAGTGAATGTAATGTAACACACACCCATACAATGCGCACCACCCCGTGATGTTTTTCTCACTCCTACTAGTGAATGTAATGTAACACACACCCATACAATGCGCACCAACACGTGATGTTTTTCTCACTCCTACTAGTGAATGTAATGTAACACACACCCATACAATGCGCACCATCCCGTGATGTTTTTCTCACTCCTACTAGTGAATGTAATGTAACACACACCCATACAATGCGCACCACCCCGTGATGTTTTTCTCACTCCTACTAGTGAATCTAATGTTACACACACCCACACAATGCGCACCACCCCGTGATGTTTTTATCACTCCTACTAGTGAATCTAATGTAACACACACCCATACAATGCGCACCACCCCGTGATGTTTTTCTCACTCCTACTAGTGAATCTAATGTAACACACACCCATACAATGCGCACCACCCCGTGATGTCTTTCTCACTCCTACTAGTGAATCTAATGTAACACACACCCATACAATGCGCACCACCCCGTGATGTCTTTCTCACTCCTACTAGTGAATGTAATGTAACACACACCCATACAATGCGCACCACCCCGTGATGTTTTTCTCACTCCTACTAGTGAATCTAATGTAACACACACCCATACAATGCGCACCACCCCGTGATGTTTTTCTCACTCCTACTAGTGAATGTAATGTAATACACACCCATACAATGCGCACCACCCCGTGATGTTTTTCTCACTCCTACTAGTGAATGTAATGTATCACACACCCATACAATGCGCACCACCCCGTGATGTTTTTCTCACTCCTACTAGTGAATGTAATGTAACACACCCCCAAACAATGCGCACCACCCCGTGATGTTTTTCTCACTCCTACTAGTGAATGTAATGTAACACACACCCATACAATGGCACCACCCCGTGATGTTTTTCTCACTCCTACTAGTGAATCTAATGTAACACACACCCATACAATGCGCACCACCCCGTGATGTTTTTCTCACTCCTACTAGTGAATCTAATGTAACACACACCCATACAATGCGCACCACCCCGTGATGTTTTTCTCACTCCTACTAGTGAATCTAATGTAACACACACCCATACAATGCGCACCACCCCGTGATGTTTTTCTCACTCTTACTAGTGAATGTAATGTAACACACACCCATACAATGCGCACCACCCCGTGATGTTTTTCTCACTCCTACTAGTGAATGTAATGTATCACACACCCATACAATGCGCACCACCCCGTGATGTTTTTCTCACTCCTACTAGTGAATGTAATGTAACACACCCCCAAACAATGCGCCACACCCCGTGATGTTTTTCTCACTCCTACTAGTGAATGTAATGTAACACACACCCATACAATGGCACCACCCCGTGATGTTTTTCTCACTCCTACTAGTGAATGTAATGTAACACACACCCATACAATGCGCACCACCCCGTGATGTTTTTCTCACTCCTACTAGTGAATCTAATGTAACACACACCCATATAATGCGCACCACCCCGTGATGTTTTTCTCACTTCTTCTAGTGAATGTAATGTAACACACACCCATACAATGCGCACCACCCCGTGATGTTTTTCTCACTCCTACTAGTGAATGTAATGTAACACACACCCATACATTGCGCACCACCCCGTGATGTTTTTCTCACTCCTACTAGTGAATGTAATGTAACACACACCCATACAATGCGCACCACCCCGTGATGTTTTTCTCACTCCTACTAGTGAATGTAATGTAACACACACCCATACAATGCGCACCACCCCGTGATGTTTTTCTCACTCCTACTAGTGAATGTAATGTAACACACACCCATACAATGCGCACCACCCCGTGATGTTTTTCTCACTCCTACTAGTGAATGTAATGTAACACACACCCATACAATGCGCACCACCCCGTGATGTTTTTCTCACTCCTACTAGTGAATGTAATGTAACACACACCCATACAATGCGCACCACCCCGTGATGTTTTTCTCACTCCTACTAGTGAATCTAATGTAACACACACCCATACAATGCGCACCACCCCGTGATGTTTTTCTCACTCCTTCTAGTGAATGTAATGTAACACACACCCATACAATGCGCACCACCCCGTGATGTTTTTCTCACTCCTACTAGTGAATGTAATGTAACACACACCCATACAATGCGCACCACCCCGTGATGTTTTTCTCACTCCTTCTAGTGAATCTAATGTAACACACACCCATACAATGCGCACCACCCCGTGATGTGTTTCTCACTCCTACTAGTGAATGTAATGTAACACACACCCATACAATGCGCACCACCCCGTGATGTTTTTCTCACTCCTACTAGTGAATGTAATGTAACACACACCCATACAATGCGCACCACCCCGTGATGTTTTTCTCACTCCTACTAGTGAACGTAATGTAACACACTCCCATACAATGCGTACCACCCCGTGATGTTTTTCTCACTCCTACTAGTGAATGTAATGTAACACACACCCATACAATGCGCACCACCCCGTGATGTTTTTCTCACTCCTACTAGTGAATGTAATGTAACACACACCCATACAATGCGCACCACCCCGTGATGTTTTTCTCACTCCTACTAGTGAATCTAATGTAACACACACCCATACAATGCGCACCACCCCGTGATGTTTTTCTCACTCCTACTAGTGAATGTAATGTAACACACACCCATACAATGCGCACCACCCCGTGATGTTTTTCTCACTCCTACTAGTGAATGCAATGTAACACACACCCATACAATGCGCACCACCCCGTGATGTTTTTCTCACTCCTACTAGTGAATGTAATGTAACACACACCCATACAATGCGCACAACCCCGTGATGTTTTTCTCACTCCTACTAGTGAATGTAATGTAACACACACCCATACAATGCGCACCACCCCGTGATGTTTTTCTCACTCCTACTAGTGAATGTAATGTAACACACACCCATACAATGCGCACAACCCCGTGATGTTTTTCTCACTCCTACTAGTGAATGTAATGTAACACACAACCATACAATGCGCACCACCCCGTGATGTTTTTCTCACTCCTACTAGTGAATCTAATGTAACACACACCCATACAATGCGCACCACCCCGTGATGTTTTTCTCACTCCTACTAGTGAATGTAATGTACCACACACCCATACAATGCGCACCACCCCGTGATGTTTTTCTCACTCCTACTAGGGAATCTAATGGAACACACACCCATACAATGCGCACCACCCCGTGATGTTTTTCTCACTCCTACTAGTGAATGTAATGTAACACACACCCATACAATGCGCACCACCCCGTGATGTTTTTCTCACTCCTACTAGTGAATGTAATGTAACAGACACTCACACAATGCGCACCACCCCGTGATGTTTTTCTCACTCCTACTATTGAATCTAATGTAACACACACCCATACAATGCGCACCACCCCGTGATGTTTTTCTCACTCCTACAAGTGAATCTAATGTAACACACACCCATACAATGCGCACCACCCCGTGATGTTTTTCTCACTCCTACTAGTCAATGTAATGTAACACACACCCATACAATGCGCACCACCCCGTGATGTTTTTCTGACTCCTACTAGTGAATGTAATGTAACACACACCCATACATTGCGCACCACCCCGTGATGTTTTTCTCACTCCTACTAGTGAATGTAATGTAACACTCACCCATACAATGCGCACCACCCCGTGATGTTTTTCTCACTCCTACTAGTGAATGTAATGTAACACACACCCATACAATGCGCACCACACCGTGATGTTTTTCTCACTCCTACTAGTGAATGTAATGTAACACACACCCATACAATGCGCACCACCCCGTGATGTTTTTCTCACTCCTACTAGTGAATCTAATGTAACACACACCCATACAATGCGCACCACCCCGTGATGTTTTTCTCACTCCTACTAGTGAATGCAATGTAACACACACCCATACAATGCGCACCACCCCGTGATGTTTTTCTCACTCCTACTAGTGAATGTAATGTAACACACACCCATATAATGCGCACCACCCCGTGATGTTTTTCTCACTCCTACAAGTGAATCTAATGTAACACACACCCATACAATGCGCACCACCCCGTGATGTTTTTCTCACTCCTACTAGTGAATCTAATGTAACACAAACCCATACAATGCGCACCACCCCGTGATGTTTTTCTCACTCCTACTAGTGAATCTAATGTAACACACACCCATACAATGCGCAACACCCCGTGATGTTTTTCTCACTCCTACTAGTGAATCTAATGTAACACACACCCATACAATGCGCACCACCCCGTGATGTTTTTCTCACTCCTACTAGTGAATGTAATGTAACACACACCCATAAAATGCGCACCACCCCGTGATGATTTTCTCACTCCTACTAGTGAATGTAATGTAACACACACCCATACAATGCGCACCACCCCGTTGATGTTTTTCTGACTCCTACTAGTGAATGTAATGTAACACACACCCATACAATGGGCAACACCCCGTGATGTTTTTCTCACTCCTACTAGTGAATGTAATGTAACACACACCCATACAATGCGCACCACCCGTGATGTTTTTCTCACTCCTACTAGTGAATGTAATGTAACACACACCCATACAATGCGCACCACCCCGTGATGTTTTTCTCACTCCTACTAGTGAATGTAATGTAACACACACCCATACAATGCGCACCACCCCGTGATGTTTTTCTCACTCCTACTAGTGAATGTAATGTAACACACACCCATACAATGCGCACCACCCCGTGATGTTTTTCTCACTCCTACTAGTGAATCTAATGTAACACACACCCATACAATGCGCACCACCCCGTGATGTTTTTCTCACTCCTTCTAGTGAATGTAATGTAACACACACCCATACAATGCGCACCACCCCGTGATGTTTTTCTCACTCCTACTAGTGAATGTAATGTAACACACACCCATACAATGCGCACCACCCCGTGATGTTTTTCTCACTCCTTCTAGTGAATCTAATGTAACACACACCCATACAATGCGCACCACCCCGTGATGTGTTTCTCACTCCTACTAGTGAATGTAATGTAACACACACCCATACAATGCGCACCACCCCGTGATGTTTTTCTCACTCCTACTAGTGAATGTAATGTAACACACACCCATACAATGCGCACCACCCCGTGATGTTTTTCTCACTCCTACTAGTGAACGTAATGTAACACACTCCCATACAATGCGTACCACCCCGTGATGTTTTTCTCACTCCTACTAGTGAATGTAATGTAACACACACCCATACAATGCGCACCACCCCGTGATGTTTTTCTCACTCCTACTAGTGAATGTAATGTAACACACACCCATACAATGCGCACCACCCCGTGATGTTTTTCTCACTCCTACTAGTGAATCTAATGTAACACACACCCATACAATGCGCACCACCCCGTGATGTTTTTCTCACTCCTACTAGTGAATGTAATGTAACACACACCCATACAATGCGCACCACCCCGTGATGTTTTTCTCACTCCTACTAGTGAATGCAATGTAACACACACCCATACAATGCGCACCACCCCGTGATGTTTTTCTCACTCCTACTAGTGAATGTAATGTAACACACACCCATACAATGCGCACAACCCCGTGATGTTTTTCTCACTCCTACTAGTGAATGTAATGTAACACACACCCATACAATGCGCACCACCCCGTGATGTTTTTCTCACTCCTACTAGTGAATGTAATGTAACACACACCCATACAATGCGCACAACCCCGTGATGTTTTTCTCACTCCTACTAGTGAATGTAATGTAACACACAACCATACAATGCGCACCACCCCGTGATGTTTTTCTCACTCCTACTAGTGAATCTAATGTAACACACACCCATACAATGCGCACCACCCCGTGATGTTTTTCTCACTCCTACTAGTGAATGTAATGTACCACACACCCATACAATGCGCACCACCCCGTGATGTTTTTCTCACTCCTACTAGGGAATCTAATGGAACACACACCCATACAATGCGCACCACCCCGTGATGTTTTTCTCACTCCTACTAGTGAATGTAATGTAACACACACCCATACAATGCGCACCACCCCATGATGTTTTTCTCACTCCTACTAGTGAATGTAATGTAACAGACACTCACACAATGCGCACCACCCCGTGATGTTTTTCTCACTCCTACTATTGAATCTAATGTAACACACACCCATACAATGCGCACCACCCCGTGATGTTTTTCTCACTCCTACAAGTGAATCTAATGTAACACACACCCATACAATGCGCACCACCCCGTGATGTTTTTCTCACTCCTACTAGTCAATGTAATGTAACACACACCCATACAATGCGCACCACCCCGTGATGTTTTTCTGACTCCTACTAGTGAATGTAATGTAACACACACCCATACATTGCGCACCACCCCGTGATGTTTTTCTCACTCCTACTAGTGAATGTAATGTAACACTCACCCATACAATGCGCACCACCCCGTGATGTTTTTCTCACTCCTACTAGTGAATGTAATGTAACACACACCCATACAATGCGCACCACACCGTGATGTTTTTCTCACTCCTACTAGTGAATGTAATGTAACACACACCCATACAATGCGCACCACCCCGTGATGTTTTTCTCACTCCTACTAGTGAATCTAATGTAACACACACCCATACAATGCGCACCACCCCGTGATGTTTTTCTCACTCCTACTAGTGAATGCAATGTAACACACACCCATACAATGCGCACCACCCCGTGATGTTTTTCTCACTCCTACTAGTGAATGTAATGTAACACACACCCATATAATGCGCACCACCCCGTGATGTTTTTCTCACTCCTACAAGTGAATCTAATGTAACACACACCCATACAATGCGCACCACCCCGTGATGTTTTTCTCACTCCTACTAGTGAATCTAATGTAACACAAACCCATACAATGCGCACCACCCCGTGATGTTTTTCTCACTCCTACTAGTGAATCTAATGTAACACACACCCATACAATGCGCAACACCCCGTGATGTTTTTCTCACTCCTACTAGTGAATCTAATGTAACACACACCCATACAATGCGCACCACCCCGTGATGTTTTTCTCACTCCTACTAGTGAATGTAATGTAACACACACCCATAAAATGCGCACCACCCCGTGATGATTTTCTCACTCCTACTAGTGAATGTAATGTAACACACACCCATACAATGCGCACCACCCCGTTGATGTTTTTCTGACTCCTACTAGTGAATGTAATGTAACACACACCCATACAATGGGCAACACCCCGTGATGTTTTTCTCACTCCTACTAGTGAATGTAATGTAACACACACCCATACAATGCGCACCACCCGTGATGTTTTTCTCACTCCTACTAGTGAATGTAATGTAACACACACCCATACAATGCGCACCACCCCGTGATATTTTTCTCACTCCTACTAGTGAATGTAATGTAACACACACCCATACAATGCGCACCACCCCGTGATGTTTTTCTCACTCCTACTAGTGAATGTAATGTAACACACACCCATACAATGCGCACCAACCCGTGATGTTTTTCTCACTCCTACTAGTGAATCTAATGTAACACACACCCATACAATGCGCACCACCCCGTGATGTTTTTCTCACTTCTACTAGTGAAGCTAATGTAACACACACCCAAACAATGCGCACCACCCCGTGATGTTTTTCTCACTCCTACTAGTGAATGTAATGTAACACACACACATACAATGCGCACCACCCCGTGATGTTTTTCTAACTCCTACTAGTGAATCTAATGTAACACACACCCATACAATGCGCACCACCCCGTGATGTTTTTCTCACTCCTACTAGTGAATCTAATGTAACACACACCTATACAATGCGCACCACCCCGTGATGTTTTTCTCACTCCTACTAGTGAATCTAATGTAACACACACCCATACAATGCGCACCACCCCGTGATGTTTTTCTCACTCCTACTAGTGAATGTAATGTAACACACACCCATACAATGCGCACCACCCCGTGATGTTTTTCTCACTCCTACTAGTGAATGTAATGTAACACACACCCATACAATGCGCACCACCCCGTGATGTTTTTCTCACTCCTAATAATGAATCTAATGTAACACACACCCATACAATGCGCACCACCCCGTGATGTTTTCCTCACTCCTACTAGTGAATCTAATGTAACACACACCCATACAATGCGCACCACCCCGTGATGTTTTTCTCACTCCTACTAGTGAATCTAATGTAACACACACCCATACAATGCGCACCACCCCATGAGGTTTTTCTCACTCCTACTAGTGAATGTAATGTAACACACACCCATACAATGCGCACCACCCCGTGATGTTTTTCTCACTCCTACTAGTGAATGTAATGTAACACACACCCATACAATGCGCACCAACCCGTGATGTTTTTCTCACTCCTACTAGTGAATGTAATGTAACACACACCCATACAATGCGCACCATCCCGTGATGTTTTTCTCACTCCTACTAGTGAATGTAATGTAACACACACCCATACAATGCGCACCACCCCGTGATGTTTTTCTCACTCCTACTAGTGAATCTAATGTAACACACACCCACACAATGCGCACCACCCCGTGATGTTTTTCTCACTCCTACTAGTGAATCTAATGTAACACACACCCATACAATGCGCACCACCCCGTGATGTTTTTCTCACTCCTACTAGTGAATCTAATGTAACACACACCCATACAATGCGCACCACCCCGTGATGTCTTTCTCACTCCTACTAGTGAATCTAATGTAACACACACCCATACAATGCGCACCACCCCGTGATGTCTTTCTCACTCCTACTAGTGAATGTAATGTAACACACACCCATACAATGCGCACCACCCCGTGATGTTTTTCTCACTCCTACTAGTGAATGTAATGTAACACACACCCATACAATGCGCACCACCCCGTGATGTTTTTCTCACTCCTACTAGTGAATGTAATGTAATACACACCCATACAATGCGCACCACCCCGTGATGTTTTTCTCACTCCTACTAGTGAATGTAATGTATCACACACCCATACAATGCGCACCACCCCGTGATGTTTTTCTCACTCCTACTAGTGAATGTAATGTAACACACCCCCAAACAATGCGCACCACCCCGTGATGTTTTTCTCACTCCTACTAGTGAATGTAATGTAACACACACCCATACAATGGCACCACCCCGTGATGTTTTTCTCACTCCTACTAGTGAATCTAATGTAACACACACCCATACAATGCGCACCACCCCGTGATGTTTTTCTCACTCCTACTAGTGAATCTAATGTAACACACACCCATACAATGCGCACCACCCCGTGATGTTTTTCTCACTCCTACTAGTGAATCTAATGTAACACACACCCATACAATGCGCACCACCCCGTGATGTTTTTCTCACTCCTACTAGTGAATGTAATGTAACACACACCCATACAATGCGCACCACCCCGTGATGTTTTTCTCACTCCTACTAGTGAATGTAATGTATCACACACCCATACAATGCGCACCACCCCGTGATGTTTTTCTCACTCCTACTAGTGAATGTAATGTAACACACCCCCAAACAATGCGCACCACCCCGTGATGTTTTTCTCACTCCTACTAGTGAATGTAATGTAACACACACCCATACAATGGCACCACCCCGTGATGTTTTTCTCACTCCTACTAGTGAATGTAATGTAACACACACCCATACAATGCGCACCACCCCGTGATGTTTTTCTCACTCCTACTAGTGAATCTAATGTAACACACACCCATATAATGCGCACCACCCCGTGATGTTTTTCTCACTTCTTCTAGTGAATGTAATGTAACACACACCCATACAATGCGCACCACCCCGTGATGTTTTTCTCACTCCTACTAGTGAATGTAATGTAACACACACCCATACATTGCGCACCACCCCGTGATGTTTTTCTCATTCCTACTAGTGAATGTAATGTAACACACACCCATACAATGCGCACCACCCCGTGATGTTTTTCTCACTCCTACTAGTGAATGTAATGTAACACACACCCATACAATGCGCACCACCCCGTGATGTTTTTCTCACTCCTACTAGTGAATGTAATGTAACACACACCCATACAATGCGCACCACCCCGTGATGTTTTTCTCACTCCTACTAGTGAATGTAATGTAACACACACCCATACAATGCGCACCACCCCGTGATGTTTTTCTCACTCCTACTAGTGAATGTAATGTAACACACACCCATACAATGCGCACCACCCCGTGATGTTTTTCTCACTCCTACTAGTGAATCTAATGTAACACACACCCATACAATGCGCACCACCCCGTGATGTTTTTCTCACTCCTTCTAGTGAATGTAATGTAACACACACCCATACAATGCGCACCACCCCGTGATGTTTTTCTCACTCCTACTAGTGAATGTAATGTAACACACACCCATACAATGCGCACCACCCCGTGATGTTTTTCTCACTCCTTCTAGTGAATCTAATGTAACACACACCCATACAATGCGCACCACCCCGTGATGTGTTTCTCACTCCTACTAGTGAATGTAATGTAACACACACCCATACAATGCGCACCACCCCGTGATGTTTTTCTCACTCCTACTAGTGAATCTAATGTAACACACACCCATACAATGCGCACCACCCCGTGATGTTTTTCTCACTCCTACTAGTGAATGCAATGTAACACACACCCATACAATGCGCACCACCCCGTGATGTTTTTCTCACTCCTACTAGTGAATGTAATGTAACACACACCCATATAATGCGCACCACCCCGTGATGTTTTTCTCACTCCTACAAGTGAATCTAATGTAACACACACCCATACAATGCGCACCACCCCGTGATGTTTTTCTCACTCCTACTAGTGAATCTAATGTAACACACACCCATACAATGCGCACCACCCCGTGATGTTTTTCTCACTCCTACTAGTGAATCTAATGTAACACACACCCATACAATGCGCAACACCCCGTGATGTTTTTCTCACTCCTACTAGTGAATCTAATGTAACACACACCCATACAATGCGCACCACCCCGTGATGTTTTTCTCACTCCTACTAGTGAATGTAATGTAACACACACCCATAAAATGCGCACCACCCCGTGATGTTTTTCTCACTCCTACTAGTGAATGTAATGTAACACACACCCATACAATGCGCACCACCCCGTTGATGTTTTTCTGACTCCTACTAGTGAATGTAATGTAACACACACCCATACAATGGGCAACACCCCGTGATGTTTTTCTCACTCCTACTAGTGAATGTAATGTAACACACACCCATACAATGCGCACCACACCGTGATGTTTTTCTCACTCCTACTAGTGAATGTAATGTAACACACACCCATACAATGCGCACCACCCCGTGATGTTTTTCTCACTCCTACTAGTAAATGTAATGTAACACACACCCATACAATGCGCACCACCCCGTGATGTTTTTCTCACTCCTACTAGTGAATGTAATGTAACACACCCCCATACAATGCGCACCACCCCGTGATGTTTTTCTCACTCCTACTAGTGAATGTAATGTAACACACACCCATAAAATGCGCACCACCCCGTGATGTTTTTCTCACTCCTACTAGTGAATGTAATGTAACACACACCCATACAATGCGCACCACCCCGTGATGTTTTTCTCACTCCTACAAGTGAATCTAATGTAACACACACCCATACAATGCGCACCACCCCGTGATGTTTTTCTCACTCCTACTAGTGAATCTAATGTAACACACACCCATACAATGCGCACCACCCCGTGATGTTTTTCTCACTCCTACTAGTGAATGTAATGTAACACACACGCATACAATGCGCACCACCCCGTGATGTTTTTCTCACTCCTCCTAGTGAATGTAATGTAACACACACCCATACAATGCGCACCACCCCGTGATGTTTTTCTCACTCCTACTAGTGAATCTAATGTAACACACACCCATACAATGCGCACCACCCCTTGATGTTTTTCTCACTCCTACTAATGAATGTAATGTAACACACACCCATACAATGCGCACCACCCCGTGATGTTTTTCTCACTCCTACTAGTGAATGCAATGTAACACACACCCATACAATGCGCACCACCCCGTGATGTTTTTCTCACTCCTACTAGTGAATGTAATGTAACACACACCCATACAATGCGCACAACCCCGTGATGTTTTTCTCACTCCTACTAGTGAATGTAATGTAACACACACCCATACAATGCGCACCACCCCGTGATGTTTTTCTCACTCCTACTAGTGAATGTAATGTAACACACACCCATACAATGCGCACAACCCCGTGATGTTTTTCTCACTCCTACTAGTGAATGTAATGTAACACACAACCATACAATGCGCACCACCCCGTGATGTTTTTCTCACTCCTACTAGTGAATCTAATGTAACACACACCCATACAATGCGCACCACCCCGTGATGTTTTTCTCACTCCTACTAGTGAATGTAATGTACCACACACCCATACAATGCGCACCACCCCGTGATGTTTTTCTCACTCCTACTAGTGAATGTAATGTAACACACACCCATACAATGCGCACCACCCCGTGATGTTTTTCTCACTCCTACTAGGGAATCTAATGGAACACACACCCATACAATGCGCACCACCCCGTGATGTTTTTCTCACTCCTACTAGTGAATGTAATGTAACACACACCCATACAATGCGCACCACCCCGTGATGTTTTTCTCACTCCTACTAGTGAATGTAATGTAACAGACACTCACACAATGCGCACCACCCCGTGATGTTTTTCTCACTCCTACTATTGAATCTAATGTAACACACACCCATACAATGCGCACCACCCCGTGATGTTTTTCTCACTCCTACAAGTGAATCTAATGTAACACACACCCATACAATGCGCACCACCCCGTGATGTTTTTCTCACTCCTACTAGTGAATGTAATGTAACACACACCCATACAATGCGCACCAACCCGTGATGTTTTTCTCACTCCTACTAGTCAATGTAATGTAACACACACCCATACAATGCGCACCACCCCGTGATGTTTTTCTCACTCCTACTAGTGAATGTAATGTAACACACACCCATACAATGCGCACCAACCCGTGATGTTTTTCTCACTCCTACTAGTGTATGTAATGTAACACACACCCATACAATGCGCACCACCCCGTGATGTTTTTCTCAATTCTACTAGTGAAGCTAATGTAACACACACCCATACAATGCGCACCACCCCGTGATGTTTTTCTCACTCCTACTAGTGAATGTAATGTAACACACACCCATACAATGCGCACCACCCCGTGATGTTTTTCTCACTCCTACTAGTGAATGTAATGTAACAGACACTCACACAATGCGCACCACCCCGTGATGTTTTTCTCACTCCTACTATTGAATCTAATGTAACACACACCCATACAATGCGCACCACCCCGTGATGTTTTTCTCACTCCTACAAGTGAATCTAATGTAACACACACCCATACAATGCGCACCACCCCGTGATGTTTTTCTCACTCCTACTAGTCAATGTAATGTAACACACACCCATACAATGCGCACCACCCCGTGATGTTTTTCTGACTCCTACTAGTGAATGTAATGTAACACACACCCATACATTGCGCACCACCCCGTGATGTTTTTCTCACTCCTACTAGTGAATGTAATGTAACACTCACCCATACAATGCGCACCACCCCGTGATGTTTTTCTCACTCCTACTAGTGAATGTAATGTAACACACACCCATACAATGCGCACCACCCCGTGATGTTTTTCTCACTCCTACTAGTGAATGTAATGTAACACACACCCATACAATGCGCACCAACCCGTGATGTTTTTCTCACTCCTACTAGTGTATGTAATGTAACACACACCCATACAATGCGCACCACCCCGTGATGTTTTTCTCAATTCTACTAGTGAAGCTAATGTAACACACACCCAAACAATGCGCACCACCCCGTGATGTTTTTCTCACTCCTACTAGTGAATGTAATGTAACACACACCCATACAATGCGCACCACCCCGTGATGTTTTTCTCACTCCTTCTAGTGAATCTAATGTAACACACACCCATACAATGCGCACCACCCCGTGATGTGTTTCTCACTCCTACTAGTGAATGTAATGTAACACACACCCATACAATGCGCACCACCCCGTGATGTTTTTCTCACTCCTACTAGTGAATCTAATGTAACACACACCCATACAATGCGCACCACCCCGTGATGTTTTTCTCACTCCTACTAGTGAATGCAATGTAACACACACCCATACAATGCGCACCACCCCGTGATGTTTTTCTCACTCCTACTAGTGAATGTAATGTAACACACACCCATATAATGCGCACCACCCCGTGATGTTTTTCTCACTCCTACAAGTGAATCTAATGTAACACACACCCATACAATGCGCACCACCCCGTGATGTTTTTCTCACTCCTACTAGTGAATCTAATGTAACACACACCCATACAATGCGCACCACCCCGTGATGTTTTTCTCACTCCTACTAGTGAATCTAATGTAACACACACCCATACAATGCGCAACACCCCGTGATGTTTTTCTCACTCCTACTAGTGAATCTAATGTAACACACACCCATACAATGCGCACCACCCCGTGATGTTTTTCTCACTCCTACTAGTGAATGTAATGTAACACACACCCATAAAATGCGCACCACCCCGTGATGATTTTCTCACTCCTACTAGTGAATGTAATGTAACACACACCCATACAATGCGCACCACCCCGTTGATGTTTTTCTGACTCCTACTAGTGAATGTAATGTAACACACACCCATACAATGGGCAACACCCCGTGATGTTTTTCTCACTCCTACTAGTGAATGTAATGTAACACACACCCATACAATGCGCACCACACCGTGATGTTTTTCTCACTCCTACTAGTGAATGTAATGTAACACACACCCATACAATGCGCACCACCCCGTGATGTTTTTCTCACTCCTACTAGTAAATGTAATGTAACACACACCCATACAATGCGCACCACCCCGTGATGTTTTTCTCACTCCTACTAGTGAATGGAATGTAACACACCCCCATACAATGCGCACCACCCCGTGATGTTTTTCTCACTCCTACTAGTGAATGTAATGTAACACACACCCATAAAATGCGCACCACCCCGTGATGTTTTTCTCACTCCTACTAGTGAATGTAATGTAACACACACCCATACAATGCGCACCACCCCGTGATGTTTTTCTCACTCCTACAAGTGAATCTAATGTAACACACACCCATACAATGCGCACCACCCCGTGATGTTTTTCTCACTCCTACTAGTGAATCTAATGTAACACACACCCATACAATGCGCACCACCCCGTGATGTTTTTCTCACTCCTACTAGTGAATGTAATGTAACACACACGCATACAATGCGCACCACCCCGTGATGTTTTTCTCACTCCTCCTAGTGAATGTAATGTAACACACACCCATACAATGCGCACCACCCCGTGATGTTTTTCTCACTCCTACTAGTGAATCTAATGTAACACACACCCATACAATGCGCAACACCCCGTGATGTTTTTCTCACTCCTACTAATGAATGTAATGTAACACACACCCATACAATGCGCACCACCCCGTGATGTTTTTCTCACTCCTACTAGTGAATGCAATGTAACACACACCCATACAATGCGCACCACCCCGTGATGTTTTTCTCACTCCTACTAGTGAATGTAATGTAACACACACCCATACAATGCGCACAACCCCGTGATGTTTTTCTCACTCCTACTAGTGAATGTAATGTAACACACACCCATACAATGCGCACCACCCCGTGATGTTTTTCTCACTCCTACTAGTGAATGTAATGTAACACACACCCATACAATGCGCACAACCCCGTGATGTTTTTCTCACTCCTACTAGTGAATGTAATGTAACACACAACCATACAATGCGCACCACCCCGTGATGTTTTTCTCACTCCTACTAGTGAATCTAATGTAACACACACCCATACAATGCGCACCACCCCGTGATGTTTTTCTCACTCCTACTAGTGAATGTAATGTACCACACACCCATACAATGCGCACCACCCCGTGATGTTTTTCTCACTCCTACTAGTGAATGTAATGTAACACACACCCATACAATGCGCACCACCCCGTGATGTTTTTCTCACTCCTACTAGGGAATCTAATGGAACACACACCCATACAATGCGCACCACCCCGTGATGTTTTTCTCACTCCTACTAGTGAATGTAATGTAACACACACCCATACAATGCGCACCACCCCGTGATGTTTTTCTCACTCCTACTAGTGAATGTAATGTAACACACACTCACACAATGCGCACCACCCCGTGATGTTTTTCTCACTCCTACTATTGAATCTAATGTAACACACACCCATACAATGCGCACCACCCCGTGATGTTTTTCTCACTCCTACAAGTGAATCTAATGTAACACACACCCATACAATGCGCACCACCCCGTGATGTTTTCTCACTCCTACTAGTCAATGTAATGTAACACACACCCATACAATGCGCACCACCCCGTGATGTTTTTCTGACTCCTACTAGTGAATGTAATGTAACACACACCCATACATTGCGCACCACCCCGTGATGTTTTTCTCACTCCTACTAGTGAATGTAATGTAACACTCACCCATACAATGCGCACCACCCCGTGATGTTTTTCTCACTCCTACTAGTGAATGTAATGTAACACACACCCATACAATGCGCACCACCCCGTGATGTTTTTCTCACTCCTACTAGTGAATGTAATGTAACACACACCCATACAATGCGCACCACCCCGTGATGTATTTCTCACTCCTACTAGTGAATGTAATGTAACACACACCCATACAATGCGCACCAACCCGTGATGTTTTTCTCACTCCTACTAGTGTATGTAATGTAACACACACCCATACAATGCGCACCACCCCGTGATGTTTTTCTCAATTCTACTAGTGAAGCTAATGTAACACACACCCAAACAATGCACACCACCCCGTGATGTTTTTCTCACTCCTACTAGTGAATGTAATGTAACACACACCCATACAATGCGCACCACCCCGTGATGTTTTCTCACTCCTACTAGTGAATGTAATGTAACACACACCCATACAATGCGCACCACCCCGTGATGTTTTTCTCACTCCTACTAGTGAATGTAATGTAACACACACCCATACAATGCGCACCACCCGGTGATGTTTTTCTCACTCCTACTAGTGAATGTAATGTAACACACACCCATACAATGCGCACCACCCCGTGATGTTTTTCTCACTCCTACTAGTGAATGTAATGTAACACACACCCATACAATGCGCACCACCCCGTGATGTTTTTCTCACTCCTACTAGTGAATGTAATGTAACACACACCCATACAATGGGCACCACCCCGTGATGTTTTTCTCACTCCTACAAGTGAATCTAATGTAACGCACACCCATACAATGCGCACCACCCCGTGATGTTTTTCTCACTCCTACTAGTGAATGTAATGTAACACACACCCATACAATGCGCACCACCCCGTGATGTTTTTCTCACTCCTACTAGTGAATGTAATGTAACACACACCCATACAATGCGCACCACCCCGTGATGTTTTTCTCACTCCTACTAGTGAATGTAATGTAACACACACCCATACAATGCGCACCACCCCGTGATGTTTTTCTCACTCCTACTAGTGAATGTAATGTAACACACACCCATACAATGCGCACCACCCCGTGATGTTTTTCTCACTCCTACTAGTGAATCTAATGTAACACACACCCATACAATGCGCACCACCCCGTGATGTTTTTCTCACTCCTACTAGTGAATCTAATGTAACACACACCCATACAATGCGCACCACCCCGTGATGTTTTTCTCCCTCCTACTAGTGAATCTAATGTAACACACACCCATACAATGCGCACCACCCCGTGATGATTTTCTCACTCCTACTAGTGAATGTAATGTAACACACACCCATAAAATGCGCACCACCCCGTGATGTTTTTCTCACTCCTACTAGTGAATGTAATGTAACACACACCCATACAATGCGCACCACCCCGTTGATGTTTTTTCTGACTCCTACTAGTGAATGTAATGTAACACACACCCATACAATGGGCAACACCCCGTGATGTTTTTCTCACTCCTACTAGTGAATGTAATGTAACACACACCCATACAATGCGCACCACACCGTGATGTTTTTCTCACTCCTACTAGTGAATGTAATGTAACACACACCCATACAATGCGCACCACCCCGTGATGTTTTTCTCACTCCTACTAGTGAATGTAATGTAACACACACCCATACAATGCGCACCACCCCGTGATGTTTTTCTCACTCCTACTAGTGAATGTAATGTAACACACCCCCATACAATGCGCACCACCCCGTGATGTTTTTCTCACTCCTACTAGTGAATGTAATGTACACACACCCATAAAATGCGCACCACCCCGTGATGTTTTTCTCACTCCTACTAGTGAATGTAATGTAACACACACCCATACAATGCGCACCACCCCGTGATGTTTTTCTCACTCCTACAAGTGAATCTAATGTAACACACACCCATACAATGCGCACCACCCCGTGATGTTTTTCTCACTCCTACTAGTGAATCTAATGTAACACACACCCATACAATGCGCACCACCCCGTGATGTTTTTCTCACTCCTACTAGTGAATGTAATGTAACACACACGCATACAATGCGCACCACCCCGTGATGTTTTTCTCACTCCTCCTAGTGAATGTAATGTAACACACACCCATACAATGCGCACCACCCCGTGATGTTTTTCTCACTCCTACTAGTGAATCTAATGTAACACACACCCATACAATGCGCACCACCCCGTGATGTTTTTCTCACTCCTACTAATGAATGTAATGTAACACACACCCATACAATGCGCACCACCCCGTGATGTTTTTCTCACTCCTACTAGTGAATGCAATGTAACACACACCCATACAATGCGCACCACCCCGTGATGTTTTTCTCACTCCTATTAGTGAATGTAATGTAACACACACCCATACAATGCGCACAACCCCGTGATGTTTTTCTCACTCCTACTAGTGAATGTAATGTAACACACACCCATACAATGCGCACCACCCCGTGATGTTTTTCTCACTCCTACTAGTGAATGTAATGTAACACACACCCATACAATGCGCACAACCCCGTGATGTTTTTCTCACTCCTACTAGTGAATGTAATGTAACACACAACCATACAATGTGCACCACCCCGTGATGTTTTTCTCACTCCTACTAGTGAATCTAATGTAACACACACCCATACAATGCGCACCACCCCGTGATGTTTTTCTCACTCCTACTAGTGAATGTAATGTACCACACACCCATACAATGCGCACCACCCCGTGATGTTTTTCTCACTCCTACTAGTGAATGTAATGTAACACACACCCATACAATGCGCACCACCCCGTGATGTTTTTCTCACTCCTACTAGGGAATCTAATGTAACACACACCCATACAATGCGCACCACCCGGTGATGTTTTTCTCACTCCTACTAGTGAATGTAATGTAACACACACCCATACAATGCGCACCACCCCGTGATGTTTTTCTCACTCCTACTAGTGAATGTAATGTAACACACACTCACACAATGCGCACCACCCCGTGATGTTTTTCTCACTCCTACTATTGAATCTAATGTAACACACACCCATACAATGCGCACCACCCGGTGATGTTTTTCTCACTCCTACAAGTGAATCTAATGTAACACACACCCATACAATGCGCACAACCCCGTGATGTTTTTCTCACTCCTACTAGTCAATGTAATGTAACACACACCCATACAATGCGCGCCACCCCGTGATGTTTTTCTGACTCCTACTAGTGAATGTAATGTAACACACACCCATACAATGCGCACCACCCCGTGATGTTTTTCTCACTCCTACTAGTGAATGTAATGTAACACACCCCCAAACAATGCGCACCACCCCGTGATGTTTTTCTCACTCCTACTAGTGAATGTAATGTAACACACACCCATACAATGCGCACCACCCCGTGATGTTTTTCTCACTCCTACTAGTGAATCTAATGTAACACACACCCATACAATGCGCACCACCCCGTGATGTTTTTCTCACTCCTTCTAGTGAATGTAATGTAACACACACCCATACATTGCGCACCACCCCGTGATGTTTTTCTCACTCCTACTAGTTAATGTAACGTAACACACACCCATACAATGCGCACCACCCCGTGATGTTTTTCTCACTCCTACTAGTGAATCTAATGTAACACACACCCATACAATGCGCACCACCCCGTGATGTTTTTCTCACTCCTACTAGTGAATCTAATGTAACACACACCCATACAATGCGCACCACATCGTGATGTTTTTCTCACTCCTACTAGTGAATCTAATGTAACACACACCCATACAATGCGCACCACCCCGTGATGTTTTTCTCACTCCTACTAGTGAACGTAATGTAACACACACCCATACAATGCGCACCACCCCGTGATGTTTTCCTCACTCCTACTAGTGAATCTAATGGAATACACACCCATACAATGCGCACCACCCCGTGATGTTTTTCTCACTCCTACTAGTGAATCTAATGTAACACACACCCATAAAATGCGCACCACCCCGTGATGTTTTTCTCACTCCTGCTAGTGAATGTAATGTAACACACACCCATACAATGCGCACCACCCCGTGATGTTTTTCTCACTCCTACTAGTGAATCTAATGTAACACACACCCATACAATGCGCACCACCCCGTGATGTTTTTCTCACTCCTTCTAGTGAATGTAATGTAACACACACCCATACATTGCGCACCACCCCGTGATGTTTTTCTCACTCCTACTAGTTAATGTAACGTAACACACACCCATACAATGCGCACCACCCCGTGATGTTTTTCTCACTCCTACTAGTGAATCTAATGTAACACACACCCATACAATGCGCACCACCCCGTGATGTTTTTCTCACTCCTACTAGTGAATCTAATGTAACACACACCCATACAATGCGCACCACATCGTGATGTTTTTCTCACTCCTACTAGTGAATCTAATGTAACACACACCCATACAATGCGCACCACCCCGTGATGTTTTTCTCACTCCTACTAGTGAACGTAATGTAACACACACCCATACAATGCGCACCACCCCGTGATGTTTTCCTCACTCCTACTAGTGAATCTAATGGAATACACACCCATACAATGCGCACCACCCCGTGATGTTTTTCTCACTCCTACTAGTGAATGTAATGTAACACACACCCACACAATGCGCACCACCCCGTGATGTTTTTCTCACTCCTACTAGTGAATGTAATGTAACACACACCCATACAATGCGCACCACCCCGTGATGTTTTTCTCACTCCTACTAGTGAATCTAATGTAACACACACCCATACAATGCGCACTGCCCCGTGATGTTTTTCTCACTCCTTCTAGTGAATGTAATGTAACACACACCCATACATTGCGCACCACCCCGTGATGTTTTTCTCACTCCTACTAGTTAATGTAACGTAACACACACCCATACAATGCGCACCACCCCGTGATGTTTTTCTCACTCCTACTAGTGCATCTAATGTAACACACACCCATACAATGCGCACCACCCCGTGATGTTTTTCTCACTCCTACTAGTGAATCTAATGTAACACACACCAATACAATGCGCACCACATCGTGATGTTTTTCTCACTCCTACTAGTGAATCTAATGTAACACACACCCATACAATGCGCACCACCCCGTGATGTTTTTCTCACTCCTACTAGTGAACGTAATGTAACACACACCCATACAATGCGCACCACCCCGTGATGTTTTCCTCACTCCTACTCGTGAATCTAATGTAATACACACCCATACAATGCGCACCACCCCGTGATGTTTTTCTCACTCCTACTAGTGAATCTAATGTAACACACACCCATACAATGCGCACCACCCCGTGATGTTTTTCTCACTCCTACTAGTGAATGTAATGTAACACACACCCATACAATGCGCACCACCCCGTGATGTTTTTCTCACTCCTACTAGTGAATGTAATGTAACACACACCCATACAATGCGCACCACCCCGTGATGTTTTTCTCACTCCTACTAGTGAATGTAACGTAACACACCCATACAATGCGCACCACCCCGTGATGTTTTTCTCACTCCTACTAGTGAATGTAATGTAACACACACCCATACAATGCGCACCACCCCGTGATGTTTTTCTCACTCCTACTAGTGAATGTAATGTACCACACACCCATACAATGCGCACCACCCCGTGATGTTATTCTCACTCCTACTAGTGAATGTAATGTAACACACACCCATACAATGCGCACCACCCCGTGATGTTTTTCTCACTCCTACTAGTGAATCTAATGTAACACACAACCATACAATGCGCACCACCCCGTGATGTTTTTCTCACTCCTACTAGTGAATGTAATGTAACACACACCCATACAATGCGCACCACCCCGTGATGTTTTTCTCACTCCTACTAGTGAATGTAATGTAACACACACCCACACAATGCGCACCACCCCGTGATGTTTTTCTCACTCCTACTATTGAATCTAACGTAACACAAACCCATACAATGCGCACCACCCCGTGATGTTTTTCTCACTCCTAGAAGTGAATCTAATGTAACACACACCCATACAATGCGCACCACCCCGTGATGTTTTTCTCACTCCTACTAGTGAATGTAATGTAACACACACCCATACAATGCGCACCACCCCGTGATGTTTTTCTGACTCCTACTAGTGAATGTAATGTAACACACACCCATACATTGCGCACCACCCCGTGATGCTTTTCTCACTCCTACTAGTGAATGTAATGTAACACATACCCATACAATGCGCACCACCCCGTGATGTTTTTCTCACTCCTACTAGTGAATGTAATGTAACACACACCCATACAATGCGCACCACCCCGTGATGTTTTTCTCACTCCTACTAGTGAATGTAATGTAACACACCCCCAAACAATGCGCACCACCCCGTGATGTTTTTCTCACTCCTACTAGTGAATGTAATGTAACACACACCCATAAAATGCGCACCACCCCGTGATGTTTTTCTCACTCCTACTAGTGAATCTAATGTAACACACACCCATACAATGCGCACCACACAGTGATGTTTTTCTCACTCCTACTAGTGAACGTAATGTAACCCACACCCATACAATGCGCACCACCCCGTGATGTTTTTCTCACTCCTACTAGTGAATGTAATGTAACACACACCCATACAATGCGCACCACCCCGTGATGTTTTTCTGACTCCTACTAGTGAATGTAATGTAAAACACACCCATACATTGCGCACCACACCGTGATGTTTTTCTCACTCCTACTAGTGAATGTAATGTAACACCCACCCATACAATGCGCACCACCCCGTGATGTTTTTCTCACTCCTACTAGTGAATCTAATGTAACACACACCCATACAATGCGCACCACCCCGTGATGTTTTTCTCACTCCTACTAGTGAATGTAATGTAACACACACCCATACAATGCGCACCACCCCGTGATGTTTTTCTCACTCCTACTACTGAATCTAATGTAACACCCACCCATACAATGCGCACCACCCCGTGATGTTTTTCTCACTCCTTCTAGTGAATGTAATGTAACACACACCCATACAATGCGCACCACATCGTGATGTTTTTCTCACTCCTATTGGTGAATGTAATGTAACACACACCCATACAATGCGCACCACCCCGTGATGTTCTTCTCACTCCTACTGGTGAATGTAATGTAACACACACCCATACAATGCGCACCACCCGGTGATGTTTTTCTCACTCCTACAAGTGAATCTAATGTAACACACACCCATACAATGCGCACAACCCCGTGATGTTTTTCTCACTCCTACTAGTCAATGTAATGTAACACACACCCATACAATGCGCACCACCCCGTGATGTTTTTCTGACTCCTACTAGTGAATGTAATGTAACACACACCCATACAATGCGCACCACCCCGTGATGTTTTTCTCACTCCTACTAGTGAATGTAATGTAACACACCCCCAAACAATGCGCACCACCCCGTGATGTTTTTCTCATTCCTACTAGTGAATGTAATGTAACACACACCCATACAATGCGCACCACCCCGTGATGTTTTTCTCACTCCTACTAGTGAATCTAATGTAACACACACCCATACAATGCGCACCACCCCGTGATGTTTTTCTCACTCCTTCTAGTGAATGTAATGTAACACACACCCATACATTGCGCACCACCCCGTGATGTTTTTCTCACTCCTACTAGTTAATGTAACGTAACACACACCCATACAATGCGCACCACCCCGTGATGTTTTTCTCACTCCTACTAGTGAATCTAATGTAACACACACCCATACAATGCGCACCACCCCGTGATGTTTTTCTCACTCCTACTAGTGAATCTAATGTAACACACACCCATACAATGCGCACCACATCGTGATGTTTTTCTCACTCCTACTAGTGAATCTAATGTAACACACACCCATACAATGCGCACCACCCCGTGATGTTTTTCTCACTCCTACTAGTGAACGTAATGTAACACACACCCATACAATGCGCACCACCCCGTGATGTTTTCCTCACTCCTACTAGTGAATCTAATGGAATACACACCCATACAATGCGCACCACCCCGTGATGTTTTTCTCACTCCTACTAGTGAATGTAATGTAACACACACCCACACAATGCGCACCACCCCGTGATGTTTTTCTCACTCCTACTAGTGAATGTAATGTAACACACACCCATACAATGCGCACCACCCCGTGATGTTTTTCTCACTCCTACTAGTGAATCTAATGTAACACACACCCATACAATGCGCACTGCCCCGTGATGTTTTTCTCACTCCTTCTAGTGAATGTAATGTAACACACACCCATACATTGCGCACCACCCCGTGATGTTTTTCTCACTCCTACTAGTTAATGTAACGTAACACACACCCATACAATGCGCACCACCCCGTGATGTTTTTCTCACTCCTACTAGTGAATCTAATGTAACACACACCCATACAATGCGCACCACCCCGTGATGTTTTTCTCACTCCTACTAGTGAATCTAATGTAACACACACCAATACAATGCGCACCACATCGTGATGTTTTTCTCACTCCTACTAGTGAATCTAATGTAACACACACCCATACAATGCGCACCACCCCGTGATGTTTTTCTCACTCCTACTAGTGAACGTAATGTAACACACACCCATACAATGCGCACCACCCCGTGATGTTTTCCTCACTCCTACTCGTGAATCTAATGTAATACACACCCATACAATGCGCACCACCCCGTGATGTTTTTCTCACTCCTACTAGTGAATCTAATGTAACACACACCCATACAATGCGCACCACCCCGTGATGTTTTTCTCACTCCTACTAGTGAATGTAATGTAACACACACCCATACAATGCGCACCACCCCGTGATGTTTTTCTCACTCCTACTAGTGAATGTAATGTAACACACACCCATACAATGCGCACCACCCCGTGATGTTTTTCTCACTCCTACTAGTGAATGTAACGTAACACACCCATACAATGCGCACCACCCCGTGATGTTTTTCTCACTCCTACTAGTGAATGTAATGTAACACACACCCATACAATGCGCACCACCCCGTGATGTTTTTCTCACTCCTACTAGTGAATGTAATGTACCACACACCCATACAATGCGCACCACCCCGTGATGTTATTCTCACTCCTACTAGTGAATGTAATGTAACACACACCCATACAATGCGCACCACCCCGTGATGTTTTTCTCACTCCTACTAGTGAATCTAATGTAACACACAACCATACAATGCGCACCACCCCGTGATGTTTTTCTCACTCCTACTAGTGAATGTAATGTAACACACACCCATACAATGCGCACCACCCCGTGATGTTTTTCTCACTCCTACTAGTGAATGTAATGTAACACACACCCACACAATGCGCACCACCCCGTGATGTTTTTCTCACTCCTACTATTGAATCTAACGTAACACAAACCCATACAATGCGCACCACCCCGTGATGTTTTTCTCACTCCTAGAAGTGAATCTAATGTAACACACACCCATACAATGCGCACCACCCCGTGATGTTTTTCTCACTCCTACTAGTGAATGTAATGTAACACACACCCATACAATGCGCACCACCCCGTGATGTTTTTCTGACTCCTACTAGTGAATGTAATGTAACACACACCCATACATTGCGCACCACCCCGTGATGCTTTTCTCACTCCTACTAGTGAATGTAATGTAACACATACCCATACAATGCGCACCACCCCGTGATGTTTTTCTCACTCCTACTAGTGAATGTAATGTAACACACACCCATACAATGCGCACCACCCCGTGATGTTTTTCTCACTCCTACTAGTGAATGTAATGTAACACACCCCCAAACAATGCGCACCACCCCGTGATGTTTTTCTCACTCCTACTAGTGAATGTAATGTAACACACACCCATAAAATGCGCACCACCCCGTGATGTTTTTCTCACTCCTACTAGTGAATCTAATGTAACACACACCCATACAATGCGCACCACACAGTGATGTTTTTCTCACTCCTACTAGTGAACGTAATGTAACCCACACCCATACAATGCGCACCACCCCGTGATGTTTTTCTCACTCCTACTAGTGAATGTAATGTAACACACACCCATACAATGCGCACCACCCCGAGATGTTTTTCTGACTCCTACTAGTGAATGTAATGTAAAACACACCCATACATTGCGCACCACACCGTGATGTTTTTCTCACTCCTACTAGTGAATGTAATGTAACACCCACCCATACAATGCGCACCACCCCGTGATGTTTTTCTCACTCCTACTAGTGAATCTAATGTAACACACACCCATACAATGCGCACCACCCCGTGATGTTTTTCTCACTCCTACTAGTGAATGTAATGTAACACACACCCATACAATGCGCACCACCCCGTGATGTTTTTCTCACTCCTACTACTGAATCTAATGTAACACCCACCCATACAATGCGCACCACCCCGTGATGTTTTTCTCACTCCTTCTAGTGAATGTAATGTAACACACACCCATACAATGCGCACCACATCGTGATGTTTTTCTCACTCCTATTGGTGAATGTAATGTAACACACACCCATACAATGCGCACCACCCCGTGATGTTCTTCTCACTCCTACTAGTGAATGTAATGTAACACACACCCATACAATGCGCACCACCCCGTGATGTTTTTCTCACTCCTACTAGTGAATGTAATGTAACACACACCGATACAATGCGCACGACCCCGTGATGTTTTTCTCACTCCTACTAGTGAATGTAATGTAACATACACCCATACAATGCGCACCACCCCGTGATGTTTTTCTCACTCCTTCTAGTGAATGTAATGTAACACACACCCATACATTGCGCACCACCCCGTGATATTTTTCTCACTCCTACTAGTTAATGTAACGTAACACACACCCATACAATGCGCACCACCCCGTGATGTTTTTCTCACTCCTACTAGTGAATGTAACGTAACACACACCAATACAATGCGCACCACCCCGTGATGTTTTTCTCACTCCTCCTAGTGAATGTAATGTAATACACACCCATACAATGCGCACCACCCCGTGATGTTTTTCTCACTCCTACTAGTGAATGTAATGTATCACACACCCATACAATGCGCACCACCCCGTGATGTTTTTCTCACTCCTACTAGTGAATGTAATGTAACACACACCCATACAATGGCACCACCCCGTGATGTTTTTCTCACTCCTACTAGTGAATCTAATGTAACACACACCCATACAATGCGCACCACCCCGTGATGTTTTTCTCACTCCTACTAGTGAATCTAATGTAACACACACCCATACAATGCGCACCACCCCGTGATGTTTTTCTCACTCCTACTAGTGAATCTAATGTAACACACACCCATACAATGCGCACCACCCCGTGATGTTTTTCTCACTCCTACTAGTGAATGTAATGTAACACACACCCATACAATGGCACCACCCCGTGATGTTTTTCTCACTCCTACTAGTGAATGTAATGTAACACACACCCATACAATGCGCACCACCCCGTGATGTTTTTCTCACTCCTACTAGTGAATCTAATGTAACACATACCCATACAATGCGCACCACACAGTGATGTTTTTCTCACTCCTACTAGTGAACGTAATGTAACCCACACCCATACAATGCGCACCACCCCGTGATGTTTTTCTCACTCCTACTAGTGAATGTAATGTAACACACACCCATACAATGCGCACCACCCCGTGATGTTTTTCTGACTCCTACTAGTGAATGTAATGTAAAACACACCCATACATTGCGCACCACACCGTGATGTTTTTCTCACTCCTACTAGTGAATGTAATGTAACACCCACCCATACAATGCGCACCACCCCGTGATGTTTTTCTCACTCCTACTAGTGAATCTAATGTAACACACACCCATACAATGCGCACCACCCCGTGATGTTTTTCTCACTCCTACTAGTGAATGTAATGTAACACACACCCATACATTGCGCACCACCCCGTGATGTTTTTCTCACTCCTCCTAGTTAATGTAACGTAACACACACCCATACAATGCGCACCACCCCGTGATGTTTTTCTCACTCCTACTAGTGAATGTAACGTAACACACACCCATACAATGCGCACCACCCCGTGATGTTTTTCTCACTCCTCCTAGTGAATGTAATGTAATACACACCCATACAATGCGCACCACCCCGTGATGTTTTTCTCACTCCTACTAGTGAATGTAATGTATCACACACCCATACAATGCGCACCACCCCGTGATGTTTTTCTCACTCCTACTAGTGAATGTAATGTAACACACCCCCAAACAATGCGCACCACCCCGTGATGTTTTTCTCACTCCTACTAGTGAATGTAATGTAACACACACCCATACAATGGCACCACCCCGTGATGTTTTTCTCACTCCTACTAGTGAATCTAATGTAACACACAAACATACAATGCGCACCACCCCGTGATGTTTTTCTCACTCCTACTAGTGAATCTAATGTAACACACCCCCATACAATGCGCACCACCCCGTGATGTTTTTCTCACTCCTACTAGTGAATCTAATGTAACACACACCCATACAATGCGCACCACCCCGTGATGTTTTTCTCACTCCTACTAGTGAATGTAATGTAACACACACCCATACAATGCGCACCACCCCATGATGTTTTTCTCACTCCTACTAGTGAATGTAATGTAACACACACCCATACAATGCACACCACCCCGTGATGTTTTTCTCACTCCTACTAGTGAATGTAATGTATCACACACCCATACAATGCGCACCACCCCGTGATGTTTTTCTCACTCCTACTAGTGAATGTAACGTAACACACCCCCAAACAATGCGCACCACCCCGTGATGTTTTTCTCACTCCTACTAGTGAATGTAATGTAACACACACCCATACAATGGCACCACCCCGTGATGTTTTTCTCACTCCTACTAGTGAATGTAATGTAACACACACCCATACAATGCGCACCACCCCGTGATGTTTTTCTCACTCCTACTAGTGAATCTAATGTAACACACACCCATATAATGCGCACCACCCCGTGATGTTTTTCTCACTTCTTCTAGTGAATGTAATGTAACACACACCCATACAATGCGCACCACCCCGTATTGTTTTTCTCACTCCTACTAGTGAATGTAATGTAACACACACCCATACATTGTGCACCACCCCGTGATGTTTTTCTCACTCCTACTAGTGAATGTAATGTAACACACACCCATACAATGCGCACCACCCCGTGATGTTTTTCTCACTCCTACTAGTGAATGTAATGTAACACACACCCATACAATGCGCACCACCCCGTGATGTTTTTCTCACTCCTACTAGTGAATGTAATGTAACACACACCCATACAATGCGCACCACCCCGTGATGTTTTTCTCACTCCTACTAGTGAATGTAATGTAATACACACCCATACAATGCGCACCACCCCGTGATGTTTTTCTCACTCCTACTAGTGAATGTAATGTAACACACACCCATACAATGCGCACCACCCCGTGATGTTTTTCTCACTCCTACTAGTGAATCTAATGTAACACACACCCATACAATGCGCACCACCCCGTGATGTTTTTCTCACTCCTTCTAGTGAATGTAATGTAACACACACCCATACAATGCGCACCACCCCGTGATGTTTTTCTCACTCCTACTAGTGAATGTAATGTAACACACACCCATACAATGCGCACCACCCCGTGATGTTTTTCTCACTCCTTCTAGTGAATCTAATGTAACACACACCCATACAATGCGCACCACCCCGTGATGTGTTTCTCACTCCTACTAGTGAATGTAATGTAACACACACCCATACAATGCGCACCACCCCGTGATGTTTTTCTCACTCCTACTAGTGAATCTAATGTAACACACACCCATACAATGCGCACCACCCCGTGATGTTTTTCTCACTCCTACTAGTGAATGCAATGTAACACACACCCATACAATGCGCACCACCCCGTGATGTTTTTCTCACTCCTACTAGTGAATGTAATGTAACACACACCCATACAATGCGCACCACCCCGTAATGTTTTTCTCACTCCTACTAGTGAATGTAATGTAACACACACCCATACAATGCGCACCAACCCGTGATGTTTTTCTCACTCCTACTAGTGTATGTAATGTAACACACACCCATACAATGCGCACCACCCCGTGATGTTTTTCTCAATTCTACTAGTGAAGCTAATGTAACACACACCCAAACAATGCGCACCACCCCGTGATGTTTTTCTCACTCCTACTAGTGAATGTAATGTAACACACACCCATACAATGCGCACCACCCCGTGATGTTTTTCTCACTCCTACTAGTGAATGTAATGTAACACACACCCATACAATGCGCACCACCCCGTGATGTTTTTCTCACTCCTACTAGTGAATGTAATGTAACACACACCCATACAATGCGCACCACCCGGTGATGTTTTTCTCACTCCTACTAGTGAATGTAATGTAACACACACCCATACAATGCGCACCACGCCGTGATGTTTTTCTCACTCCTACTAGTGAATGTAATGTAACACACACCCATACAATGCGCACCACCCCGTGATGTTTTTCTCACTCCTACTAGTGAATGTAATGTAACACACACCCATACAATGCGAACCACCCCGTGATGTTTTTCTCACTCCTACTAGTGAATCTAATGTAACACACACCCATACAATGCGCACCACCCCATGATGTTTTTCTCACTCCTACTAGTGAATGTAATGTAACACACACCCATACAATGCGCACCACCCCGTGATGTTTTTCTCACTCCTACTAGTGAATGTAATGTAACACACACCCATACAATGCGCACCACCCCGTGATGTTTTTCTCACTCCTACTAGTGAATGTAATGTAACACACACCCATACAATGCGCACCACCCCGTGATGTTTTTCTCACTCCTACAAGTGAATCTAATGTAACACACACCCATACAATGCGCACCACCCCGTGATGTTTTTCTCACTCCTACTAGTGAATCTAATGTAACACACACCCATACAATGCGCACCACCCCGTGATGTTTTTCTCACTCCTACTAGTGAATGTAATGTAACACACACGCATACAATGCGCACCACCCCGTGATGTTTTTCTCACTCCTCCTAGTGAATGTAATGTAACACACACCCATACAATGCGCACCACCCCGTGATGTTTTTCTCACTCCTACTAGTGAATCTAATGTAACACACACCCATACAATGCGCACCACCCCGTGATGTTTTTCTCACTCCTACTAATGAATGTAATGTAACACACACCCATACAATGCGCACCACCCCGTGATGTTTTTCTCACTCCTACTAGTGAATGCAATGTAACACACACCCATACAATGCGCACCACCCCGTGATGTTTTTCTCACTCCCACTAGTGAATGTAATGTAACACACACCCATACAATGCGCACAACCCCGTGATGTTTTTCTCACTCCTACTAGTGAATGTAATGTAACACACACCCATACAATGCGCACCACCCCGTGATGTTTTTCTCACTCCTACTAGTGAATGTAATGTAACACACACCCATACAATGCGCACAACCCCGTGATGTTTTTCTCACTCCTACTAGTGAATGTAATGTAACACACAACCATACAATGCGCACCACCCCGTGATGTTTTTCTCACTCCTACTAGTGAATCTAATGTAACACACACCCATACAATGCGCACCACCCCGTGATGTTTTTCTCACTCCTACTAGTGAATGTAATGTACCACACACCCATACAATGCGCACCACCCCGTGATGTTTTTCTCACTCCTACTAGTGAATGTAATGTAACACACACCCATACAATGCGCACCACCCCGTGATGTTTTTCTCACTCCTACTAGGGAATCTAATGTAACACACACCCATACAATGCGCACCACCCCGTGATGTTTTTCTCACTCCTACTAGTGAATGTAATGTAACACACACCCATACAATGCGCACCACCCCGTGATGTTTTTCTCACTCCTACTAGTGAATGTAATGTAACACACACTCACACAATGCGCACCACCCCGTGATGTTTTTCTCACTCCTTCTAGTGAATCTAATGTAACACACACCCATACAATGCGCACCACCCCGTGATGTGTTTCTCACTCCTACTAGTGAATGTAATGTAACACACACCCATACAATGCGCACCACCCCGTGATGTTTTTCTCACTCCTACTAGTGAATCTAATGTAACACACACCCATACAATGCGCACCACCCCGTGATGTTTTTCTCACTCCTACTAGTGAATGCAATGTAACACACACCCATACAATGCGCACCACCCCGTGATGTTTTTCTCACTCCTACTAGTGAATGTAATGTAACACACACCCATACAATGCGCACCACCCCGTAATGTTTTTCTCACTCCTACTAGTGAATGTAATGTAACACACACCCATACAGTGCGCACCAACCCGTGATGTTTTTCTCACTCCTACTAGTGTATGTAATGTAACACACACCCATACAATGCGCACCACCCCGTGATGTTTTTCTCAATTCTACTAGTGAAGCTAATGTAACACACACCCAAACAATGCGCACCACCCCGTGATGTTTTTCTCACTCCTACTAGTGAATGTAATGTAACACACACCCATACAATGCGCACCACCCCGTGATGTTTTTCTCACTCCTACTAGTGAATGTAATGTAACACACACCCATACAATGCGCACCACCCCGTGATGTTTTTCTCACTCCTACTAGTGAATGTAATGTAACACACACCCATACAATGCGCACCACCCGGTGATGTTTTTCTCACTCCTACTAGTGAATGTAATGTAACACACACCCATACAATGCGCACCACGCCGTGATGTTTTTCTCACTCCTACTAGTGAATGTAATGTAACACACACCCATACAATGCGCACCACCCCGTGATGTTTTTCTCACTCCTACTAGTGAATGTAATGTAACACACACCCATACAATGCGCACCACCCCGTGATGTTTTTCTCACTCCTACTAGTGAATCTAATGTAACACACACCCATACAATGCGCACCACCCCATGATGTTTTTCTCACTCCTACTAGTGAATGTAATGTAACACACACCCATACAATGCGCACCACCCCGTGATGTTTTTCTCACTCCTACTAGTGAATGTAATGTAACACACACCCATACAATGCGCACCACCCCGTGATGTTTTTCTCACTCCTACTAGTGAATGTAATGTAACACACACCCATACAATGCGCACCACACCGTGATGTTTTTCTCACTCCTACAAGTGAATCTAATGTAACACACACCCATACAATGCGCACCACCCCGTGATGTTTTTCTCACTCCTACTAGTGAATGTAATGTAACACACACCCATACAATGCGCACCACCCCGTGATGTTTTTCTCACTCCTACTAGTGAATCTAATGTAACACACACCCATACAATGCGCACCACCCCGTGATGTTTTTCTCACTCCTTCTATTGAATGTAATGTAACACACACCCATACAATGCGCACCACCCCGTGATGTTTTTCTCACTCCTACTAGTGAATGTAATGTAACACACACCCATACAATGCGCACCACCCCGTGATGTTTTTCTCACTCCTTCTAGTGAATCTAATGTAACACACACCCATACAATGCGCACCACCCCGTGATGTGTTTCTCACTCCTACTAGTGAATGTAATGTAACACACACCCATACAATGCGCACCACCCCGTGATGTTTTTCTCACTCCTACTAGTGAATCTAATGTAACACACACCCATACAATGCGCACCACCCCGTGATGTTTTTCTCACTCCTACTAGTGAATGTAATGTAACACACACCCATACAATGCGCACCACCCCGTGATGTTTTTCTCACTCCTACTAGTGAATCTAATGTAACACACACCCATACAATGCGCACCACCCCATGATGTTTTTCTCACTCCTACTAGTGAATGTAATGTAACACACACCCATACAATGCGCACCACCCCGTGATGTTTTTCTCACTCCTACTAGTGATGTAATGTAACACACACCCATACAATGCGCACCACCCCGTGATGTTTTTCTCACTCCTACTAGTGAATGTAATGTAACACACACCCATACAATGCGCACCACCCCGTGATGTTTTTCTCACTCCTACAAGTGAATCTAATGTAACACACACCCATACAATGCGCACCACCCCGTGATGTTTTTCTCACTCCTACTAGTGAATCTAATGTAACACACACCCATACAATGCGCACCACCCCGTGATGTTTTTCTCACTCCTACTAGTGAATGTAATGTAACACACACGCATACAATGCGCACCACCCCGTGATGTTTTTCTCACTCCTCCTAGTGAATGTAATGTAACACACACCCATACAATGCGCACCACCCCGTGATGTTTTTCTCACTCCTACTAGTGAATCTAATGTAACACACACCCATACAATGCGCACCACCCCGTGATGTTTTTCTCACTCCTACTAATGAATGTAATGTAACACACACCCATACAATGCGCACCACCCCGTGATGTTTTTCTCACTCCTACTAGTGAATGCAATGTAACACACACCCATACAATGCGCACCACCCCGTGATGTTTTTCTCACTCCCACTAGTGAATGTAATGTAACACACACCCATACAATGCGCACCACCCCGTGATGTTTTTCTCACTCCTACTAGTGAATGTAATGTAACACACACCCATACAATGCGCACAACCCCGTGATGTTTTTCTCACTCCTACTAGTGAATGTAATGTAACACACAACCATACAATGCGCACCACCCCGTGATGTTTTTCTCACTCCTACTAGTGAATCTAATGTAACACACACAAATACAATGCGCACCACCCCGTGATGTTTTTCTCACTCCTACTAGTGAATGTAATGTACCACACACCCATACAATGCGCACCACCCCGTGATGTTTTTCTCACTCCTACTAGTGAATGTAATGTAACACACACCCATACAATGCGCACCACCCCGTGATGTTTTTCTCACTCCTACTAGGGAATCTAATGTAACACACACCCATACAATGCGCACCACCCCGTGATGTTTTTCTCACTCCTACTAGTGAATGTAATGTAACACACACCCATACAATGCGCACCACCCCGTGATGTTTTTCTCACTCCTACTAGTGAATGTAATGTAACACACACTCACACAATGCGCACCACCCCGTGATGTTTTTCTCACTCCTTCTAGTGAATCTAATGTAACACACACCCATACAATGCGCACCACCCCGTGATGTGTTTCTCACTCCTACTAGTGAATGTAATGTAACACACACCCATACAATGCGCACCACCCCGTGATGTTTTTCTCACTCCTACTAGTGAATCTAATGTAACACACACCCATACAATGCGCACCACCCCGTGATGTTTTTCTCACTCCTACTAGTGAATGCAATGTAACACACACCCATACAATGCGCACCACCCCGTGATGTTTTTCTCACTCCTACTAGTGAATGTAATGTAACACACACCCATACAATGCGCACCACCCCGTAATGTTTTTCTCACTCCTACTAGTGAATGTAATGTAACACACACCCATACAATGCGCACCAACCCGTGATGTTTTTCTCACTCCTACTAGTGTATGTAATGTAACACACACCCATACAATGCGCACCACCCCGTGATGTTTTTCTCAATTCTACTAGTGAAGCTAATGTAACACACACCCAAACAATGCGCACCACCCCGTGATGTTTTTCTCACTCCTACTAGTGAATGTAATGTAACACACACCCATACAATGCGCACCACCCCGTGATGTTTTTCTCACTCCTACTAGTGAATGTAATGTAACACACACCCATACAGTGCGCACCACCCCGTGATGTTTTTCTCACTCCTACTAGTGAATGTAATGTAACACACACCCATACAATGCGCACCACCCGGTGATGTTTTTCTCACTCCTACTAGTGAATGTAATGTAACACACACCCATACAATGCGCACCACGCCGTGATGTTTTTCTCACTCCTACTAGTGAATGTAATGTAACACACACCCATACAATGCGCACCACCCCGTGATGTTTTTCTCACTCCTACTAGTGAATGTAATGTAACACACCCCCAAACAATGCGCACCACCCCGTGATGTTTTTCTCACTCCTACTAGTGAATGTAATGTAACACACACCCATACAATGGCACCACCCCGTGATGTTTTTCTCACTCCTACTAGTGAATCTAATGTAACACACAAACATACAATGCGCACCACCCCGTGATGTTTTTCTCACTCCTACTAGTGAATCTAATGTAACACACCCCCATACAATGCGCACCACCCCGTGATGTTTTTCTCACTCCTACTAGTGAATCTAATGTAACACACACCCATACAATGCGCACCACCCCGTGATGTTTTTCTCACTCCTACTAGTGAATGTAATGTAACACACACCCATACAATGCGCACCACCCCGTGATGTTTTTCTCACTCCTACTAGTGAATGTAATGTAACACACACCCATACAATGCACACCACCCCGTGATGTTTTTCTCACTCCTACTAGTGAATGTAATGTATCACACACCCATACAATGCGCACCACCCCGTGATGTTTTTCTCACTCCTACTAGTGAATGTAACGTAACACACCCCCAAACAATGCGCACCACCCCGTGATGTTTTTCTCACTCCTACTAGTGAATGTAATGTAACACACACCCATACAATGGCACCACCCCGTGATGTTTTTCTCACTCCTACTAGTGAATGTAATGTAACACACACCCATACAATGCGCACCACCCCGTGATGTTTTTCTCACTCCTACTAGTGAATCTAATGTAACACACACCCATATAATGCGCACCACCCCGTGATGTTTTTCTCACTTCTTCTAGTGAATGTAATGTAACACACACCCATACAATGCGCACCACCCCGTATTGTTTTTCTCACTCCTACTAGTGAATGTAATGTAACACACACCCATACATTGTGCACCACCCCGTGATGTTTTTCTCACTCCTACTAGTGAATGTAATGTAACACACACCCATACAATGCGCACCACCCCGTGATGTTTTTCTCACTCCTACTAGTGAATGTAATGTAACACACACCCATACAATGCGCACCACCCCGTGATGTTTTTCTCACTCCTACTAGTGAATGTAATGTAACACACACCCATACAATGCGCACCACCCCGTGATGTTTTTCTCACTCCTACTAGTGAATGTAATGTAATACACACCCATACAATGCGCACCACCCCGTGATGTTTTTCTCACTCCTACTAGTGAATGTAATGTAACACACACCCATACAATGCGCACCACCCCGTGATGTTTTTCTCACTCCTACTAGTGAATCTAATGTAACACACACCCATACAATGCGCACCACCCCGTGATGTTTTTCTCACTCCTTCTAGTGAATGTAATGTAACACACACCCATACAATGCGCACCACCCCGTGATGTTTTTCTCACTCCTACTAGTGAATGTAATGTAACACACACCCATACAATGCGCACCACCCCGTGATGTTTTTCTCACTCCTTCTAGTGAATCTAATGTAACACACACCCATACAATGCGCACCACCCCGTGATGTGTTTCTCACTCCTACTAGTGAATGTAATGTAACACACACCCATACAATGCGCACCACCCCGTGATGTTTTTCTCACTCCTACTAGTGAATCTAATGTAACACACACCCATACAATGCGCACCACCCCGTGATGTTTTTCTCACTCCTACTAGTGAATGCAATGTAACACACACCCATACAATGCGCACCACCCCGTGATGTTTTTCTCACTCCTACTAGTGAATGTAATGTAACACACACCCATACAATGCGCACCACCCCGTAATGTTTTTCTCACTCCTACTAGTGAATGTAATGTAACACACACCCATACAATGCGCACCAACCCGTGATGTTTTTCTCACTCCTACTAGTGTATGTAATGTAACACACACCCATACAATGCGCACCACCCCGTGATGTTTTTCTCAATTCTACTAGTGAAGCTAATGTAACACACACCCAAACAATGCGCACCACCCCGTGATGCTTTTCTCACTCCTACTAGTGAATGTAATGTAACACACACCCATACAATGTGCACCACCCCGTGATGTTTTTCTCACTCCTACTAGTGAATGTAATGTAACACACACCCATACAATGCGCACCACCCCGTGATGTTTTTCTCACTCCTACTAGTGAATGTAATGTAACACACACCCATACAATGCGCACCACCCGGTGATGTTTTTCTCACTCCTACTAGTGAATGTAATGTAACACACACCCATACAATGCGCACCACGCCGTGATGTTTTTCTCACTCCTACTAGTGAATGTAATGTAACACACACCCATACAATGCGCACCACCCCGTGATGTTTTTCTCACTCCTACTAGTGAATGTAATGTAACACACACCCATACAATGCGAACCACCCCGTGATGTTTTTCTCACTCCTACTAGTGAATCTAATGTAACACACACCCATACAATGCGCACCACCCCATGATGTTTTTCTCACTCCTACTAGTGAATGTAATGTAACACACACCCATACAATGCGCACCACCCCGTGATGTTTTTCTCACTCCTACTAGTGAATGTAATGTAACACACACCCATACAATGCGCACCACCCCGTGATGTTTTTCTCACTCCTACTAGTGAATGTAATGTAACACACACCCATACAATGCGCACCACCCCGTGATGTTTTTCTCACTCCTACAAGTGAATCTAATGTAACACACACCCATACAATGCGCACCACCCCGTGATGTTTTTCTCACTCCTACTAGTGAATCTAATGTAACACACACCCATACAATGCGCACCACCCCGTGATGTTTTTCTCACTCCTACTAGTGAATGTAATGTAACACACACGCATACAATGCGCACCACCCCGTGATGTTTTTCTCACTCCTCCTAGTGAATGTAATGTAACACACACCCATACAATGCGCACCACCCCGTGATGTTTTTCTCACTCCTACTAGTGAATCTAATGTAACACACACCCATACAATGCGCACCACCCCGTGATGTTTTTCTCACTCCTACTAATGAATGTAATGTAACACACACCCATACAATGCGCACCACCCCGTGATGTTTTTCTCACTCCTACTAGTGAATGCAATGTAACACACACCCATACAATGCGCACCACCCCGTGATGTTTTTCTCACTCCCACTAGTGAATGTAATGTAACACACACCCATACAATGCGCACAACCCCGTGATGTTTTTCTCACTCCTACTAGTGAATGTAATGTAACACACACCCATACAATGCGCACCACCCCGTGATGTTTTTCTCACTCCTACTAGTGAATGTAATGTAACACACACCCATACAATGCGCACAACCCCGTGATGTTTTTCTCACTCCTACTAGTGAATGTAATGTAACACACAACCATACAATGCGCACCACCCCGTGATGTTTTTCTCACTCCTACTAGTGAATCTAATGTAACACACACCCATACAATGCGCACCACCCCGTGATGTTTTTCTCACTCCTACTAGTGAATGTAATGTACCACACACCCATACAATGCGCACCACCCCGTGATGTTTTTCTCACTCCTACTAGTGAATGTAATGTAACACAACCCATACAATGCGCACCACCCCGTGATGTTTTTCTCACTCCTACTAGGGAATCTAATGTAACACACACCCATACAATGCGCACCACCCCGTGATGTTTTTCTCACTCCTACTAGTGAATGTAATGTAACACACACCCATACAATGCGCACCACCCCGTGATGTTTTTCTCACTCCTACTAGTGAATGTAATGTAACACACACTCACACAATGCGCACCACCCCGTGATGTTTTTCTCACTCCTTCTAGTGAATCTAATGTAACACACACCCATACAATGCGCACCACCCCGTGATGTGTTTCTCACTCCTACTAGTGAATGTAATGTAACACACACCCATACAATGCGCACCACCCCGTGATGTTTTTCTCACTCCTACTAGTGAATCTAATGTAACACACACCCATACAATGCGCACCACCCCGTGATGTTTTTCTCACTCCTACTAGTGAATGCAATGTAACACACACCCATACAATGCGCACCACCCCGTGATGTTTTTCTCACTCCTACTAGTGAATGTAATGTAACACACACCCATACAATGCGCACCACCCCGTAATGTTTTTCTCACTCCTACTAGTGAATGTAATGTAACACACACCCATACAGTGCGCACCAACCCGTGATGTTTTTCTCACTCCTACTAGTGTATGTAATGTAACACACACCCATACAATGCGCACCACCCCGTGATGTTTTTCTCAATTCTACTAGTGAAGCTAATGTAACACACACCCAAACAATGCGCACCACCCCGTGATGTTTTTCTCACTCCTACTAGTGAATGTAATGTAACACACACCCATACAATGCGCACCACCCCGTGATGTTTTTCTCACTCCTACTAGTGAATGTAATGTAACACACACCCATACAATGCGCACCACCCCGTGATGTTTTTCTCACTCCTACTAGTGAATGTAATGTAACACACACCCATACAATGCGCACCACCCGGTGATGTTTTTCTCACTCCTACTAGTGAATGTAATGTAACACACACCCATACAATGCGCACCACGCCGTGATGTTTTTCTCACTCCTACTAGTGAATGTAATGTAACACACACCCATACAATGCGCACCACCCCGTGATGTTTTTCTCACTCCTACTAGTGAATGTAATGTAACACACACCCATACAATGCGCACCACCCCGTGATGTTTTTCTCACTCCTACTAGTGAATCTAATGTAACACACACCCATACAATGCGCACCACCCCATGATGTTTTTCTCACTCCTACTAGTGAATGTAATGTAACACACACCCATACAATGCGCACCACCCCGTGATGTTTTTCTCACTCCTACTAGTGAATGTAATGTAACACACACCCATACAATGCGCACCACCCCGTGATGTTTTTCTCACTCCTACTAGTGAATGTAATGTAACACACACCCATACAATGCGCACCACACCGTGATGTTTTTCTCACTCCTACAAGTGAATCTAATGTAACACACACCCATACAATGCGCACCACCCCGTGATGTTTTTCTCACTCCTACTAGTGAATGTAATGTAACACACACCCATACAATGCGCACCACCCCGTGATGTTTTTCTCACTCCTACTAGTGAATCTAATGTAACACACACCCATACAATGCGCACCACCCCGTGATGTTTTTCTCACTCCTTCTATTGAATGTAATGTAACACACACCCATACAATGCGCACCACCCCGTGATGTTTTTCTCACTCCTACTAGTGAATGTAATGTAACACACACCCATACAATGCGCACCACCCCGTGATGTTTTTCTCACTCCTTCTAGTGAATCTAATGTAACACACACCCATACAATGCGCACCACCCCGTGATGTGTTTCTCACTCCTACTAGTGAATGTAATGTAACACACACCCATACAATGCGCACCACCCCGTGATGTTTTTCTCACTCCTACTAGTGAATCTAATGTAACACACACCCATACAATGCGCACCACCCCGTGATGTTTTTCTCACTCCTACTAGTGAATGTAATGTAACACACACCCATACAATGCGCACCACCCCGTGATGTTTTTCTCACTCCTACTAGTGAATCTAATGTAACACACACCCATACAATGCGCACCACCCCATGATGTTTTTCTCACTCCTACTAGTGAATGTAATGTAACACACACCCATACAATGCGCACCACCCCGTGATGTTTTTCTCACTCCTACTAGTGATGTAATGTAACACACACCCATACAATGCGCACCACCCCGTGATGTTTTTCTCACTCCTACTAGTGAATGTAATGTAACACACACCCATACAATGCGCACCACCCCGTGATGCTTTTCTCACTCCTACAAGTGAATCTAATGTAACACACACCCATACAATGCGCACCACCCCGTGATGTTTTTCTCACTCCTACTAGTGAATCTAATGTAACACACACCCATACAATGCGCACCACCCCGTGATGTTTTTCTCACTCCTACTAGTGAATGTAATGTAACACACACGCATACAATGCGCACCACCCCGTGATGTTTTTCTCACTCCTCCTAGTGAATGTAATGTAACACACACCCATACAATGCGCACCACCCCGTGATGTTTTTCTCACTCCTACTAGTGAATCTAATGTAACACACACCCATACAATGCGCACCACCCCGTGATGTTTTTCTCACTCCTACTAATGAATGTAATGTAACACACACCCATACAATGCGCACCACCCCGTGATGTTTTTCTCACTCCTACTAGTGAATGCAATGTAACACACACCCATACAATGCGCACCACCCCGTGATGTTTTTCTCACTCCCACTAGTGAATGTAATGTAACACACACCCATACAATGCGCACAACCCCGTGATGTTTTTCTCACTCCTACTAGTGAATGTAATGTAACACACACCCATACAATGCGCACCACCCCGTGATGTTTTTCTCACTCCTACTAGTGAATGTAATGTAACACACACCCATACAATGCGCACAACCCCGTGATGTTTTTCTCACTCCTACTAGTGAATGTAATGTAACACACAACCATACAATGCGCACCACCCCGTGATGTTTTTCTCACTCCTACTAGTGAATCTAATGTAACACACACAAATACAATGCGCACCACCCCGTGATGTTTTTCTCACTCCTACTAGTGAATGTAATGTACCACACACCCATACAATGCGCACCACCCCGTGATGTTTTTCTCACTCCTACTAGTGAATGTAATGTAACACACACCCATACAATGCGCACCACCCCGTGATGTTTTTCTCACTCCTACTAGGGAATCTAATGTAACACACACCCATACAATGCGCACCACCCCGTGATGTTTTTCTCACTCCTACTAGTGAATGAAATGTAACACACACCCATACAATGCGCACCACCCCGTGATGTTTTTCTCACTCCTACTAGTGAATGTAATGTAACACACACTCACACAATGCGCACCACCCCGTGATGTTTTTCTCACTCCTTCTAGTGAATCTAATGTAACACACACCCATACAATGCGCACCACCCCGTGATGTGTTTCTCACTCCTACTAGTGAATGTAATGTAACACACACCCATACAATGCGCACCACCCCGTGATGTTTTTCTCACTCCTACTAGTGAATCTAATGTAACACACACCCATACAATGCGCACCACCCCGTGATGTTTTTCTCACTCCTACTAGTGAATGCAATGTAACACACACCCATACAATGCGCACCACCCCGTGATGTTTTTCTCACTCCTACTAGTGAATGTAATGTAACACACACCCATACAATGCGCACCACCCCGTAATGTTTTTCTCACTCCTACTAGTGAATGTAATGTAACACACACCCATACAATGCGCACCAACCCGTGATGTTTTTCTCACTCCTACTAGTGTATGTAATGTAACACACACCCATACAATGCGCACCACCCCGTGATGTTTTTCTCAATTCTACTAGTGAAGCTAATGTAACACACACCCAAACAATGCGCACCACCCCGTGATGTTTTTCTCACTCCTACTAGTGAATGTAATGTAACACACACCCATACAATGCGCACCACCCCGTGATGTTTTTCTCACTCCTACTAGTGAATGTAATGTAACACACACCCATACAATGCGCACCACCCCGTGATGTTTTTCTCACTCCTACTAGTGAATGTAATGTAACACACACCCATACAATGCGCACCACCCGGTGATGTTTTTCTCACTCCTACTAGTGAATGTAATGTAACACACACCCATACAATGCGCACCACGCCGTGATGTTTTTCTCACTCCTACTAGTGAATGTAATGTAACACACACCCATACAATGCGCACCACCCCGTGATGTTTTTCTCACTCCTACTAGTGAATGTAATGTAACACACACCCATACAATGCGCACCACCCCGTGATGTTTTTCTCACTCCTACTAGTGAATCTAATGTAACACACACCCATACAATGCGCACCACCCCATGATGTTTTTCTCACTCCTACTAGTGAATGTAATGTAACACACACCCATACAATGCGCACCACCCCGTGATGTTTTTCTCACTCCTACTAGTGAATGTAATGTAACACACACCCATACAATGCGCACCACCCCGTGATGTTTTTCTCACTCCTACTAGTGAATGTAATGTAACACACACCCATACAATGCGCACCACCCCGTGATGTTTTTCTCACTCCAACAAGTGAATCTAATGTAACACACACCCATACAATGCGCACCACCCCGTGATGTTTTTCTCACTCCTACTAGTGAATCTAATGTAACACACACCCATACAATGCGCACCACCCCGTGATGTTTTTCTCACTCCTACTAGTGAATGTAATGTAACACACACGCATACAATGCGCACCACGCCGTGATGTTTTTCTCACTCCTCCTAGTGAATGTAATGTAACACACAACCATACAATGCGCACCACCCCGTGATGTTTTTCTCACTCCTACTAGTGAATCTAATGTAACACACACCCATACAATGCGCACCACCCCGTGATGTTTTTCTCACTCCTACTAATGAATGTAATGTAACACACACCCATACAATGCGCACCACCCCGTGATGTTTTTCTCACTCCTACTAGTGAATGCAATGTAACACACACCCATACAATGCGCACCACCCCGTGATGTTTTTCTCACTCCCACTAGTGAATGTAATGTAACACACACCCATACAATGCGCACAACCCCGTGATGTTTTTCTCACTCCTACTAGTGAATGTAATGTAACACACACCCATACAATGCGCACCACCCCGTGATGTTTTTCTCACTCCTACTAGTGAATGTAATGTAACACACACCCATACAATGCGCACAACCCCGTGATGTTTTTCTCACTCCTACTAGTGAATGTAATGTAACACACAACCATACAATGCGCACCACCCCGTGATGTTTTTCTCACTCCTACTAGTGAATCTAATGTAACACACACCCATACAATGCGCACCACCCCGTGATGTTTTTCTCACTCCTACTAGTGAATGTAATGTACCACACACCCATACAATGCGCACCACCCCGTGATGTTTTTCTCACTCCTACTAGTGAATGTAATGTAACACACACCCATACAATGCGCACCACCCCGTGATGTTTTTCTCACTCCTACTAGGGAATCTAATGTAACACACACCCATACAATGCGCACCACCCCGTGATGTTTTTCTCACTCCTACTAGTGAATGTAATGTAACACACACCCATACAATGCGCACCACCCCGTGATGTTTTTCTCACTCCTACTAGTGAATGTAATGTAACACACACTCACACAATGCGCACCACCCCGTGATGTTTTTCTCACTCCTACTATTGAATCTAATGTAACACACACCCATACAATGCGCACCACCCCGTGATGTTTTTCTCACTCCTACAAGTGAATCTAATGTAACACACACCCATACAATGCGCACCACCCCGTGATGTTTTTCTCACTCCTACTAGTCAATGTAATGTAACACACACCCATACAATGCGCACCACCCCGTGATGTTTTTCTGACTCCTACTAGTGAATGTAATGTAACACACACCCATACATTGCGCACCACCCCGTGATGTTTTTCTCACTCCTACTAGTGAATGTAATGTAACACTCACCCATACAATGCGCACCACCCCGTGATGTTTTTCTCACTCCTACTAGTGAATGTAATGTAACACACACCCATACAATGCGCACCACCCCGTGATGTTTTTCTCACTCCTACTAGTAAATGTAATGTAACACACACCAATACAATGCGCACCACCCCGTGATGTTTTTCTCACTCCTACTAGTGAATGTAATGTAACACACCCCCAAACAATGCGCACCACCCCGTGATGTTTTTCTCACTCCTACTAGTGAATGTAATGTAACACACACCCATACAATGCGCACCACCCCGTGATGTTTTTCTCACTCCTACTAGTGAATCTAATGTAACACACACCCATACAATGCGCACCACCCCGTGATGTTTTTCTCACTCCTTCTAGTGAATGTAATGTAACACACACCCATACATTGCGCACCACCCCGTGATGTTTTTCTCACTCCTACTAGTTAATGTAACGTAACACACACCCATACAATGCGCACCACCCCGTGATGTTTTTCTCACTCCTACAAGTGAATCTAATGTAACACACACCCATACAATGCGCACCACCCCGTGATGTTTTTCTCACTCCTACTAGTGAATCTAATGTAACACACACCCATACAATGCGCACCACATCGTGATGTTTTTCTCACTCCTACTAGTGAATCTAATGTAACACACACCCATACAATGCGCACCACCCCGTGATGTTTTTCTCACTCCTACTAGTGAACGTAATGTAACACACACCCATACAATGCGCACCACCCCGTGATGTTTTCCTCACTCCTACTAGTGAATCTAATGGAATACACACCCATACAATGCGCACCACCCCGTGATGTTTTTCTCACTCCTACTAGTGAATCTAATGTAACACACACCCATACAATGCGCACCACCCCGTGATGTTTTTCTCACTCCTACTAGTGAATCTAATGTAACACACACCCATACAATGCGCACCACCCCGTGATGTTTTTCTCACTCCTACTAGTGAATCTAATGTAACACACACCCATACAATGCGCACCACCCCGTGATGTTTTTCTCACTCCTACTATTGAATCTAATGTAACACACACCAATACAATGCGCACCACATCGTGATGTTTTTCTCACTCCTACTAGTGAATCTAATGTAACACACACCCATACAATGCGCACCACCCCGTGATGTTTTTCTCACTCGTACTAGTGAACGTAATGTAACACACACCTATACAATGCGCACCACCCCGTGATGTTTTCCTCACTCCTACTAGTGAATCTAATGTAATACACACCCATACAATGCGCACCACCCCGTGATGTTTTTCTCACTCCTACTAGTGAATCTAATGTAACACACACCCATACAATGCGCACCACCCCGTGATGTTTTTCTCACTCCTACTAGTGAATGTAATGTAACACACACCCATACAATGCGCACCACCCCGTGATGTTTTTCTCACTCCTACTAGTGAATGTAATGTAACACACACCCATACAGTGCGCACCAACCCGTGATGTTTTTCTCACTCCTACTAGTGTATGTAATGTAACACACACCCATACAATGCGCACCACCCCGTGATGTTTTTCTCAATTCTACTAGTGAAGCTAATGTAACACACACCCAAACAATGCGCACCACCCCGTGATGTTTTTCTCACTCCTACTAGTGAATGTAATGTAACACACACCCATACAATGCGCACCACCCCGTGATGTTTTTCTCACTCCTACTAGTGAATGTAATGTAACACACACCCATACAATGCGCACCACCCCGTGATGTTTTTCTCACTCCTACTAGTGAATGTAATGTAACACACACCCATACAATGCGCACCACCCGGTGATGTTTTTCTCACTCCTACTAGTGAATGTAATGTAACACACACCCATACAATGCGCACCACGCCGTGATGTTTTTCTCACTCCTACTAGTGAATGTAATGTAACACACACCCATACAATGCGCACCACCCCGTGATGTTTTTCTCACTCCTACTAGTGAATGTAATGTAACACACACCCATACAATGCGCACCACCCCGTGATGTTTTTCTCACTCCTACTAGTGAATCTAATGTAACACACACCCATACAATGCGCACCACCCCATGATGTTTTTCTCACTCCTACTAGTGAATGTAATGTAACACACACCCATACAATGCGCACCACCCCGTGATGTTTTTCTCACTCCTACTAGTGAATGTAATGTAACACACACCCATACAATGCGCACCACCCCGTGATGTTTTTCTCACTCCTACTAGTGAATGTAATGTAACACACACCCATACAATGCGCACCACACCGTGATGTTTTTCTCACTCCTACAAGTGAATCTAATGTAACACACACCCATACAATGCGCACCACCCCGTGATGTTTTTCTCACTCCTACTAGTGAATGTAATGTAACACACACCCATACAATGCGCACCACCCCGTGATGTTTTTCTCACTCCTACTAGTGAATCTAATGTAACACACACCCATACAATGCGCACCACCCCGTGATGTTTTTCTCACTCCTTCTATTGAATGTAATGTAACACACACCCATACAATGCGCACCACCCCGTGATGTTTTTCTCACTCCTACTAGTGAATGTAATGTAACACACACCCATACAATGCGCACCACCCCGTGATGTTTTTCTCACTCCTTCTAGTGAATCTAATGTAACACACACCCATACAATGCGCACCACCCCGTGATGTGTTTCTCACTCCTACTAGTGAATGTAATGTAACACACACCCATACAATGCGCACCACCCCGTGATGTTTTTCTCACTCCTACTAGTGAATCTAATGTAACACACACCCATACAATGCGCACCACCCCGTGATGTTTTTCTCACTCCTACTAGTGAATGTAATGTAACACACACCCATACAATGCGCACCACCCCGTGATGTTTTTCTCACTCCTACTAGTGAATCTAATGTAACACACACCCATACAATGCGCACCACCCCATGATGTTTTTCTCACTCCTACTAGTGAATGTAATGTAACACACACCCATACAATGCGCACCACCCCGTGATGTTTTTCTCACTCCTACTAGTGATGTAATGTAACACACACCCATACAATGCGCACCACCCCGTGATGTTTTTCTCACTCCTACTAGTGAATGTAATGTAACACACACCCATACAATGCGCACCACCCCGTGATGCTTTTCTCACTCCTACAAGTGAATCTAATGTAACACACACCCATACAATGCGCACCACCCCGTGATGTTTTTCTCACTCCTACTAGTGAATCTAATGTAACACACACCCATACAATGCGCACCACCCCGTGATGTTTTTCTCACTCCTACTAGTGAATGTAATGTAACACACACGCATACAATGCGCACCACCCCGTGATGTTTTTCTCACTCCTCCTAGTGAATGTAATGTAACACACACCCATACAATGCGCACCACCCCGTGATGTTTTTCTCACTCCTACTAGTGAATCTAATGTAACACACACCCATACAATGCGCACCACCCCGTGATGTTTTTCTCACTCCTACTAATGAATGTAATGTAACACACACCCATACAATGCGCACCACCCCGTGATGTTTTTCTCACTCCTACTAGTGAATGCAATGTAACACACACCCATACAATGCGCACCACCCCGTGATGTTTTTCTCACTCCCACTAGTGAATGTAATGTAACACACACCCATACAATGCGCACAACCCCGTGATGTTTTTCTCACTCCTACTAGTGAATGTAATGTAACACACACCCATACAATGCGCACCACCCCGTGATGTTTTTCTCACTCCTACTAGTGAATGTAATGTAACACACACCCATACAATGCGCACAACCCCGTGATGTTTTTCTCACTCCTACTAGTGAATGTAATGTAACACACAACCATACAATGCGCACCACCCCGTGATGTTTTTCTCACTCCTACTAGTGAATCTAATGTAACACACACAAATACAATGCGCACCACCCCGTGATGTTTTTCTCACTCCTACTAGTGAATGTAATGTACCACACACCCATACAATGCGCACCACCCCGTGATGTTTTTCTCACTCCTACTAGTGAATGTAATGTAACACACACCCATACAATGCGCACCACCCCGTGATGTTTTTCTCACTCCTACTAGGGAATCTAATGTAACACACACCCATACAATGCGCACCACCCCGTGATGTTTTTCTCACTCCTACTAGTGAATGTAATGTAACACACACCCATACAATGCGCACCACCCCGTGATGTTTTTCTCACTCCTACTAGTGAATGTAATGTAACACACACTCACACAATGCGCACCACCCCGTGATGTTTTTCTCACTCCTTCTAGTGAATCTAATGTAACACACACCCATACAATGCGCACCACCCCGTGATGTGTTTCTCACTCCTACTAGTGAATGTAATGTAACACACACCCATACAATGCGCACCACCCCGTGATGTTTTTCTCACTCCTACTAGTGAATCTAATGTAACACACACCCATACAATGCGCACCACCCCGTGATGTTTTTCTCACTCCTACTAGTGAATGCAATGTAACACACACCCATACAATGCGCACCACCCCGTGATGTTTTTCTCACTCCTACTAGTGAATGTAATGTAACACACACCCATACAATGCGCACCACCCCGTAATGTTTTTCTCACTCCTACTAGTGAATGTAATGTAACACACACCCATACAATGCGCACCAACCCGTGATGTTTTTCTCACTCCTACTAGTGTATGTAATGTAACACACACCCATACAATGCGCACCACCCCGTGATGTTTTTCTCAATTCTACTAGTGAAGCTAATGTAACACACACCCAAACAATGCGCACCACCCCGTGATGTTTTTCTCACTCCTACTAGTGAATGTAATGTAACACACACCCATACAATGCGCACCACCCCGTGATGTTTTTCTCACTCCTACTAGTGAATGTAATGTAACACACACCCATACAATGCGCACCACCCCGTGATGTTTTTCTCACTCCTACTAGTGAATGTAATGTAACACACACCCATACAATGCGCACCACCCGGTGATGTTTTTCTCACTCCTACTAGTGAATGTAATGTAACACACACCCATACAATGCGCACCACGCCGTGATGTTTTTCTCACTCCTACTAGTGAATGTAATGTAACACACACCCATACAATGCGCACCACCCCGTGATGTTTTTCTCACTCCTACTAGTGAATGTAATGTAACACACACCCATACAATGCGCACCACCCCGTGATGTTTTTCTCACTCCTACTAGTGAATCTAATGTAACACACACCCATACAATGCGCACCACCCCATGATGTTTTTCTCACTCCTACTAGTGAATGTAATGTAACACACACCCATACAATGCGCACCACCCCGTGATGTTTTTCTCACTCCTACTAGTGAATGTAATGTAACACACACCCATACAATGCGCACCACCCCGTGATGTTTTTCTCACTCCTACTAGTGAATGTAATGTAACACACACCCATACAATGCGCACCACCCCGTGATGTTTTTCTCACTCCAACAAGTGAATCTAATGTAACACACACCCATACAATGCGCACCACCCCGTGATGTTTTTCTCACTCCTACTAGTGAATCTAATGTAACACACACCCATACAATGCGCACCACCCCGTGATGTTTTTCTCACTCCTACTAGTGAATGTAATGTAACACACACGCATACAATGCGCACCACGCCGTGATGTTTTTCTCACTCCTCCTAGTGAATGTAATGTAACACACAACCATACAATGCGCACCACCCCGTGATGTTTTTCTCACTCCTACTAGTGAATCTAATGTAACACACACCCATACAATGCGCACCACCCCGTGATGTTTTTCTCACTCCTACTAATGAATGTAATGTAACACACACCCATACAATGCGCACCACCCCGTGATGTTTTTCTCACTCCTACTAGTGAATGCAATGTAACACACACCCATACAATGCGCACCACCCCGTGATGTTTTTCTCACTCCCACTAGTGAATGTAATGTAACACACACCCATACAATGCGCACAACCCCGTGATGTTTTTCTCACTCCTACTAGTGAATGTAATGTAACACACACCCATACAATGCGCACCACCCCGTGATGTTTTTCTCACTCCTACTAGTGAATGTAATGTAACACACACCCATACAATGCGCACAACCCCGTGATGTTTTTCTCACTCCTACTAGTGAATGTAATGTAACACACAACCATACAATGCGCACCACCCCGTGATGTTTTTCTCACTCCTACTAGTGAATCTAATGTAACACACACCCATACAATGCGCACCACCCCGTGATGTTTTTCTCACTCCTACTAGTGAATGTAATGTACCACACACCCATACAATGCGCACCACCCCGTGATGTTTTTCTCACTCCTACTAGTGAATGTAATGTAACACACACCCATACAATGCGCACCACCCCGTGATGTTTTTCTCACTCCTACTAGGGAATCTAATGTAACACACACCCATACAATGCGCACCACCCCGTGATGTTTTTCTCACTCCTACTAGTGAATGTAATGTAACACACACCCATACAATGCGCACCACCCCGTGATGTTTTTCTCACTCCTACTAGTGAATGTAATGTAACACACACTCACACAATGCGCACCACCCCGTGATGTTTTTCTCACTCCTACTATTGAATCTAATGTAACACACACCCATACAATGCGCACCACCCCGTGATGTTTTTCTCACTCCTACAAGTGAATCTAATGTAACACACACCCATACAATGCGCACCACCCCGTGATGTTTTTCTCACTCCTACTAGTCAATGTAATGTAACACACACCCATACAATGCGCACCACCCCGTGATGTTTTTCTGACTCCTACTAGTGAATGTAATGTAACACACACCCATACATTGCGCACCACCCCGTGATGTTTTTCTCACTCCTACTAGTGAATGTAATGTAACACTCACCCATACAATGCGCACCACCCCGTGATGTTTTTCTCACTCCTACTAGTGAATGTAATGTAACACACACCCATACAATGCGCACCACCCCGTGATGTTTTTCTCACTCCTACTAGTAAATGTAATGTAACACACACCAATACAATGCGCACCACCCCGTGATGTTTTTCTCACTCCTACTAGTGAATGTAATGTAACACACCCCCAAACAATGCGCACCACCCCGTGATGTTTTTCTCACTCCTACTAGTGAATGTAATGTAACACACACCCATACAATGCGCACCACCCCGTGATGTTTTTCTCACTCCTACTAGTGAATCTAATGTAACACACACCCATACAATGCGCACCACCCCGTGATGTTTTTCTCACTCCTTCTAGTGAATGTAATGTAACACACACCCATACATTGCGCACCACCCCGTGATGTTTTTCTCACTCCTACTAGTTAATGTAACGTAACACACACCCATACAATGCGCACCACCCCGTGATGTTTTTCTCACTCCTACAAGTGAATCTAATGTAACACACACCCATACAATGCGCACCACCCCGTGATGTTTTTCTCACTCCTACTAGTGAATCTAATGTAACACACACCCATACAATGCGCACCACATCGTGATGTTTTTCTCACTCCTACTAGTGAATCTAATGTAACACACACCCATACAATGCGCACCACCCCGTGATGTTTTTCTCACTCCTACTAGTGAACGTAATGTAACACACACCCATACAATGCGCACCACCCCGTGATGTTTTCCTCACTCCTACTAGTGAATCTAATGGAATACACACCCATACAATGCGCACCACCCCGTGATGTTTTTCTCACTCCTACTAGTGAATCTAATGTAACACACACCCATACAATGCGCACCACCCCGTGATGTTTTTCTCACTCCTACTAGTGAATCTAATGTAACACACACCCATACAATGCGCACCACCCCGTGATGTTTTTCTCACTCCTACTAGTGAATCTAATGTAACACACACCCATACAATGCGCACCACCCCGTGATGTTTTTCTCACTCCTACTATTGAATCTAATGTAACACACACCAATACAATGCGCACCACATCGTGATGTTTTTCTCACTCCTACTAGTGAATCTAATGTAACACACACCCATACAATGCGCACCACCCCGTGATGTTTTTCTCACTCGTACTAGTGAACGTAATGTAACACACACCTATACAATGCGCACCACCCCGTGATGTTTTCCTCACTCCTACTAGTGAATCTAATGTAATACACACCCATACAATGCGCACCACCCCGTGATGTTTTTCTCACTCCTACTAGTGAATCTAATGTAACACACACCCATACAATGCGCACCACCCCGTGATGTTTTTCTCACTCCTACTAGTGAATGTAATGTAACACACACCCATACAATGCGCACCACCCCGTGATGTTTTTCTCACTCCTACTAGTGAATGTAATGTAACACACACCCATACAATGCGCACCACCCCGTGATGTTTTTCTCACTCCTACTAGTGAATGTAATGTAACACACACCCATACAATGCGCACCACCCCGTGATGTTTTTCTCACTCCTACTAGTGAATGTAATGTAACACACACCCATACAATGCGCACCACCCCGTGATGTTTTTCTCACTCCTACTAGTGAATGTAATGTACCACACACCCATACAATGCGCACCACCCCGTGATGTTTTTCTCACTCCTACTAGTGAATGTAATGTAACACACACCCATACAATGCGCACCACCCCGTGATGTTTTTCTCACTTCTACTAGTGAATCTAATGTAACACACAACCATACAATGCGCACCACCCCGTGATGTTTTTCTCACTCCTACTATTGAATGTAATGTAACACACACCCATACAATGCGCACAACCCCGTGATGTTTTTCTCACTCCTACTAGTGAATGTAATGTAACACACACCCACACAATGCGCACCACCCCGTGATGTTTTTCTCACTCCTACTATTGAATCTAATGTAACACAAACCCATACAATGCGCACCACCCCGTGATGTTTTTCTCACTCCTAGAAGTGAATCTAATGTAACACACACCCATACAATGCGCACCACCCCGTGATGTTTTTCTCACTCCTACTAGTGAATGTAATGTAACACACACCCATACAATGCGCACCACCCCGTGATGTTTTTCTGACTCCTACTAGTGAATGTAATGTAACACACACCCATACATTGCGCACCACCCCGTGATGCTTTTCTCACTCCTACTAGTGAATGTAATGTAACACATACCCATACAATGCGCACCACCCCGTGATGTTTTTCTCACTCCTACTAGTGAATGTAATGTAACACACATCCATACAATGCGCACCACCCCGTGATGTTTTTCTCACTCCTACTAGTGAATGTAATGTAACACACCCCCAAACAATGCGCACCACCCCGTGATGTTTTTCTCACTCCTACTAGTGAATGTAATGTAACACACACCCATACAATGCGCACCACCCCGTGATGTTTTTCTCACTCCTACTAGTGAATGTAATGTAACACACACCCATACAATGCGCACCACCCCGTGATGTTTTTCTCACTCCTACTAGTGAATGTAATGTAACACACACCCATACAATGCGCACCACCCCGTGATGTTTTTCTCACTCCTACTAGTGAATGTAATGTAACACACCCCCAAACAATGCGCACCACCCCGTGATGTTTTTCTCACTCCTACTAGTGAATGTAATGTAACACCCACCCATACAATGCGCACCACCCCGTGATGTTTTTCTCACTCCTACTAGTGAATCTAATGTAACACACACCCATACAATGCGCACCACCCCGTGATGTTTTTCTCACTCCTACTAGTGAATGTAATGTAACACACACCCATACAATGCGCACCACCCCGTGATGTTTTTCTCACTCCTACTACTGAATCTAATGTAACACCCACCCATACAATGCGCACCACCCCGTGATGTTTTTCTCACTCCTTCTAGTGAATGTAATGTAACACACACCCATACAATGCGCACCACATCGTGATGTTTTTCTCACTCCTATTGGTGAATGTAATGTAACACACACCCATACAATGCGCACCACCCCGTGATGTTCTTCTCACTCCTACTAGTGAATGTAATGTAACACACACCCATACAATGCGCACCACCCCGTGATGTTTTTCTCACTCCTACTAGTGAATGTAATGTAACACACACCCATACAATGCGCACGACCCCGTGATGTTTTTCTCACTCCTACTAGTGAATGTAATGTAACATACACCCATACAATGCGCACCACCCCGTGATGTTTTTCTCACTCCTTCTAGTGAATGTAATGTAACACACACCCATACATTGCGCACCACCCCGTGATGTTTTTCTCACTCCTACTAGTTAATGTAACGTAACACACACCCATACAATGCGCACCACCCCGTGATGTTTTTCTCACTCCTACTAGTGAATGTAACGTAACACACACCCATACAATGCGCAACACCCCGTGATGTTTTTCTCACTCCTCCTAGTGAATGTAATGTAACACACACCCATACAATGCGCACCACCCCGTGATGTTTTCTCACTCCTACTAGTGAATGTAATGTAACACACACCCATACAATGCGCACCACCCCGTGATGTTTCTCTCACTCCTACTAGTGAATGCAATGTAACACACACCCATACAATGCGCACCACCCCGTGATGTTTTTCTCACTCCTACTAGTGAATGTAATGTAACACACACGCATACAATGCGCACCACCCCGAGATGTTTTTCTCACTCCTACTAGTGAATGTAATGTAACACACACCCATAAAATGCGCACCACCCCGTGATGTGTTTCTCACTCCTACTAGTGAATGTAATGTAACACACACCCATACAATGCGCACCACCCCGTGATGTTTTTCTCACTCCTACTAGTGAATGTAATGTAACACACACCCATACAATGTGCACCACATCGTGATGTTTTTCTCACTCCTTCTAGTGAATGTAATGTAACACACACCCATACATTGCGCACCACCCCGTGATGTTTTTCTCACTCCTACTAGTTAATGTAACGTAACACACACCCATACAATGCGCACCACCCCGTGATGTTTTTCTCACTCCTACTAGTGAATGTAACGTAACACACACCCATACAATGCGCACCACCCCGTGATGTTTTTCTCAATCCTCCTAGTGAATGTAATGTAACACACACCCATACAATGCGCACCACCCCGTGATGTTTTTCTCACTTCTTCTAGTGAAGCTAATGTAACACACACCCAAACAATGCGCACCACCCCATGATGTTTTTCTCACTCCTACTAGTGAATGTAATGTAACACACACCCATACAATGCGCACCACCCCGTGATGTTTTTCTCACTCCTACTAGTGAATCTAATGTAACACACACCCATACAATGCGCACCACCCCGTGATGTTTTTCTCACTCCTACTAGTGAATCTAATGTAACACACACCCATACAATGCGCACCACCCCGTGATGTTTTTCTCACTCCTACTAGTGAATCTAATGTAACACACACCCATACAATGCGCACCACCCCGTGATGTTTTTCTCACTCCTACTAGTGAATGTAATGTAACACACACCCATACAATGCGCACCACCCGGTGATGTTTTTCTCACTCCTACTAGTGAATGTAATGTAACACACACCCATACAATGCGCACCACCCCGTGATGTTTTTCTCACTCCTACTAGTGAATGTAATGTAACACACACCCATACAATGCGCACCACCCCGTGATGTTTTTCTCACTCCTCTTAGTGAATGTAATGTAACACACACCCATACAATGCACACCACCCCGTGATGTTTTTCTCACTCCTACTAGTGAATCTAATGTAACACACACCCATACAATGCGCACCACCCCGTGATGTTTTTCTCACTCCTTCTAGTGAATGTAATGTAACACACACATACAATGCGCACCACCCCGTGATGTTTTTCTCACTCCTACTAGTTAATGTAACGTAACACACACCCATACAATGCGCACCACCCCGTGATGTTTTTCTCACTCCTACTAGTGAATGTAATGTAACACACACCCATACAATGCGCACCACCCCGTGATGTGTTTCTCAGTCCTACTAGTGAATGTAATGTAACACACACCCATACAATGCGCACCACCCCGTGATGTTTTTCTCACTCCTACTAGTGAATCTAATGTAACACACACCCATACAATGCGCACCACCCCGTGATGTTTTTCTCACTCCTACTAGTGAATGTAAAGTAACACACACCCATACAATGCGCACCACCCCGTGATGTTTTTCTCACTCCTACTAGTGAATGTAATGTAACACACACCCATACATTGCGCACCACCCCGAGATGTTTTTCTCACTCCTACTAGTGAATGTAATGTAACACACACCCATACAATGCGCACCACCCCGTGATGTGTTTCTCACTCGTACTAGTGAATGTAATGTAACACACACCCATACAATGCGCACCACCCCGTGATGTTTTTCTCACTCCTACTTGTGAATCTAATGTAACACACACCCATACAATGCGCACCACCCCGTGATGTTTTTCTCACTCCTACTAGTGAATGTAATGTAACACACACCCATACAATGCGCACCACCCCGTGATGTTTTTCTCACTCCTACTAGTGAATGTAATGTAACACACACCCATACAATGCGCACCACCCCGTGATGTTTTTCTCACTCCTACTAGTGAATGTAATGTAACACACACCCATACGATGCGCACCAACCCGTGATGTTTTTCTCACTCCTACTAGTGTATGTAATGTAACACACACCCATACAATGCGCACCACCCCGTGATGTTTTTCTTACTGCTACTAGTGAATGTAATGTAACACACACCCATACAATGCGCACCAACACGTGATGTTTTTCTCACTCCTACTAGTGAATGTAATGTAACACACACCCATACAATGCGCACCACCCCGTGATGTTTTTCTCACTCCTACTAGTGAATGTAATGTAACACACACCCATACAATGCGCACCACCCCGTGATGTTTTTCTCACTCCTACTAGTGAATCTAATGTAACACACACCCATACAATGCGCACCACCCCGTGATGTTTTTCTCACTCCTACTAGTGAATCTAATGTAACACACACCCATACAATGCGCACCACCCCGTGATGTTTTTCTCACTCCTACTAGTGATTCTAATGTAACACACTCCCATACAATGCGCACCACCCCGTGATGTTTTTCTCACTCCTACTAGTGAATCTAATGTAACACACTCCCATACAATGCGCACCACCCCGTGATGTTTTTCTCACTCCTACTAGTGAATGCAATGTAACACACACCCATACAATGCGCACCACCCCGTGATGTTTTTCTCACTCCTACTAGTGAATGTAATGTAACACACACCCATACAATGCGCACCACCCTGAGATGTTTTTCTCACTCCTACTAGTGAATGTAATGTAACACACACCCATACAATGCGCACCACCCCGTGATGTGTTTCTCACTCCTACTAGTGAATGTAATGTAACACACACCCATACAATGCGCACCACCCCGTGATGTTTTTCTCACTCCTACTACTGAATCTAATGTAACACACACCCATACAATGCGCACCACCCCGTGATGTTTTTCTCACTCCTACTAGTGAATGTAATGTAACACACACCCATACAATGCGCACCACCCCGTGATGTTTTTCTCACTCCTACTAGTGAATGTAATGTAACACACACCCATACAATGCGCACCACCCCGTGATGTTTTTCTCACTCCTACTAGTGAATGTAATGTAACACACACCCATACAATGCGCACCAACCCGTGATGTTTTTCTCACTTCTACTAGTGAATGTAATGTAACACACACCCATACAATGCGCACCACCCCGTGATGTTTTTCTCACTCCTACTAGTGAATCTAATGTAACACACTCCCATACAATGCGCACCACCCCGTGATGTTTTTCTCACTCCTACTAGTGAATGCAATGTAACACACACCCATACAATGCGCACCACCCCGTGATGTTTTTCTCACTCCTACTAGTGAATGTAATGTAACACACACCCATACAATGCGCACCACCCCGGGATGTTTTTCTCACTCCTACTAGTGAATGTAATGTAACACACACCCAAACAATGCGCACCACCCCTTGATGTTTTTCTCACTCCTACTAGTGAATGTAATGTAACACACACCCATACAATGCGCACCACCCCGTGATGTTTTTCTCACTCCTACTAGTGAATGTAATGTAACACACACCCATACAATGCGCACCACCCCGTGATGTTTTTCTCACTCCTACTAGTGAATGTAATGTAACACACACCCATACAATGCGCACCACCCCGTGATGTTTTTCTCACTCCTACTAGTGAATGTAATGTAACACACACCCATACAATGCGCACCACCCCGTGATGTTTTTCTCACTCCTCTTAGTGAATGTAATGTAACACACACCCATACAATGCACACCACCCCGTGATGTTTTTCTCACTCCTACTAGTGAATCTAATGTAACACACACCCATACAATGCGCACCACCCCGTGATGTTTTTCTCACTCCTTCTAGTGAATGTAATGTAACACACACTCATACAATGCGCACCACCCCGTGATGTTTTTCTCACTCCTACTAGTTAATGTAACGTAACACACACCCATACAATGCGCACCACCCCGTGATGTTTTTCTCACTCCTACTAGTGAATGTAATGTAACACACACCCATACAATGCGCACCACCCCGTGATGTTTTTCTCACTCCTACTAGTGAATCTAATGCAACACACACCCATACAATGCGCACCACCCCGTGATGTTTTTCTCACTCCTACTAGTGAATCTAATGTAACACACACCCATACAATGCGCACCACCCCGTGATGTTTTTCTCACTCCTACTAGTGAATGTAATGTAACACACACCCATACAATGCGCACCACCCCGTGATGTTTTTCTCACTCCTACTAGTGAATGTAATGTAACACACACCCATAAAATGCGCACCACCCCGTGATGTTTTTCTCACTCCTACTAGTGAATGTAATGTAACACACACCCAAACAATGCGCACCACCCCGCGATATTTTTCAGAAACCTATCCTACATTGCCACGGCATGTTCCCTGACCTCCCCATGCTGACCAGCCTGCGGTGCTTTAATCCATCCTACATTGCCACTAACTGCCTATCCTAATTCAGACCCTCCGATTCACACCACCCCGTGATGTTTTTCTCACTCCTAGTAGTGAATGTAATGTAACACACACCCAAACAATGCGCACCACCCTGTGATGTTTTTCTCACTCCTACTAGTGAATGTAATGTAACACACACCCATACAATGCGCACCACCCCGTGATGTTTTTCTCACTCCTACTAGTGAATTTAATGTAACACACACCCATACAATGCGCACCACCCCGTGATGTTTTTCTCACTCCTACTAGTGATTCTAATGTAACACACACCCATACAATGCACACCACCCCGTGATGTATTTCTCACTCCTACTAGTGATTGTAATGTGACACACACCCATACAATGCGCAGCACCCCGTGATGTATTTCTCACTGCTAAGAGTGAATGTAATGTAACACACACCCATACAATGCGCACCACCCCGTGATGTTTTTCTCACTCCTACTAGTGAATCTAATGTAACACACACCCATACAATGCGCACCACCCCGTGATTTTTTTCTCACTCCTAGTAGTGAATGTAATGTAACACACACCCATACAATGCGCACCACCCCGTGATGTTTTTCTCACTCCTACTAGTGAATGTAATGTAACACACACCCATACAATGCGCACCACCCCGTGATGTTTTTCTCACTCCTACTAATGAATGTAGTGTAACACACACCCATACAATGCGCACCACCCCGTGATGTTTTTCTTACTCCTACTAGTGAATGTAATGTAACACACACCCATACAATGCGCACCACCCCGTGATGTTTTTCTCACTCCTACTAGTGAATGTAATGTAACACACACCCATACAATGCGCACCACCCCGTAATGTTTTTCTCACTCCTAGTAGTGAATGTAATGTAACACACACCCATACAATGCGCACCACCCCGTGATGTTTTTGTCACTAATAGTAGTGAATGTAATGTAACACAGACCCATACAATGCGCACCACCCTGTGATGTTTTTCTCACTGCTATTAATGAATCTAATGTAACATACACCCAAACAATGCGCACCACCCCGCGATGTTTTTCAGAAACCTATCCTACATTGCCACTGCATGTTCCCTGACCTCCCCATACTGACCAGCCTGCGGTGCTTTTCTCCATCCTACATTGCCACTAAATGCCTATCCTAATTCAGACCCTCCGATTCACACCACCCCATGATGTTTTTCTCACTCCTACTAGTGAATGTAATGTAACACACACCCTTACAATGCGCACCACCCCGTGATGTTTTTCTCACTCCTACTAGTGAATGTAATGTAACACACACCCATACAATGCGCACCACCCCGTGATGTTTTTCTCACTCCTACTAGTGAATGTAATGTAACACACACCCATACAATGCGCACCACCCCATGATGTATTTCTCACTCCTACTAGTGAATGTAATGTAACACACACCCATACAATGCGTACCACCCCGTGATGTTTTTCTCACTCCTACAAGTGGATGTAATGTAACACACACCCATACAATGCGCACCACCCCGTGATGATTTTCTCACTCCTACTAGTGAATGTAATGTAAAACACAACCATACAATGCGCACCACCCCGTGATGTTTTTCTCACTCCTAGTAGTGAATGTAATATAACACACACCCATACAATGCGCACCACCCCGTGATGTTTTTCTCACTAATAGTAGTGAATGTAATATAACACAGATCCATAAAATGCGCACCACCCCGTGATGTTTTTCTCACTCCTACTAATGAATCTAATGTAACACACACCCAAACAATGCGCACCACCCCGCGATATTTTTCAGAAACCTATCCTACATTGCCACTGCATGTTCCCTGACCTCCCCATGCTGACCAGCCTGCGGTGCTTTTCTCCATCCTACATTGCCACTAACTGCCTATCCTAATTCAGACCCTCCGATTCACACCACCCCGTGATGTTTTTCTCACTCCTAGTAGTGAATGTAATGTAACACACACCCAAACAATGCGCACCACCCCGTGATGTTTTTCTCACTCCTACTAGTGAATGTAATGTAACACACACCATTACAATGCGCACCACCCCGTGATGTTTTTCTCACTCCTACTAGTGAATGTAATGTAACACACACCCATACAATGCGCACCACCCCGTGATGTTTTTCTCACTCCTACTAGTGAATCTAATGTAACACACACCCATACAATGCGCACCACCCCGTGATGTATTTCTCACTCCTACTAGTGATTGTAATGTAACACACACCCATACAATGCGCACCACCCCGTGATGTTTTTCTCACTGCTAAGAGTGAATGTAATATAACACACACCCATACAATGCGCACCACCCCGTGATGTTTTTCTCACTCCTATTAGTGAATGTAATGTAACACACACCCATACAATGCGCACCACCCCGTGATGTTTTTCTCACTCCTAGTAGTGAATGTAATGTAACACACACCCATACAATGCGCACCACCCCGTGATGTTTTTCTCACTAATAGTAATGAATGTAATGTAACACAGACCCATACAATGCGCACCACCCCGTGATGTTTTTCTCACTCCTACTAATGAATCTAATGTAACACACACCCAAACAATGCGCACCACCCCGCGATGTTTTTCAGAAACCTATCCTACATTGCCACTGCATGTTCCCTGACCTCCCCATGCTGACCAGCCTGCGGTGCTTTTCTCCATCCTACATTGCCACTAACTGCCTATCCTAATTCAGACCCTCCGATTCACACCACCCAATGATGTTTTTCTCAGTACTACTAGTGAATGTAATGTAACACACACCCTTACAGTGCGCACCACCCCGTGATGTTTTTCTCACTCCTACTAGTGAATGTACTGTAACACACACCCATACAATGCGCACCACCCCGTGATGTTTTTCTCACTCCTACTAGTGAATGTAATGTAACACACACCCATACAATGCGCACCACCGCATGATGTTTTTCTCACTCCTAATAGTGAATGTAATGTAACACACACCCATACAATGCGCACCACCCCATGATGTATTTCTCACTCCTACTAGTGAATGTAATGTAACACACACCCATACAATGCGCACCACCCCGTGATGTTTTTCTCACTCCTACTACTGAATCTAACGTAACACACACCCATACAATGCGCACCACCCCGTGATGTTTTTCTCACTCCTACTAGTGAATGTAATGTAACACACACCCATACAATGCGCACCACCCCGTGATCTTTTTCTCACTCCTACTATTGAATCTAATGTAACACAAACCCATACAATGCGTACCACCCCGTGATGTTTTTCTCACTCCTACTAGTGAATGTAATGTAACACACACCCATACAATGCGCACCACCCCGTGATGATTTTCTCACTCCTACTAGTGAATGTAATGTAAAACACACCCATACAATGCGCACCACCCCGTGATGTTTTTCTCACTCCTAGTAGTGAATGTAATGTAACACACACCCATACAATGCGCACCACCCCGTGATGTTTTTCTCACTAATAGTAGTGAATGTAATGTAACACAGACCCATACAATACGCACCACCCAGTGATGTTTTTCTCACTCCTACTAATGAATCTAATGTAACACACACCCAAACAATGCGCACCACCCCGCGATGTTTTTCAGAAACCTATCCTACATTGCCACTGCATGTTCCCTGACCTCCCCATGCTGACCAGCCTGCGGTGCTTTTCTCCATCCTACATTGCCACTAACTGCCTATCCTAATTCAGACCCTCCGATTCACACCACCCCGTGATTTTTTTCTCACTCCTAGTAGTGAATGTAATGTAACACACACCCAAACAATGCGCACCACCCCGTGATGTTTTTCTCACTCCTACTAGTGAATGTAATGTAACACACACCCATACAATGCGCACCACCCCGTGATGTTTTTCTCACTCCTACTAGTGAATGTAATGTAACACACACCCATACAATGCGCACCACCCCGTGATGTTTTTCTCACTCCTACTAGTGAATCTAATGTAACACACACCCATACAATGCGCACCACCCCGTGATGTATTTCTCACTCCTACTAGTGATTGTAATGTAACACACACCCATACAATGCGCACCACCCCGTGATGTTTTTCTCACTGCTAAGAGTGAATGTAATGTAACACACACCCATACAATGCGCACCACCCCATGATGTTTTTCTCACTCCTACTAGTGAATCTAATGTAACACACACCCATACAATGCGCACCACCACGTGATGTTTTTTTCACTCCTAGTAGTGAATGTAATGTAACACACACCCATACAATGCGCACGACCCCGTGATGTTTTTCTCACTCCTACTAGTGAATGTAATGTAACACACACCCATACAATGCGCACCACCCCGTGATGTTTTTCTCACTCCTACTAGTGAATGTAGTGTAACACACACCCATACAATGCGCACCACCCCGTGAAGTTTTTCTCACTCCTACTAGTGAATGTAATGTAACACCCATACATACAATGCGCACCACCCCGTGATGTTTTTCTCACTCCTAGTAGTGAATGTAATGTAACACACACCCATACAAGGCGCACCACCCCGTGATGTTTTTCTCACTCCTACTAGTGAATGTAATGTAACACACACCCATACAATGCGCACCACCCCGTGATGTTTTTCTCACTCCTACTAGTGAATGTAATGTAACACACACCCATACAATGCGCACCACCCCGTGATCTTTTTCTCACTCCTACTATTGAATCTAATGTAACACACACCCATAAAATGCGCACCACCCCGTGAAGTTTTTCTCACTCCTACTAGTGAATGTAATGTAACACCCACCCATACAATGCGCACCACCCCGTGATGTTTTTCTCACTCCTACTAGTGAATGTAATGTAACACACACCCATACAATGCGCACCACGCCGTGATGTTTTTCTCACTCCTACTAGTGAATGCAATGTAACACACACCCATACAATGCGCACCACCCCTTGATGTTTTTCTCACTCTTACTAGTGAATGCAATGTAACACACACCCATTCAAAGCGCACCACCCCGTGATGTTTTTCTCACTCCTACTAGTGAATGTAATGTAACACACACCCATACAATGCGCACCACCCCGTGATGTTTTTCTCACTCCTACTAGTGAATGTAATGTAACACACACCCATACAATGCGCACCACCCCGTGATGTTTTTCTCACTCCTACTAGTGAATGTAATGTAACACACACCCATACAATGCGCACCACCCCGTGATGTTTTTCTCACTCCTCTTAGTGAATGTAATGTAACACACACCCATACAATGCACACCACCCCGTGATGTTTTTCTCACTCCTACTAGTGAATCTAATGTAACACACACCCATACAATGCGCACCACCCCGTGATGTTTTTCTCACTCCTTCTAGTGAATGTAATGTAACACACACTCATACAATGCGCACCACCCCGTGATGTTTTTCTCACTCCTACTAGTTAATGTAACGTAACACACACCCATACAATGCGCACCACCCCGTGATGTTTTTCTCACTCCTACTAGTGAATGTAATGTAACACACACCCATACAATGCGCACCACCCCGTGATGTTTTTCTCACTCCTACTAGTGAATCTAATGCAACACACACCCATACAATGCGCACCACCCCGTGATGTTTTTCTCACTCCTACTAGTGAATCTAATGTAACACACACCCATACAATGCGCACCACCCCGTGATGTTTTTCTCACTCCTACTAGTGAATGTAATGTAACACACACCCATACAATGCGCACCACCCCGTGATGTTTTTCTCACTCCTACTAGTGAATGTAATGTAACACACACCCATACAATGCGCACCACCCCGTGATGTTTTTCTCACTCCTACTAGTGAATGTAATGTAACACACACCCAAACAATGCGCACCACCCCGCGATATTTTTCAGAAACCTATCCTACATTGCCACGGCATGTTCCCTGACCTCCCCATGCTGACCAGCCTGCGGTGCTTTAATCCATCCTACATTGCCACTAACTGCCTATCCTAATTCAGACCCTCCGATTCACACCACCCCGTGATGTTTTTCTCACTCCTAGTAGTAAATGTAATGTAACACACACCCAAACAATGCGCACCACCCTGTGATGTTTTTCTCACTCCTACTAGTGAATGTAATGTAACACACACCCATACAATGCGCACCACCCCGTGATGTTTTTCTCACTCCTACTAGTGAATTTAATGTAACACACACCCATACAATGCGCACCACCCCGTGATGTTTTTCTCACTCCTACTAGTGATTCTAATGTAACACACACCCATACAATGCACACCACCCCGTGATGTATTTCTCACTCCTACTAGTAATTGTAATGTGACACACACCCATACAATGCGCAGCACCCCGTGATATATTTCTCACTGCTAAGAGTGAATGTAATGTAACACACACCCATACAATGCGCACCACCCCGTGATGTTTTTCTCACTCCTACTAGTGAATCTAATGTAACACACACCCATACAATGCGCACCACCCCGTGATTTTTTTCTCACTCCTAGTAGTGAATGTAATGTAACACACACCCATACAATGCGCACCACCCCGTGATGTTTTTCTCACTCCTACTAGTGAATGTAATGTAACACACACCCATACAATGCGCACCACCCCGTGATGTTTTTCTCACTCCTACTAGTGAATGTAGTGTAACACACACCCATACAATGCGCACCACCCCGTGATGTTTTTCTTACTCCTAATAGTGAATGTAATGTAACACACACCCATACAATGCGCACCACCCCGTGATGTTTTTCTCACTCCTACTAGTGAATGTAATGTAACACACACCCATACAATGCGCACCACCCCGTAATGTTTTTCTCACTCCTAGTAGTGAATGTAATGTAACACACACCCATACAATGCGCACCACCCCGTGATGTTTTTGTCACTAATAGTAGTGAATGTAATGTAACACAGACCCATACAATGCGCACCACCCCGTGATGTTTTTCTCACTGCTATTAATGAATCTAATGTAACATACACCCAAACAATGCGCACCACCCCGCGATGTTTTTCAGAAACCTATCCTACATTGCCACTGCATGTTCCCTGACCTCCCCATACTGACCAGCCTGCGGTGCTTTTCTCCATCCTACATTGCCACTAAATGCCTATCCTAATTCAGACCCTCCGATTCACACCACCCCATGATGTTTTTCTCACTCCTACTAGTGAATGTAATGTAACACACACCCTTACAATGCGCACCACCCCGTGATGTTTTTCTCACTCCTACTAGTGAATGTAATGTAACACACACCCATACAATGCGCACCACCCCGTGATGTTTTTCTCACTCCTACTAGTGAATGTAATGTAACACACACCCATACAATGCGCACCACCCCATGATGTATTTCTCACTCCTACTAGTGAATGTAATGTAACACACACCCATACAATGCGTACCACCCCGTGATGTTTTTCTCACTCCTACAAGTGGATGTAATGTAACACACACCCATACAATGCGCACCACCCCGTGATGATTTTCTCACTCCTACTAGTGAATGTAATGTAAAACACAACCATACAATGCGCACCACCCCGTGATGTTTTTCTCACTCCTAGTAGTGAATGTAATATAACACACACCCATACAATGCGCACCACCCCGTGATGTTTTTCTCACTAATAGTAGTGAATGTAATATAACACAGATCCATAAAATGCGCACCACCCCGTGATGTTTTTCTCACTCCTACTAATGAATCTAATGTAACACACACCCAAACAATGCGCACCACCCCGCGATATTTTTCAGAAACCTATCCTACATTGCCACTGCATGTTCCCTGACCTCCCCATGCTGACCAGCCTGCGGTGCTTTTCTCCATCCTACATTGCCACTAACTGCCTATCCTAATTCAGACCCTCCGATTCACACCACCCCGTGATGTTTTTCTCACTCCTAGTAGTGAATGTAATGTAACACACACCCAAACAATGCGCACCACCCCGTGATGTTTTTCTCACTCCTATTAGTGAATGTAATGTAACACACACCATTACAATGCGCACCACCCCGTGCTGTTTTTCTCACTCCTACTAGTGAATGTAATGTAACACACACCCATACAATGCGCACCACCCCGTGATGTTTTTCTCACTCCTACTAGTGAATCTAATGTAACACACACCCATACAATGCGCACCACCCCGTGATGTATTTCTCACTCCTACTAGTGATTGTAATGTAACACACACCCATACAATGCGCACCACCCCGTGATGTTTTTCTCACTGCTAAGAGTGAATGTAATATAACACACACCCATACAATGCGCACCACCCCGTGATGTTTTTCTCACTCCTATTAGTGAATGTAATGTAACACACACCCATACAATGCGCACCAGCCCGTGATGTTTTTCTCACTCCTAGTAGTGAATGTAATGTAACACACACCCATACAATGCGCACCACCCCGTGATGTTTTTCTCACTAATAGTAATGAATGTAATGTAACACAGACCCATACAATGCGCACCACCCCGTGATGTTTTTCTCACTCCTCCTAATGAATCTAATGTAACACACACCCAAACAATGCGCACCACCCCGCGATGTTTTTCAGAAACCTATCCTACATTGCCACTGCATGTTCCCTGACCTCCCCATGCTGACCAGCCTGCGGTGCTTTTCTCCATCCTACATTGCCACTAACTGCCTATCCTAATTCAGACCCTCCGATTCACACCACCCAATGATGTTTTTCTCACTACTACTAGTGAATGTAATGTAACACACACCCTTACAGTGCGCACCACCCCGTGATGTTTTTCTCACTCCTACTAGTGAATGTACTGTAACACACACCCATACAATGCGCACCACCCCGTGATGTTTTTCTCACTCCTACTAGTGAATGTAATGTAACACACACCCATACAATGCGCACCACCGCATGATGTTTTTCTCACTCCTAATAGTGAATGTAATGTAACACACACCCATACAATGCGCACCACCCCATGATGTATTTCTCACTCCTACTAGTGAATGTAATGTAACACACACCCATACAATGCGCACCACCCCGTGATGTTTTTCTCACTCCTACTACTGAATCTAACGTAACACACACCCATACAATGCGCACCACCCCGTGATGTTTTTCTCACTCCTACTAGTGAATGTAATGTAACACACACCCATACAATGCGCACCACCCCGTGATGTTTTTCTCACTCCTACTAGTGAATCTAATGTAACACACACCCATACAATGCGCACCACCCGTGATGTTTTTCTCACTCCTACTAGTGAATGTAATGTAACACACACCCATACAATGCGCACCACCCCGTGATGTTTTTCTCACTCCTACTAGTGAATGTAATGTAACACACACCCATACAATGCGCAGCAACCCGTGATGTTTTTCTCACTCCTAATAGTGAATGTAATGTAACACACACCCATACAATGCGCACCAACCCGTAATGTTTTTCTCACTCCTACTAGTGAATCTAATGTAACACACACCCACACAATGCGCACCACCCCGCGATGTTTTTCTCACTCCTACTAGTGAATCTAATGTAACACACACCCACACAATGCGCACCACCCCGTGATGTTTTTCTCACTCCCACTAGTGAATCTAATGTAACACACACCCATACAATGCGCACCACCCCGTGATGTTTTTCTCAGTCCTACTAGTGAATCTAATGTAACACACACCCATACAATGCGCACCACCCCGTGATGTTTTTCTCACTCCTACTAGTGAATCTAATGTAACACACACCCATACAATGCGCACCACCCCGTGATGTTTTTCTCACTCCTACTAGTGAATGTAATGTAACACACACCCATACAATGCGCACCACAACGTGATGTTTTTCTCACTCCTACTAGTGAATGTAATGTAACACACACCCATACAATGCGCACCACCCCGTGATGTTTTTCTCACTCCTACTAGTGAATGTAATGTAACACACACCCATACAATGCGCACCACCCCGTGATGTTTTTCTCACTCCTACTAGTGAATGTAATGTATCACACACCCATACAATGCGCACCACCCCGTGATGTTTTTCTCACTCCTACTAGTGAATGTAATGTAACACACCCCCAAACAATGCGCACCACACCGTGATGTTTTTCTCACTCCTACTAGTGAATCTAATGTAACACACACCCATACAATGGCACCACCCCGTGATGTTTTTCTCACTCCTACTAGTGAATCTAATGTAACACACACCCATACAATGCGCACCACCCCGTGATGTTTTTCTCACTCCTACTAGTGAATCTAATGTAACACACACCCATACAATGCGCACCACCCCGTGATGTTTTTCTCACTCCTACTAGTGAATCTAATGTAACACACACCCATACAATGCGCAGCACCCCGTGATGTTTTTCTCACTCCTACTAGTGAATGTAATGTAACACACACCCATACAATGCGCACCACCCCGTGATGTTTTTCTCACTCCTACTAGTGAATGTAATGTAACACACACATACAATGCGCACCACCCCGTGATGTTTTTCTCACTCCTACTAGTGAATGTAATGTAACACACACCCATACAATGCGCACCACCCCGTGATGTTTTTCTCACTCCTACTAGTGAATGTAATGTATCACACACCCATACAATGCGCACCACCCCGTGATGTTTTTCTCACTCCTACTAGTGAATGTAATGTAACACACTCCCAAACAATGCGCACCACCCCGTGATGTTTTTCTCACTCCTACTAGTGAATGTAATGTAACACACACCCATACAATGGCACCACCCCGTGATGTTTTTCTCACTCCTACTAGTGAATGTAATGTAACACACACCCATACAATGCGCACCACTCCGTGATGTTTTTCTCACTCCTACTAGTGAATGTAATGTAACACACACCCATACAATGCGCACCACCCCGTGATGTTTTTCTCACTCCTTCTAGTGAATGTAATGTAACACACACCCATACAATGCGCACCACCCCGTGATGTTTTTCTCACTCCTACTAGTGAATCTAATGTAACACACACCCATACAATGCGCACCACCCCGTGATGTTTTTCTCACTCCTACTAGTGAATCTAATGTAACACGCACCCATACAATGCGCACCACCCCGTGATGTTTTTCTCACTCCTTCTAGTGAATGTAATGTAACACAACCATACAATGCGCACCACCCCGTGATGTTTTTCTCACTCCTACTAGTGAATCTAATGTAACACACACCCATACAATGCGCACCACCCCATGATGTTTTTCTCACTCCTTCTAGTGAATGTAATGTAACACACACCCATACAATGCGCACCACCCCGTGATGTTTTTCTCACTCCTTCTAGTGAATGTAATGTAACACACACCCATACAATGCGCACCACCCCGTGATGTTTTTCTCACTCCTACTAGTGAATCTAATGTAACACACACCCATACAATGCGCACCACCCCGTGATGTTTTTCTCACTCCTACTAGTGAATCTAATGTAACACACACCCATACAATGCGCACCACCCCGTGATGTTTTTCTCACTCCTACTAGTGAATGTAATGTAACACACACCCATACAATGCGCACCACCCCGTGATGTTTTTCTCACTCCTCTTAGTGAATGTAATGTAACACACACCCATACAATGCGCACCACCCCGTGATGTTTTTCTCACTCCTCTTAGTGAATGTAATGTAACACACACCCATACAATGCGCACCACCCCGTGAGGTTTTTCTCACTCCTACTAGTGAATCTAATGTAACACACACCCATACAATGCGCACCACCCCGTGATGTTTTCCTCACTCCTACTAGTGAATCTAATGTAACACACACCCATACAATGCGCACCACCCCGTGATGTTTTTCTCACTCCTACTAGTGAATGTAATGTAACACACACCCATACAATGCGCACCACCCCGTGATGTATTTCTCACTCCTACTAGTGAATGTAATGTAACACACACCCATACAATGCGCACCACCCCGTGATGTTTTTCTCACTCCTACTAGTGAATGTAATGTAACACACACCCATACAATGCGCACCACCCCGTGATGTTTTTCTCACTCCTCTTAGTGAATGTAATGTAACACACACCCATACAATGCGCACCACCCCGTGATGTTTTTCTCACTCCTCTTAGTGAATGTAATGTAACACACACCCATACAATGCGCACCACCCCGTGAGGTTTTTCTCACTCCTACTAGTGAATCTAATGTAACACACACCCATACAATGCGCACCACCCCGTGATGTTTTCCTCACTCCTACTAGTGAATCTAATGTAACACACACCCATACAATGCGCACCACCCCATGATATTTTCCTCACTCCTACTAGTGAATCTAATGTAACACACACCCATACAATGCGCACCACCCCGTGATGTTTTTCTCACTCCTACTAGTGAATGTAATGTAACACACACCCATACAATGCGCACCACCCCGTGATGTATTTCTCACTCCTACTAGTGAATGTAATGTAACACACACCCATACAATGCGCACCACCCCGTGATGTTTTTCTCACTCCTACTAGTGAATGTAATGTAACACAAACCCATACAATGCGCACCATCCCGTGATGTTTTTCTCACTCCTTCTAGTGAATGTAATGTAACACACACCCATACAATGCGCACCACCCCGTGATGTTTTTCTCACTCCTTCTAGTGAATGTAATGTAACACACACCCATACAATGCGCACCACCCCGTGATGTTTTTCTCACTCCTTCTAGTGAATGTAATGTAACACACACCCATACAATGCGCACCAACCCGTGATGTTTTTCTCACTCCTACTAGTGAATCTAATGTAACACACACCCATACAATGCGCACCACCCCGTGATGTTTTCCTCACTCCTACTAGTGAATCTAATGTAACACACACCCATACAATGCGCACCACCCCGTGATGTTTTCCTCACTCCTACTAGTGAATCTAATGTAACACACACCCATACAATGCGCACCACCCCGTGATGTTTTTCTCACTCCTACTAGTGAATGTAATGTAACACACACCCATACAATGCGCACCACCCCGTGATGTTTTTCTCACTGCTACTAGTGAATGTAATGTAACACACACCCATACAATGCGCACCACCCCGTGATCTTTTTCTCACTCCTACTATTGAATCTAATGTAACACAAACCCATACAATGCGTACCACCCCGTGATGTTTTTCTCACTCCTACTAGTGAATGTAATGTAACACACACCCATACAATGCGCACCACCCCGTGATGATTTTCTCACTCCTACTAGTGAATGTAATGTAAAACACACCCATACAATGCGCACCACCCCGTGATGTTTTTCTCACTCCTAGTAGTGAATGTAATGTAACACACACCCATACAATGCGCACCACCCCGTGATGTTTTTCTCACTAATAGTAGTGAATGTAATGTAACACAGACCCATACAATACGCACCACCCAGTGATGTTTTTCTCACTCCTACTAATGAATCTAATGTAACACACACCCAAACAATGCGCACCACCCCGCGATGTTTTTCAGAAACCTATCCTACATTGCCACTGCATGTTCCCTGACCTCCCCATGCTGACCAGCCTGCGGTGCTTTTCTCCATCCTACATTGCCACTAACTGCCTATCCTAATTCAGACCCTCCGATTCACACCACCCCGTGATTTTTTTCTCACTCCTAGTAGTGAATGTAATGTAACACACACCCAAACAATGCGCACCACCCCGTGATGTTTTTCTCACTCCTACTAGTGAATGTAATGTAACACACACCCATACAATGCGCACCACCCCGTGATGTTTTTCTCACTCCTACTAGTGAATGTAATGTAACACACACCCATACAATGCGCACCACCCCGTGATGTTTTTCTCACTCCTACTAGTGAATCTAATGTAACACACACCCATACAATGCGCACCACCCCGTGATGTATTTCTCACTCCTACTAGTGATTGTAATGTAACACACACCCATACAATGCGCACCACCCCGTGATGTTTTTCTCACTGCTAAGAGTGAATGTAATGTAACACACACCCATACAATGCGCACCACCCCATGATGTTTTTCTCACTCCTACTAGTGAATCTAATGTAACACACACCCATACAATGCGCACCACCACGTGATGTTTTTTTCACTCCTAGTAGTGAATGTAATGTAACACACACCCATACAATGCGCACGACCCCGTGATGTTTTTCTCACTCCTACTAGTGAATGTAATGTAACACACACCCATACAATGCGCACCACCCCGTGATGTTTTTCTCACTCCTACTAGTGAATGTAGTGTAACACACACCCATACAATGCGCACCACCCCGTGAAGTTTTTCTCACTCCTACTAGTGAATGTAATGTAACACCCATACATACAATGCGCACCACCCCGTGATGTTTTTCTCACTCCTAGTAGTGAATGTAATGTAACACACACCCATACAAGGCGCACCACCCCGTGATGTTTTTCTCACTCCTACTAGTGAATGTAATGTAACACACACCCATACAATGCGCACCACCCCGTGATGTTTTTCTCACTCCTACTAGTGAATGTAATGTAACACACACCCATACAATGCGCACCACCCCGTGATCTTTTTCTCACTCCTACTATTGAATCTAATGTAACACACACCCATAAAATGCGCACCACCCCGTGAAGTTTTTCTCACTCCTACTAGTGAATGTAATGTAACACCCACCCATACAATGCGCACCACCCCGTGATGTTTTTCTCACTCCTACTAGTGAATGTAATGTAACACACACCCATACAATGCGCACCACGCCGTGATGTTTTTCTCACTCCTACTAGTGAATGTAATGTAACACACACCCATACAATGCGCACCACCCCTTGATGTTTTTCTCACTCTTACTAGTGAATGCAATGTAACACACACCCATTCAAAGCGCACCACCCCGTGATGTTTTTCTCACTCCTACTAGTGAATGTAATGTAACACACACCCATACAATGCGCACCACCCCGTGATGTTTTTCTCACTCCTACTAGTGAATGTAATGTAACACACACCCATACAATGCGCACCACCCCGTGATGTTTTTCTCACTCCTACTAGTGAATGTAATGTAACACACACCCATACAATGCGCACCACCCCGTGATGTTTTTCTCACTCCTCTTAGTGAATGTAATGTAACACACACCCATACAATGCACACCACCCCGTGATGTTTTTCTCACTCCTACTAGTGAATCTAATGTAACACACACCCATACAATGCGCACCACCCCGTGATGTTTTTCTCACTCCTTCTAGTGAATGTAATGTAACACACACTCATACAATGCGCACCACCCCGTGATGTTTTTCTCACTCCTACTAGTTAATGTAACGTAACACACACCCATACAATGCGCACCACCCCGTGATGTTTTTCTCACTCCTACTAGTGAATGTAATGTAACACACACCCATACAATGCGCACCACCCCGTGATGTTTTTCTCACTCCTACTAGTGAATCTAATGCAACACACACCCATACAATGCGCACCACCCCGTGATGTTTTTCTCACTCCTACTAGTGAATCTAATGTAACACACACCCATACAATGCGCACCACCCCGTGATGTTTTTCTCACTCCTACTAGTGAATGTAATGTAACACACACCCATACAATGCGCACCACCCCGTGATGTTTTTCTCACTCCTACTAGTGAATGTAATGTAACACACACCCATACAATGCGCACCACCCCGTGATGTTTTTCTCACTCCTACTAGTGAATGTAATGTAACACACACCCAAACAATTCGCACCACCCCGCGATATTTTTCAGAAACCTATCCTACATTGCCACGGCATGTTCCCTGACCTCCCCATGCTGACCAGCCTGCGGTGCTTTAATCCATCCTACATTGCCACTAACTGCCTATCCTAATTCAGACCCTCCGATTCACACCACCCCGTGATGTTTTTCTCACTCCTAGTAGTAAATGTAATGTAACACACACCCAAACAATGCGCACCACCCTGTGATGTTTTTCTCACTCCTACTAGTGAATGTAATGTAACACACACCCATACAATGCGCACCACCCCGTGATGTTTTTCTCACTCCTACTAGTGAATTTAATGTAACACACACCCATACAATGCGCACCACCCCGTGATGTTTTTCTCACTCCTACTAGTGATTCTAATGTAACACACACCCATACAATGCACACCACCCCGTGATGTATTTCTCACTCCTACTAGTAATTGTAATGTGACACACACCCATACAATGCGCAGCACCCCGTGATATATTTCTCACTGCTAAGAGTGAATGTAATGTAACACACACCCATACAATGCGCACCACCCCGTGATGTTTTTCTCACTCCTACTAGTGAATCTAATGTAACACACACCCATACAATGCGCACCACCCCGTGATTTTTTTCTCACTCCTAGTAGTGAATGTAATGTAACACACACCCATACAATGCGCACCACCCCGTGATGTTTTTCTCACTCCTACTAGTGAATGTAATGTAACACACACCCATACAATGCGCACCACCCCGTGATGTTTTTCTCACTCCTACTAGTGAATGTAGTGTAACACACACCCATACAATGCGCACCACCCCGTGATGTTTTTCTTACTCCTAATAGTGAATGTAATGTAACACACACCCATACAATGCGCACCACCCCGTGATGTTTTTCTCACTCCTACTAGTGAATGTAATGTAACACACACCCATACAATGCGCACCACCCCGTAATGTTTTTCTCACTCCTAGTAGTGAATGTAATGTAACACACACCCATACAATGCGCACCACCCCGTGATGTTTTTGTCACTAATAGTAGTGAATGTAATGTAACACAGACCCATACAATGCGCACCACCCCGTGATGTTTTTCTCACTGCTATTAATGAATCTAATGTAACATACACCCAAACAATGCGCACCACCCCGCGATGTTTTTCAGAAACCTATCCTACATTGCCACTGCATGTTCCCTGACCTCCCCATACTGACCAGCCTGCGGTGCTTTTCTCCATCCTACATTGCCACTAAATGCCTATCCTAATTCAGACCCTCCGATTCACACCACCCCATGATGTTTTTCTCACTCCTACTAGTGAATGTAATGTAACACACACCCTTACAATGCGCACCACCCCGTGATGTTTTTCTCACTCCTACTAGTGAATGTAATGTAACACACACCCATACAATGCGCACCACCCCGTGATGTTTTTCTCACTCCTACTAGTGAATGTAATGTAACACACACCCATACAATGCGCACCACCCCATGATGTATTTCTCACTCCTACTAGTGAATGTAATGTAACACACACCCATACAATGCGTACCACCCCGTGATGTTTTTCTCACTCCTACAAGTGGATGTAATGTAACACACACCCATACAATGCGCACCACCCCGTGATGATTTTCTCACTCCTACTAGTGAATGTAATGTAAAACACAACCATACAATGCGCACCACCCCGTGATGTTTTTCTCACTCCTAGTAGTGAATGTAATATAACACACACCCATACAATGCGCACCACCCCGTGATGTTTTTCTCACTAATAGTAGTGAATGTAATATAACACAGATCCATAAAATGCGCACCACCCCGTGATGTTTTTCTCACTCCTACTAATGAATCTAATGTAACACACACCCAAACAATGCGCACCACCCCGCGATATTTTTCAGAAACCTATCCTACATTGCCACTGCATGTTCCCTGACCTCCCCATGCTGACCAGCCTGCGGTGCTTTTCTCCATCCTACATTGCCACTAACTGCCTATCCTAATTCAGACCCTCCGATTCACACCACCCCGTGATGTTTTTCTCACTCCTAGTAGTGAATGTAATGTAACACACACCCAAACAATGCGCACCACCCCGTGATGTTTTTCTCACTCCTATTAGTGAATGTAATGTAACACACACCATTACAATGCGCACCACCCCGTGCTGTTTTTCTCACTCCTACTAGTGAATGTAATGTAACACACACCCATACAATGCGCACCACCCCGTGATGTTTTTCTCACTCCTACTAGTGAATCTAATGTAACACACACCCATACAATGCGCACCACCCCGTGATGTATTTCTCACTCCTACTAGTGATTGTAATGTAACACACACCCATACAATGCGCACCACCCCGTGATGTTTTTCTCACTGCTAAGAGTGAATGTAATATAACACACACCCATACAATGCGCACCACCCCGTGATGTTTTTCTCACTCCTATTAGTGAATGTAATGTAACACACACCCATACAATGCGCACCAGCCCGTGATGTTTTTCTCACTCCTAGTAGTGAATGTAATGTAACACACACCCATACAATGCGCACCACCCCGTGATGTTTTTCTCACTAATAGTAATGAATGTAATGTAACACAGACCCATACAATGCGCACCACCCCGTGATGTTTTTCTCACTCCTACTAATGAATCTAATGTAACACACACCCAAACAATGCGCACCACCCCGCGATGTTTTTCAGAAACCTATCCTACATTGCCACTGCATGTTCCCTGACCTCCCCATGCTGACCAGCCTGCGGTGCTTTTCTCCATCCTACATTGCCACTAACTGCCTATCCTAATTCAGACCCTCCGATTCACACCACCCAATGATGTTTTTCTCACTACTACTAGTGAATGTAATGTAACACACACCCTTACAGTGCGCACCACCCCGTGATGTTTTTCTCACTCCTACTAGTGAATGTACTGTAACACACACCCATACAATGCGCACCACCCCGTGATGTTTTTCTCACTCCTACTAGTGAATGTAATGTAACACACACCCATACAATGCGCACCACCGCATGATGTTTTTCTCACTCCTAATAGTGAATGTAATGTAACACACACCCATACAATGCGCACCACCCCATGATGTATTTCTCACTCCTACTAGTGAATGTAATGTAACACACACCCATACAATGCGCACCACCCCGTGATGTTTTTCTCACTCCTACTACTGAATCTAACGTAACACACACCCATACAATGCGCACCACCCCGTGATGTTTTTCTCACTCCTACTAGTGAATGTAATGTAACACACACCCATACAATGCGCACCACCCCGTGATGTTTTTCTCACTCCTACTAGTGAATCTAATGTAACACACACCCATACAATGCGCACCACCCGTGATGTTTTTCTCACTCCTACTAGTGAATGTAATGTAACACACACCCATACAATGCGCACCACCCCGTGATGTTTTTCTCACTCCTACTAGTGAATGTAATGTAACACACACCCATACAATGCGCAGCAACCCGTGATGTTTTTCTCACTCCTAATAGTGAATGTAATGTAACACACACCCATACAATGCGCACCAACCCGTAATGTTTTTCTCACTCCTACTAGTGAATCTAATGTAACACACACCCACACAATGCGCACCACCCCGCGATGTTTTTCTCACTCCTACTAGTGAATCTAATGTAACACACACCCACACAATGCGCACCACCCCGTGATGTTTTTCTCACTCCCACTAGTGAATCTAATGTAACACACACCCATACAATGCGCACCACCCCGTGATGTTTTTCTCAGTCCTACTAGTGAATCTAATGTAACACACACCCATACAATGCGCACCACCCCGTGATGTTTTTCTCACTCCTACTAGTGAATCTAATGTAACACACACCCATACAATGCGCACCACCCCGTGATGTTTTTCTCACTCCTACTAGTGAATGTAATGTAACACACACCCATACAATGCGCACCACAACGTGATGTTTTTCTCACTCCTACTAGTGAATGTAATGTAACACACACCCATACAATGCGCACCACCCCGTGATGTTTTTCTCACTCCTACTAGTGAATGTAATGTAACACACACCCATACAATGCGCACCACCCCGTGATGTTTTTCTCACTCCTACTAGTGAATGTAATGTATCACACACCCATACAATGCGCACCACCCCGTGATGTTTTTCTCACTCCTACTAGTGAATGTAATGTAACACACCCCCAAACAATGCGCACCACACCGTGATGTTTTTCTCACTCCTACTAGTGAATCTAATGTAACACACACCCATACAATGGCACCACCCCGTGATGTTTTTCTCACTCCTACTAGTGAATCTAATGTAACACACACCCATACAATGCGCACCACCCCGTGATGTTTTTCTCACTCCTACTAGTGAATCTAATGTAACACACACCCATACAATGCGCACCACCCCGTGATGTTTTTCTCACTCCTACTAGTGAATCTAATGTAACACACACCCATACAATGCGCAGCACCCCGTGATGTTTTTCTCACTCCTACTAGTGAATGTAATGTAACACACACCCATACAATGCGCACCACCCCGTGATGTTTTTCTCACTCCTACTAGTGAATGTAATGTAACACACACATACAATGCGCACCACCCCGTGATGTTTTTCTCACTCCTACTAGTGAATGTAATGTAACACACACCCATACAATGCGCACCACCCCGTGATGTTTTTCTCACTCCTACTAGTGAATGTAATGTATCACACACCCATACAATGCGCACCACCCCGTGATGTTTTTCTCACTCCTACTAGTGAATGTAATGTAACACACTCCCAAACAATGCGCACCACCCCGTGATGTTTTTCTCACTCCTACTAGTGAATGTAATGTAACACACACCCATACAATGGCACCACCCCGTGATGTTTTTCTCACTCCTACTAGTGAATGTAATGTAACACACACCCATACAATGCGCACCACTCCGTGATGTTTTTCTCACTCCTACTAGTGAATGTAATGTAACACACACCCATACAATGCGCACCACCCCGTGATGTTTTTCTCACTCCTTCTAGTGAATGTAATGTAACACACACCCATACAATGCGCACCACCCCGTGATGTTTTTCTCACTCCTACTAGTGAATCTAATGTAACACACACCCATACAATGCGCACCACCCCGTGATGTTTTTCTCACTCCTACTAGTGAATCTAATGTAACACGCACCCATACAATGCGCACCACCCCGTGATGTTTTTCTCACTCCTTCTAGTGAATGTAATGTAACACAACCATACAATGCGCACCACCCCGTGATGTTTTTCTCACTCCTACTAGTGAATCTAATGTAACACACACCCATACAATGCGCACCACCCCATGATGTTTTTCTCACTCCTTCTAGTGAATGTAATGTAACACACACCCATACAATGCGCACCACCCCGTGATGTTTTTCTCACTCCTTCTAGTGAATGTAATGTAACACACACCCATACAATGCGCACCACCCCGTGATGTTTTTCTCACTCCTACTAGTGAATCTAATGTAACACACACCCATACAATGCGCACCACCCCGTGATGTTTTTCTCACTCCTACTAGTGAATCTAATGTAACACACACCCATACAATGCGCACCACCCCGTGATGTTTTTCTCACTCCTACTAGTGAATGTAATGTAACACACACCCATACAATGCGCACCACCCCGTGATGTTTTTCTCACTCCTCTTAGTGAATGTAATGTAACACACACCCATACAATGCGCACCACCCCGTGATGTTTTTCTCACTCCTCTTAGTGAATGTAATGTAACACACACCCATACAATGCGCACCACCCCGTGAGGTTTTTCTCACTCCTACTAGTGAATCTAATGTAACACACACCCATACAATGCGCACCACCCCGTGATGTTTTCCTCACTCCTACTAGTGAATCTAATGTAACACACACCCATACAATGCGCACCACCCCGTGATGTTTTTCTCACTCCTACTAGTGAATGTAATGTAACACACACCCATACAATGCGCACCACCCCGTGATGTATTTCTCACTCCTACTAGTGAATGTAATGTAACACACACCCATACAATGCGCACCACCCCGTGATGTTTTTCTCACTCCTACTAGTGAATGTAATGTAACACACACCCATACAATGCGCACCACCCCGTGATGTTTTTCTCACTCCTCTTAGTGAATGTAATGTAACACACACCCATACAATGCGCACCACCCCGTGATGTTTTTCTCACTCCTCTTAGTGAATGTAATGTAACACACACCCATACAATGCGCACCACCCCGTGAGGTTTTTCTCACTCCTACTAGTGAATCTAATGTAACACACACCCATACAATGCGCACCACCCCGTGATGTTTTCCTCACTCCTACTAGTGAATCTAATGTAACACACACCCATACAATGCGCACCACCCCATGATATTTTCCTCACTCCTACTAGTGAATCTAATGTAACACACACCCATACAATGCGCACCACCCCGTGATGTTTTTCTCACTCCTACTAGTGAATGTAATGTAACACACACCCATACAATGCGCACCACCCCGTGATGTATTTCTCACTCCTACTAGTGAATGTAATGTAACACACACCCATACAATGCGCACCACCCCGTGATGTTTTTCTCACTCCTACTAGTGAATGTAATGTAACACAAACCCATACAATGCGCACCATCCCGTGATGTTTTTCTCACTCCTTCTAGTGAATGTAATGTAACACACACCCATACAATGCGCACCACCCCGTGATGTTTTTCTCACTCCTTCTAGTGAATGTAATGTAACACACACCCATACAATGCGCACCACCCCGTGATGTTTTTCTCACTCCTTCTAGTGAATGTAATGTAACACACACCCATACAATGCGCACCAACCCGTGATGTTTTTCTCACTCCTACTAGTGAATCTAATGTAACACACACCCATACAATGCGCACCACCCCGTGATGTTTTCCTCACTCCTACTAGTGAATCTAATGTAACACACACCCATACAATGCGCACCACCCCGTGATGTTTTCCTCACTCCTACTAGTGAATCTAATGTAACACACACCCATACAATGCGCACCACCCCGTGATGTTTTTCTCACTCCTACTAGTGAATGTAATGTAACACACACCCATACAATGCGCACCACCCCGTGATGTTTTTCTCACTGCTACTAGTGAATGTAATGTAACACACACCCATACAATGCGCACCACCCCGTGATGTTTTTCTCACTCCTACTAATGAATGTAATGTAACACACACCCATACAATGCGCACCACCCCGTGATGTTTTTCTCACTCCTACTAGTGAATCTAATGTAACACACACCCATACAATGCGCACCACCCCGTGATGTTTTTCTCACTCCTACTAGTGAATCTAATGTAACACACACCCATACAATGCGCACCACCCCGTGATGTTTTTCTCACTCCTACTAGTGAATCTAATGTAACACACACCCATACAATGCGCACCACCCCGTGATGTTTTTCTCACTCCTACTAGTGAATCTAATGTAACACACACCCATACAATGCGCACCACCCCGTGATGTTTTTCTCACTCCTATTCGTGAATCTAATGTAACACACACCCATACAATGCGCACCACCAAGTGATGTTTTTCTCACTCCTACTAGTGAATCTAATGTAACACACACCCATACAATGCGCACCACCCCGTGATGTTTTTCTCACTCCTACTAGTGAATGTAATGTAACACACACCCATACAATGCGCACCACCCCGTGATGTTTTTCTCACTCCTACTAGTGAATGTAATGTAACACACACCAATACAATGCGAACCACCCCGTGATGTTTTTCTCACTCCTACTAGTGAATCTAATGTAACACACACCCACACAATGCGCACCACCCCGTGATGTTTTTCTCACTCCTACTAGTGAATCTAATGTAACACACACCCATACAATGCGCACGACCCCGTGATGTTTTTCTCACTCCTACTAGTGAATCTAATGTAACACACACCCATACAATGCGCACCACCCCGTGATGTTTTTCTCACTCCTACTAGTGAATGTAATGTAACACACACCCATACAATGCGCACCACCCCGTGATGTTTTTCTCACTCCTACTAGTGAATGTAATGTAACACACACCCATACAATGCGCACCACCCCGTGATGTTTTTCTCACTCCTACTAGTGAATGTAATGTAACACACACCCATACAATGCGCACCACCCCGTGATGTTTTTCTCACTCCTACTAGTGAATGTAATGTATCACACACCCATACAATGCGCACCACCCCGTGATGTTTTTCTCACTCCTACTAGTGAATGTAATGTAACACACCCCCAAACAATGCGCACCACCCCGTGATGTTTTTCTCACTCCTACTAGTGAATGTAATGTAACACACACCCATACAATGGCACCACCCCGTGATGTTTTTCTCACTCCTACTAGTGAATCTAATGTAACACACACCCATACAATGCGCACCACCCCGTGATGTTTTTCTCACTCCTACTAGTGAATCTAATGTAACACACACCCATACAATGCGCACCACCCCGTGATGTTTTTCTCACTCCTACTAGAGAATCTAATGTAACACACACCCATACAATGCGCAACACCCCGTGATGTTTTTCTCACTCCTACTAGTGAATGTAATGTAACACACACCCATACAATGCGCACCACCCCGTGATGTTTTTCTCACTCCTACTAGTGAATGTAATGTAACACACACCCATACGATGCACACCACCCCGTGATGTTTTTCTCACTCCTACTAGTGAATGTAATGTAACACACACCCATACAATGGCACCACCCCGTGATGTTTTTCTCACTCCTACTAGTGAATCTAATGTAACACACACCCATACAATGCGCACCACCCCGTGATGTTTTTCTCACTCCTACTAGTGAATCTAATGTAACACACACCCATACAATGCGCACCACCCCGTGATGTTTTTCTCACTCCTACTAGAGAATCTAATGTAACACACACCCATACAATGCGCACCACCCCGTGATGTTTTTCTCACTCCTACTAGTGAATGTAATGTAACACACACCCATACAATGCGCACCACCCCGTGATGTTTTTCTCACTCCTACTAGTGAATGTAATGTATCACACACCCATACAATGCGCACCACCCCGTGATGTTTTTCTCACTCCTACTAGTGAATGTAATGTAACACACCCCCAAACAATGCGCACCACCCCGTGATGTTTTTCTCACTCCTACTAGTGAATGTAATGTAACACACACCCATACAATGGCACCACCCCGTGATGTTTTTCTCACTCCTACTAGTGAATCTAATGTAACACACACCCATACAATGCGCACCACCCCGTGATGTTTTTCTCACTCCTACTAGTGAATCTAATGTAACACACACCCATACAATGCGCACCACCCCGTGATGTTTTTCTCACTCCTACTAGAGAATCTAATGTAACACACACCCATACAATGCGCACCACCCCGTGATGTTTTTCTCACTCCTACTAGTGAATGTAATGTAACACACACCCATACAATGCGCACCACCCCGTGATGTTTTTCTCACTCCTACTAGTGAATGTAATGTAACACACACCCATACAATGCGCACCACCCCGTGATGTTTTTCTCACTCCTACTAGTGAATGTAATGTAACACACACCCATACAATGCGCACCACCCCGTGATTTTTTTCTCACTCCTACTAGTGAATGTAATGTATCACACACCCATACAATGCGCACCACCCCGTGATGTTTTTCTCACTCCTACTAGTGAATGTAATGTAACACACCCCCAAACAATGCGCACCACCCCGTGATGTTTTTCTCACTCCTACTAGTGAATGTAATGTAACACACACCCATACAATGGCACCACCCCGTGATGTTTTTCTCACTCCTACTAGTGAATGTAATGTAACACACACCCATAAATGCGCACCACCCCGTGATGTTTTTCTCACTCCTACTAGTGAATCTAATGTAACACACACCCATACAATGCACACCACCCCGTGATGTTTTTCTCACTCCTTCTAGTGAATGTAATGTAACACACACCCATACAATGCGCACCACCCCGTGATGTTTTTCTCACTCCTACAAGTGAATCTAATGTAACACACACCCATACAATGCGCACCACCCCGTGATGTTTTTCTCACTCCTACTAGTGAATCTAATGTAACACACACCCATACAATGCGCACCACCCCGTGATGTTTTTCTCACTCCTTCTAGTGAATGTAATGTAACACACACCCATACAATGCGCACCAACCCGTGATGTTTTTCTCACTCCCACTAGTGTATGTAATGTAACACACACCCATACAATGCGCACCACCCCGTGATGTTTTTCTCACTTCTACTAGTGAAGCTAATGTAACACACACCCAAACAATGCGCACCACCCCGTGATGTTTTTCTCACTCCTACTAGTGAATGTAATGTAACACACACCCATACAATGCGCACCACCCCGTGATGTTTTTCTCACTCCTACTAGTGAATCTAATGTAACACACACCCATACAATGCGCACCACCCGGTGATGTTTTTCTCACTCCTACTAGTGAATCTAATGTAACACACACCCATACAATGCGCACCACCCCGTGATGTTTTTCTCACTCCTACTAGTGAATCTAATGTAACACACACCCATACAATGCGCACCACCCCGTGATGTTTTTCGCACTCCTACTAGTGAATGTAATGTAACACACACCCATACAATGCGCACCACCCCGTGATGTTTTTCTCACTCCTACTAGTGAATGTAATGTAACACACACCCATACAATGCGCACGACCCGTGATGTTTTTCTCACTCCTCTTAGTGAATGTAATGTAACACACACCCATACAATGCGCACCACCCCGTGAGGTTTTTCTCACTCCTACTAGTGAATGTAATGTAACACACACCCATACAATGCGCACCACCCCGTGATGTTTTTCTCACTCCTACTAGTGAATGTAATGTAACACACACCCATACAATGCGCACCACCCCGTGATGTTTTTCTCACTCCTACTAGTGAATGTAATGTAACACACACCAATACAATGCGAACCACCCCGTGATGTTTTTCTCACTCCTACTAGTGAATCTAATGTAACACACACCCACACAATGCGCACCACCCCGTGATGTTTTTCTCACTCCTACTAGTGAATCTAATGTAACACACACCCATACAATGCGCACGACCCCGTGATGTTTTTCTCACTCCTACTAGTGAATCTAATGTAACACACACCCATACAATGCGCACCACCCCGTGATGTTTTTCTCACTCCTACTAGTGAATGTAATGTAACACACACCCATACAATGCGCAGCACCCCGTGATGTTTTTCTCACTCCTACTAGTGAATGTAATGTAACACACACCCATACAATGCGCACCACCCCGTGATGTTTTTCTCACTCCTACTAGTGAATGTAATGTAACACACACCCATACAATGCGCACCACCCCGTGATGTTTTTCTCACTCCTACTAGTGAATGTAATGTATCACACACCCATACAATGCGCACCACCCCGTGATGTTTTTCTCACTCCTACTAGTGAATGTAATGTAACACACCCCCAAACAATGCGCACCACCCCGTGATGTTTTTCTCACTCCTACTAGTGAATGTAATGTAACACACACCCATACAATGGCACCACCCCGTGATGTTTTTCTCACTCCTACTAGTGAATCTAATGTAACACACACCCATACAATGCGCACCACCCCGTGATGTTTTTCTCACTCCTACTAGTGAATCTAATGTAACACACACCCATACAATGCGCACCACCCCGTGATGTTTTTCTCACTCCTACTAGAGAATCTAATGTAACACACACCCATACAATGCGCACCACCCCGTGATGTTTTTCTCACTCCTACTAGTGAATGTAATGTAACACACACCCATACAATGCGCACCACCCCGTGATGTTTTTCTCACTCCTACTAGTGAATGTAATGTAACACACACCCATACAATGCGCACCACCCCGTGATGTTTTTCTCACTCCTACTAGTGAATGTAATGTATCACACACCCATACAATGCGCACCACCCCGTGATGTTTTTCTCACTCCTACTAGTGAATGTAATGTAACACACCCCCAAACAATGCGCACCACCCCGTGATGTTTTTCTCACTCCTACTAGTGAATGTAATGTAACACACACCCATACAATGGCACCACCCCGTGATGTTTTTCTCACTCCTACTAGTGAATCTAATGTAACACACACCCATACAATGCGCACCACCCCGTGATGTTTTTCTCACTCCTACTAGTGAATCTAATGTAACACACACCCATACAATGCGCACCACCCCGTGATGTTTTTCTCACTCCTACTAGAGAATCTAATGTAACACACACCCATACAATGCGCACCACCCCGTGATGTTTTTCTCACTCCTACTAGTGAATGTAATGTAACACACACCCATACAATGCGCACCACCCCGTGATGTTTTTCTCACTCCTACTAGTGAATGTAATGTAACACACACCCATACATTGCGCACTACCCCGTGATGTTTTTCTCACTCCTACTAGTGAATGTAATGTAACACACACCCATACAATGCGCACCACCCCGTGATGTTTTTCTCACTCCTACTAGTGAATCTAATGTAACACACACCCATACAATGCGCACCACCCCGTGATGTTTTTCTCACTCCTACTAGTGAATCTAATGTAACACACACCCATACAATGCGCACCACCCCGTGATGTTTTTCTCACTCCTACTAGTGAATCTAATGTAACACACACCCATACAATGCGCACCACCCCGTGATGTTTTTCTCACTCCTACTAGTGAATCTAATGTAACACACACCCATACAATGCGCACCACCCCGTGATGTTTTTCTCACTCCTACTAGTGAATCTAATGTAACACACACCCATACAATGCGCACCACCCCGTGATGTTTTTCTCACTCCTACTAGTGAATCTAATGTAACACACACCCATACAATGCGCACCACCCCGTGATGTTTTTCTCACTCCTACAAGTGAATCTAATGTAACACACACCCATACAATGCGCACCACCCCGTGATGTTTTTCTCACTCCTACTAGTGAATGTAATGTAACACACACCCATACAATGCGCACCACCCCGTGATGTTTTTCTCACTCCTACTAGTGAATGTAATGTAACACACACCCATACAATGCGCACCACCCCGTGATGTTTTTCTCACTCCTACTAGTGAATGTAATGTAACACACACCCATACAATGCGCACCACCCCGTGATTTTTTTCTCACTCCTACTAGTGAATGTAATGTATCACACACCCATACAATGCGCACCACCCCGTGATGTTTTTCTCACTCCTACTAGTGAATGTAATGTAACACACACCCAAACAATGCGCACCACCCCGTGATGTTTTTCTCACTCCTACTAGTGAATGTAATGTAACACACACCCATACAATGGCACCACCCCGTGATGTTTTTCTCACTCCTACTAGTGAATGTAATGTAACACACACCCATAAATGCGCACCACCCCGTGATGTTTTTCTCACTCCTACTAGTGAATCTAATGTAACACACACCCATACAATGCACACCACCCCGTGATGTTTTTCTCACTCCTTCTAGTGAATGTAATGTAACACACACCCATACAATGCGCACCACCCCGTGATGTTTTTCTCACTCCTACAAGTGAATCTAATGTAACACACACCCATACAATGCGCACCACCCCGTGATGTTTTTCTCACTCCTACTAGTGAATCTAATGTAACACACACCCATACAATGCGCACCACCCCGTGATGTTTTTCTCACTCCTTCTAGTGAATGTAATGTAACACACACCCATACAATGCGCACCAACCCGTGATGTTTTTCTCACTCCCACTAGTGTATGTAATGTAACACACACCCATACAATGCGCACCACCCCGTGATGTTTTTCTCACTTCTACTAGTGAAGCTAATGTAACACACACCCAAACAATGCGCACCACCCCGTGATGTTTTTCTCACTCCTACTAGTGAATGTAATGTAACACACACCCATACAATGCGCACCACCCCGTGATGTTTTTCTCACTCCTACTAGTGAATCTAATGTAACACACACCCATACAATGCGCACCACCCGGTGATGTTTTTCTCACTCCTACTAGTGAATCTAATGTAACACACACCCATACAATGCGCACCACCCCGTGATGTTTTTCTCACTCCTACTAGTGAATCTAATGTAACACACACCCATACAATGCGCACCACCCCGTGATGTTTTTCGCACTCCTACTAGTGAATGTAATGTAACACACACCCATACAATGCGCACCACCCCGTGATGTTTTTCTCACTCCTACTAGTGAATGTAATGTAACACACACCCATACAATGCGCACGACCCCGTGATGTTTTTCTCACTCCTCTTAGTGAATGTAATGTAACACACACCCATACAATGCGCACCACCCCGGGAGGTTTTTCTCACTCCTACTAGTGAATGTAATGTAACACACACCCATACAATGCGCACCACCCCGTGATGTTTTTCTCACTCCTACTAGTGAATGTAATGTAACACACACCCATACAATGCGCACCACCCCGTGATGTTTTTCTCACTCCTACTAGTGAATGTAATGTAACACACACCCATACGATGCGCACCACCCCGTGATGTTTTTCTCACTCCTACTAGTGAATGTAATGTAACACACACCCATACAATGGCACCACCCGTGATGTTTTTCTCACTCCTACTAGTGAATCTAATGTAACACACACCCATACAATGCGCACCACCCCGTGATGTTTTTCTCACTCCTACTAGTGAATCTAATGTAACACACACCCATACAATGCGCACCACCCCGTGATGTTTTTCTCACTCCTACTAGAGAATCTAATGTAACACACACCCATACAATGCGCACCACCCCGTGATGTTTTTCTCACTCCTACTAGTGAATGTAATGTAACACACACCCATACAATGCGCACCACCCCGTGATGTTTTTTCTCACTCCTACTAGTGAATGTAATGTATCACACACCCATACAATGCGCACCACCCCGTGATGTTTTTCTCACTCCTACTAGTGAATGTAATGTAACACACCCCCAAACAATGCGCACCACCCCGTGATGTTTTTCTCACTCCTACTAGTGAATGTAATGTAACACACACCCATACAATGGCACCACCCCGTGATGTTTTTCTCACTCCTACTAGTGAATCTAATGTAACACACACCCATACAATGCGCACCACCCCGTGATGTTTTTCTCACTCCTACTAGTGAATCTAATGTAACACACACCCATACAATGCGCACCACCCCGTGATGTTTTCTCACTCCTACTAGAGAATCTAATGTAACACACACCCATACAATGCGCACCACCCCGTGATGTTTTTCTCACTCCTACTAGTGAATGTAATGTAACACACACCCATACAATGCGCACCACCCCGTGATGTTTTTCTCACTCCTACTAGTGAATGTAATGTAACACACACCCATACAATGCGCACCACCCCGTGATGTTTTTCTCACTCCTACTAGTGAATGTAATGTAACACACACCCATACAATGCGCACCACCCCGTGATGTTTTTCTCACTCCTACTAGTGAATGTAATGTATCACACACCCATACAATGCGCACCACCCCGTGATGTTTTTCTCACTCCTACTAGTGAATGTAATGTAACACACCCCAAACAATGCGCACCACCCCGTGATGTTTTTCTCACTCCTACTAGTGAATGTAATGTAACACACACCCATACAATGGCACCACCCCGTGATGTTTTTCTCACTCCTACTAGTGAATGTAATGTAACACACACCCATAAATGCGCACCACCCCGTGATGTTTTTCTCACTCCTACTAGTGAATCTAATGTAACACACACCCATACAATGCACACCACCCCGTGATGTTTTTCTCACTCCTTCTAGTGAATGTAATGTAACACACACCCATACAATGCGCACCACCCCGTGATGTTTTTCTCACTCCTACAAGTGAATCTAATGTAACACACACCCATACAATGCGCACCACCCCGTGATGTTTTTCTCACTCCTACTAGTGAATCTAATGTAACACACACCCATACAATGCGCACCACCCCGTGATGTTTTTCTCACTCCTTCTAGTGAATGTAATGTAACACACACCCATACAATGCGCACCAACCCGTGATGTTTTTCTCACTCCCACTAGTGTATGTAATGTAACACACACCCATACAATGCGCACCACCCCGTGATGTTTTTCTCACTTCTACTAGTGAAGCTAATGTAACACACACCCAAACAATGCGCACCACCCCGTGATGTTTTTCTCACTGCTACTAGTGAATGTAATGTAACACACACCCATACAATGCGCACCACCCCGTGATGTTTTTCTCACTCCTACTAGTGAATCTAATGTAACACACACCCATACAATGCGCACCACCCGGTGATGTTTTTCTCACTCCTACTAGTGAATCTAATGTAACACACACCCATACAATGCGCACCACCCCGTGATGTTTTTCTCACTCCTACTAGTGAATCTAATGTAACACACACCCATACAATGCGCACCACCCCGTGATGTTTTTCGCACTCCTACTAGTGAATGTAATGTAACACACACCCATACAATGCGCACCACCCCGTGATGTTTTTCTCACTCCTACTAGTGAATGTAATGTAACACACACCCATACAATGCGCACGACCCCGTGATGTTTTTCTCACTCCTCTTAGTGAATGTAATGTAACACACACCCATACAATGCGCACCACCCCGTGAGGTTTTTCTCACTCCTACTAGTGAATGTAATGTAACACACACCCATACAATGCGCACCACCCCGTGATGTTTTTCTCACTCCTACTAGTGAATGTAATGTAACACACACCCATACAATGCGCACCACCCCGTGATGTTTTTCTCACTCCTACTAGTGAATGTAATGTAACACACACCAATACAATGCGAACCACCCCGTGATGTTTTTCTCACTCCTACTAGTGAATCTAATGTAACACACACCCACACAATGCGCACCACCCCGTGATGTTTTTCTCACTCCTACTAGTGAATCTAATGTAACACACACCCATACAATGCGCACGACCCCGTGATGTTTTTCTCACTCCTACTAGTGAATCTAATGTAACACACACCCATACAATGCGCACCACCCCGTGATGTTTTTCTCACTCCTACTAGTGAATGTAATGTAACACACACCCATACAATGCGCACCACCCCGTGATGTTTTTCTCACTCCTACTAGTGAATGTAATGTAACACACACCCATACAATGCGCACCACCCCGTGATGTTTTTCTCACTCCTACTAGTGAATGTAATGTAACACACACCCATACAATGCGCACCACCCCGTGATGTTTTTCTCACTCCTACTAGTGAATGTAATGTATCACACACCCATACAATGCGCACCACCCCGAGATGTTTTTCTCACTCCTACTAGTGAATGTAATGTAACACACCCCCAAACAATGCGCACCACCCCGTGATGTTTTTCTCACTCCTACTAGTGAATGTAATGTAACACACACCCATACAATGGCAACACCACGTGATGTTTTTCTCACTCCTACTAGTGAATCTAATGTAACACACACCCATACAATGCGCACCACCCCGTGATGTTTTTCTCACTCCTACTAGTGAATCTAATGTAACACACACCCATACAATGCGCACCACCCCGTGATGTTTTCTCACTCCTACTAGAGAATCTAATGTAACACACACCCATACAATGCGCACCACCCCGTGATGTTTTTCTCACTCCTACTAGTGAATGTAATGTAACACACACCCATACAATGCGCACCACCCCGTGATGTTTTTCTCACTCCTACTAGTGAATGTAATGTAACACACACCCATACAATGCGCACCACCCCGTGATGTTTTTCTCACTCCTACTAGTGAATGTAATGTAACACACACCCATACAATGCGCACCACCCCGTGATGTTTTTCTCACTCCTACTAGTGAATGTAATGTATCACACACCCATACAATGCGCACCACCCCGTGATGTTTTTCTCACTCCTACTAGTGAATGTAATGTAACACACCCCCAAACAATGCGCACCACCCCGTGATGTTTTTCTCACTCCTACTAGTGAATGTAATGTAACACACACCCATACAATGGCACCACCCCGTGATGTTTTTCTCACTCCTACTAGTGAATCTAATGTAACACACACCCATACAATGCGCACCACCCCGTGATGTTTTTCTCACTCCTACTAGTGAATCTAATGTAACACACACCCATACAATGCGCACCACCCCGTGATGTTTTTCTCACTCCTACTAGAGAATCTAATGTAACACACACCCATACAATGCGCACCACCCCGTGATGTTTTTCTCACTCCTACTAGTGAATGTAATGTAACACACACCCATACAATGCGCACCACCCCGTGATGTTTTTCTCACTCCTACTAGTGAATGTAATGTAACACACACCCATACATTGCGCACTACCCCGTGATGTTTTTCTCACTCCTACTAGTGAATGTAATGTAACACACACCCATACAATGCGCACCACCCCGTGATGTTTTTCTCACTCCTACTAGTGAATCTAATGTAACACACACCCATACAATGCGCACCACCCCGTGATGTTTTTCTCACTCCTACTAGTAAATCTAATGTAACACACACCCATACAATGCGCACACCACGTGATGTTTTTCTCACTCCTACTAGTGAATCTAATGTAACACACACCCATACAATGCGCACCACCCCGTGATGTTTTTCTCACTCCTACTAGTGAATCTAATGTAACACACACCCATACAATGCGCACCACCCCGTGATGTTTTTCTCACTCCTACTAGTGAATCTAATGTAACACACACCCATACAATGCGCACCACCCCGTGATGTTTTTCTCACTCCTACTAGTGAATCTAATGTAACACACACCCATACAATGCGCACCACCCCGTGATGTTTTTCTCACTCCTACAAGTGAATCTAATGTAACACACACCCATACAATGCGCACCACCCCGTGATGTTTTTCTCACTCCTACTAGTGAATGTAATGTAACACACACCCATACAATGCGCACCATCCCGTGATGTTTTTCTCACTCCTACTAGTGAATGTAATGTAACACACACCCATACAATGCGCACCACCCCGTGATGTTTTTCTCACTCCTACTAGTGAATCTAATGTAACACACACCCATACAATGCGCACCACCCCGTGATGTTTTTCTCACTCCTACTAGTGAAAGTAATGTAACACACACCCATACAATGCGCACCACCCCGTGATGTTTTTCTCACTCCTACTAGTGAATGTAATGTAACACACACCCATACATTGCGCACCACCCCGTGATGTTTTTCTCACTCCTACTAGTGAATGTAATGTAACACACACCCATACAATGCGCACCACCCCGTGATGTTTTTCTCACTGCTACTAGTGAATGTAATGTAACACACACCCATACAATGCGCACCACCCCGTGATGTTTTTCTCACTCCTACTAGTGAATGTAATGTAACACACACCCATACAATGCGCACCACCCCGTGATGTTTTTCTCACTCCTACTAGTGAATGTAATGTAACACACACCCATACAATGCGCACCACCCCGTGATGTTTTTCTCACTCCTACTAGTGAATTTAATGTAACACACACCCATACAATGCGCACCACCCCGTGATGTTTTTCTCACTCCTACTAGTGAATCTAATGTAACACACACCCATACAATGCGCACCACCCCGTGATGTTTTTCTCACTCCTACTAGTGAATGTAATGTAACACAAACCCATACAAGGCGCACCACCCCGTGATGTTTTTCTCACTCCTACTAGTGAATGTAATGTAACACACACCCATACAATGCGCACCACCCCGTGATGTTTTTCTCACTCCTACTAGTGAATCTAATGTAACACACACCCATACAATGCGCACCACCCCGTGATGTTTTTCTCACTCCTACTAGTGAATCTAATGTAACACACACCCATACAATGCGCACCACCCCGTGATGTTTTTCTCACTCCTACTAGTGAATCTAATGTAACACACACCCATACAATGCGCACGAACACGCGATGTTTTTCAGAAACCTATCCTACATTGCCACTGCATGTTCCCTGACCTCCCCATGCTGACCACCCCGCGGTGCTTTTCTCCATCCTACATTGCCACTCACTGCCTATTCTAATTCAGACCCTCCGATTCACACCACCCCGTGATGTTTTTCTCACTCCTACTAGTGAATGTAATGTAACACACACCCATACAATGCGCACCACCCCGTGTTTTTCTCACTCCTACTAGTGAAAGTAATGTAAAACACACCCATACAAAGCGCACCACCCCGTCATGTTTTTCTCACTCCTACTAGTGAATGTAATGTAACACACACCCATACAATGCGCACCACCCCGTGATGTTTTTCTCACTCCTACTAGTGAATCTAATGTAACACACACCCATAAAATGCGCACCACCCCGTGATGTTTTTCTCACTCCTTCTATTGAATGTAATGTAACACACACCCATACAATGCGCACCACCCCGTGATGTTTTTCTCACTCCTACTAGTGAATCTAATGTAACACACACCCATACAATGCGCACCACCCCGTGATGTTTTTCTCACTCCTTCTAGTGAATATAATGTAACACACACCCATACAATGCGCACCACCCGTGATGTGTTTCTCACTCCTACTAGTGAATGTAATGTAACACACACCCATACAATGCGCACCACCCCGTGATGTTTTTCTCACTCCTACTAGTGAATGTAATGTAACACACACCCATACAATGCGCACCACCCCGTGATGTTTTTCTCACTCCTACTAGTGAATGCAATGTAACACACACCCATACAATGCGCACAACCCCGTGATGTTTTTCTCACTCCTACTAGTGAATGTAATGTAACACACACCCATACAATGCGCACCACCCCGTAATGTTTTTCTCACTCCTACTAGTGAATGTAATGTAACACACACCCATACAATGCGCACCAACCCGTGATGTTTTTGTCACTCCTACTAGTGTATGTAATGTAAAACACACCCATACAATGCGCACCACCCCGTGATGTTTTTCTCACTTCTACTAGTGAAGCTAATGTAACACACACCCAAACAATGCGCACCACCCCGTGATGTTTTTCTCACTCCTACTAGTGAATGTAATGTAACACACACCCATACAATGCGCACCACCCCGTGATGTTTTTCTCACTCCTACTAGTGAATCTAATGTAACACACACCCATACAATGCGCACCACCCCGTGATGTTTTTCTCACTCCTACTAGTGAATCTAATGTAACACACACCCATACAATGCGCACCACCCCGTGATGTTTTTCTCCTCCTACTAGTGAATCTAATGTAACACACACCCATACAATGCGCACCACCCCGTGATGTTTTTCTCACTCCTACTAGTGAATGTAATGTAACACACACCCATACAATGCGCACCACCACGTGATGTTTTTCTCACTCCTCTTAGTGAATGTAATGTAACACACACCCATACAATGCGCACCACCCCGTGATGTTTTTCTCACTCCTACTAGTGAATCTAATGTAACACACACCCATACAATGCGCACCACCCCGTGATGTTTTTCTCACTCCTACTAGTGAATGTAATGTAACACACACCCATACAATGCGCACCACCCCGTGATGTTTTCCTCACTCCTACTAGTGAATCTAATGTAACACACACCCATACAATGCGCACCACCCCGTGATGTTTTTCTCACTCCTACTAGTGAATGTAATGTAACACACACCCATACAATGCGCACCACCCCGTGATGTTTTCTCACTCCTACTAGTGAATCTAATGTAACACACACCCATACAATGCGCACCACCCCGTGATGTTTTTCTCACTCCTACTAGTGAATCTAATGTAACACACACCCATACAATGCGCACCACCCCGTGATGTTTTTCTCACTCCTACTAGTGAATCTAATGTAACACACACCCATACAATGCGCACCACCCCGTGATGTTTTTCTCACTCCTACTAGTGAATGTAATGTAACACACACCCATACAATGCGCACCACCACGTGATGTTTTTCTCACTCCTCTTAGTGAATGTAATGTAACACACACCCATACAATGCGCACCACCCCGTGATGTTTTTCTCACTCCTACTAGAGAATCTAATGTAACACACACCCATACAATGCGCACCACCCCGTGATGTTTTTCTCACTCCTCCTAGTGAATGCAATGTAACACACACCCATACAATGCGCACCACCCCGTGATGTTTTCCTCACTCCTACTAGTGAATCTAATGTAACACACACCCATACAATGCGCACCACCCCGTGATGTTTTTCTCACTCCTACTAGTGAATCTAATGTAACACACACCCATACAATGCGCACCACCCCGTGATGTTTTTCTCACTCCTACTAGTGAATGTAATGTAACACACACCCATACAATGCGCACCACCCGTGATGTTTTCCTCACTCCTACTAGTGAATCTAATGTAACACACACCCATACAATGCGCACCACCCCGTGATGTTTTTCTCACTCCTACTAGTGAATGTAATGTAACACACACCCATACAATGCGCACCACCCCGTGATGTTTTTCTCACTCCTACTAGTGAATCTAATGTAACACACACCCATACAATGCGCACCACCCCGTGATGTTTTTCTCACTCCTACTAGTGAATCTAATGTAACACACACCCATACAATGCGCACCACCCCGTGATGTTTTTCTCACTCCTACTAGTGAATCTAATGTAACACACACCCATACAATGCGCACCACCCCGTGATGTTTTTCTCACTCCTACTAGTGAATGTAATGTAACACACACCCATACAATGCGCACAACCACCGTGAATGTTTTTCTCACTCCTCTTAGTGAATGTAATGTAACACACACCCATACAATGCGCACCACCCCGTGATGTTTTTCTCACTCCTACTAGAGAATCTAATGTAACACACACCCATACAATGCGCACCACCCCGTGATGTTTTTCCTCACTCCTCCTAGTGAATGCAATGTAACACACACCCATACAATGCGCACCACCCCGTGATGTTTTCCTCACTCCTACTAGTGAATCTAATGTAACACACACCCATACAATGCGCACCACCCCGTGATGTTTTTCTCACTCCTACTAGTGAATCTAATGTAACACACACCCATACAATGCGCACCACCCGGTGATGTTTTTCTCATTCCTACTAGTGAATGTAATGTAACACACACCCATACAATGCGCACCACCCCGTGATGTTTTTCTCACTCCTACTAGAGAATCTAATGTAACACACACCCATACAATGCGCACCACCCCGTGATGTTTTTCTCACTCCTCCTAGTGAATGCAATGTAACACACACCCATACAATGCGCACCACCCCGTGATGTTTTCCTCACTCCTACTAGTGAATCTAATGTAACACACACCCATACAATGCGCACCACCCCGTGATGTTTTCCTCACTCCTACTAGTGAATCTAATGTAACACACACCCATACAATGCGCACCACCCCGTGATGTTTTTCTCACTCCTACTAGTGAATGTAATGTAACACACACCCATACAATGCGCACCACCCGGTGATGTTTTTCTCATTCCTACTAGTGAATGTAATGTAACACACACCCATACAATGCGCACCACCCCGTGATGTTTTTCTCACTCCTACTAGTGAATGTAATGTAACACACACCCATACGATGCGCACCACCCCGTGATGTTTTTCTCACTCCTACTAGTGAATGTAATGTAACACACACCCATACAATGCGCACCACCCCGTGATGTTTTTCTCACTCCTACTAGTGAATGTAATGTAACACACACCCATACAATGCGCACCACCCGGTGATGTTTTTCTCACTCCTACTAGTGAATGTAATGTAACACACACCCATACAATGCGCACCACCCCGTGATGTTTTTCTCACTCCTACTAGTGAATGTAATGTACCACACACCCATATAATGCGCACCACCCCGTGATGTTTTTCTCACTCCTACTAGTGAATGTAATGTAACACACACCCATACATTGCGCACCACCCCGTGATGTTTTTCTCACTCCTACTAGTGAATGTAATGTAACACACACCCATACAATGCGCACCACCCCGTGATGTTTTTCTCACTCCTACTAGTGAATGTAATGTAACACACACCCATACAATGCGCACCACCCCGTGATGTTTTTCTCACTCCTACTAGTGAATGTAATGTAACACACCCCAAACAATGCACATCACCCCGTGATGTTTTTCTCACTCCTACTAGTGAATGTAATGTAACACACACCCATACAATGCGCACCACCCCGTGATGTTTTTCTCACTCCTACTAGTGAATGTAATGTAACACACACCCATACAATGCGCACCACCCCGTGATGTTTTTCTCACTCCTACTAGTGAATGTAATGTAACACACACCCATACATTGCGCACCACCCCGTGATGTTTTTCTCACTCCTACTAGTGAATGTAATGTAACACACACCCATACAATGCGCACCACCCCGTGATGTTTTTCTCACTCCTACTAGTGAATGTAATGTAACACACACCCATACAATGCGCACCACCCCGTGATGTTTTTCTCACTCCTACTAGTGAATGTAATGTAACACACACCCATACAATGCGCACCACCCCGTGATGTTTTTCTAACTCCTACTAGTGAATCTAATGTAACACACACCCATACAATGCGCACCACCCCGTGATGTTTTTCTCACTCCTACTAGTGAATGTAATGTAACACACACCCATACAATGCGCACCACCCCGTGATGTTTTTCTCACTCCTACTAGTGAATGTAATGTAACACACACCCATACAATGCGCACCACCCCGTGATGTTTTTCTCACTCCTACTAGTGAATGTAATGTAACACACACCCATACAATGCGCACCACCCCGTGATGTTTTTCTCACTCCTACTAGTGAATGTAATGTAACACACACCCATACAATGCGCACCACCCCGTGATGTTTTTCTCACTCCTACTAGTGAATGTAATGTAACACACACCCATACAATGCGCACCACCCCGTGATGTTTTTCTCACTCCTACTAGTGAATCTAATGTAACACACACCCATACAATGCGCACCACCCCGTGATGTTTTTCTCACTCCTACTAGTGAATCTAATGTAACACACACCCATACAATGCGCACCACCCCGTGATGTTTTTCTCACTCCTACTAGTGAATCTAATGTAACACACACCCATACAATGCGCACCACCCCGTGATGTTTTTCTCACTCCTACTAGTGAATCTAATGTAACACACACCCATACAATGCGCACCACCCCGTGATGTTTTTCTCACTCCTACTAGTGAATCTAATGTAACACACACCCATACAATGCGCACCACCCCGTGATGTTTTTCTCACTCCTACTAGTGAATCTAATGTAACACACACCCATACAATGCGCACCACCCCGTGATGTTTTTCTCACTCCTACTAGTGAATCTAATGTAACACACACCCATACAATGCGCACCACCCCGTGATGTTTTTCTCACTCCTACTAGTGAATCTAATGTAACACACACCCATACAATGCGCACCACCCCGTGATGTTTTTCTCACTCCTACTAGTGAATGTAATGTAACACACACCCATACAATGCGCACCACCCGTGATGTTTTTTCTCATCTCCTACTAGTGAATCTAATGTAACACACACCCATACAATGCGCACCACCCCGTGATGTTTTTCTCACTCCTACTAGTGAATGTAATGTAACACACACCCATACAATGCGCACCACCCCGTGATGTTTTTCTCACTCCTACTAGTGAATGTAATGTAACACACACCCATACAATGCGCACCACCCCGTGATGTTTTTCTCACTCCTACTAGTGAATGTAATGTAACACACACCCATACAATGCGCACCACCCCGTGATGTTTTTCTCACTCCTACTAGTGAATGTAATGTAACACACACCCATACAATGCGCACCACCCCGTGATGTTTTTCTCACTCCTACTAGTGAATCTAATGTAACACACACCCATACAATGCGCACCACCCCGTGATGTTTTTCTCACTCCTACTAGTGAATGTAATGTAACACACACCCATACAATGCGCACCACCCCGTGATGTTTTTCTCACTCCTACTAGTGAATGTAATGTAACACACACCCATACAATGCGCACCACCCCGTGATGTTTTTCTCAGTCCTACTAGTGAATCTAATGTAACACACACCCATACAATGCGCACCACCCCGTGATGTTTTTCTCACTCCTACTAGTGAATCTAATGTAACACACACCCATACAATGCGCACCACCCCGTGATGTTTTTCTCACTCCTACTAGTGAATCTAATGTAACACACACCCATACAATGCGCACCACCCGTGATGTTTTTCTCACTCCTACTAGTGAATCTAATGTAACACACACCCATACAATGCGCACCACCCCGTGATGTTTTTCTCACTCCTACTAGTGAATCTAATGTAACACACACCCATACAATGCGCACCACCCCGTGATGTTTTTCTCACTCCTACTAGTGAATCTAATGTAACACACACCCATACAATGCGCACCACCCCGTGATGTTTTTCTCACTCCTACTAGTGAATCTAATGTAACACACACCCATACAATGCGCACCACCCCGTGATGTTTTTCTCACTCCTACTAGTGAATCTAATGTAACACACACCCCATACAATGCGCACCACCCCGTGATGTTTTTCTCACTCCTACTAGTGAATCTAATGTAACACACACCCATACAATGCGCACCACCCCGTGATGTTTTTCTCACTCCTACTAGTGAATCTAATGTAACACACACCCATACAATGCGCACCACCCCGTGATGTTTTTCTCACTCCTACTAGTGAATCTAATGTAACACACACCCATACAATGCGCACCACCCCGTGATGTTTTTCTCACTCCTACTAGTGAATCTAATGTAACACACACCCATACAATGCGCACCACCCCGTGATGTTTTCTCACTCCTACTAGTGAATCTAATGTACACACACCCATACAATGCGCACCACCCCGTGATGTTTTTCTCACTCCTACTAGTGAATGTAATGTAACACACACCCATACAATGCGCACCACCCCGTGATGTTTTTCTCACTCCTACTAGTGAATCTAATGTAACACACACCCATACAATGCGCACCACCCCGTGATGTTTTTCTCACTCCTACTAGTGAATCTAATGTTAACACACACCCATACAATGCGCACGAACACGCGATGTTTTTCAGAAACCTATCCTACATTGCCACTGCATGTTCCCTGACCTCCCCATGCTGACCACCCCGCGGTGCTTTTCTCCATCCTACATTGCCACTCACTGCCTATTCTAATTCAGACCCTCCGATTCACACCACCCCGTGATGTTTTTCTCACTCCTACTAGTGAATGTAATGTAACACACACCCATACAATGCGCACCACCCCGTGTTTTTCTCACTCCTACTAGTGAAAGTAATGTAAAACACACCCATACAAAGCGCACCACCCCGTCATGTTTTTCTCACTCCTACTAGTGAATGTAATGTAACACACACCCATACAATGCGCACCACCCCGTGATGTTTTTCTCACTCCTACTAGTGAATCTAATGTAACACACAACCATACAATGCGCACCACCCGTGATGTTTTTCTCACTCCTTCTATTGAATGTAATGTAACACACACCCATACAATGCGCACCACCCCGTGATGTTTTTCTCACTCCTACTAGTGAATCTAATGTAACACACACCCATACAATGCGCACCACCCCGTGATGTTTTTCTCACTCCTTCTAGTGAATATAATGTAACACACACCCATACAATGCGCACCACCCCGTGATGTGTTTCTCACTCCTACTAGTGAATGTAATGTAACACACACCCATACAATGCGCACCACCCCGTGATGTTTTTCTCACTCCTACTAGTGAATGTAATGTAACACACACCCATACAATGCGCACCACCCCGTGATGTTTTTCTCACTCCTACTAGTGAATGCAATGTAACACACACCCATACAATGCGCACAACCCCGTGATGTTTTTCTCACTCCTACTAGTGAATGTAATTTAACACACACCCATACAATGCGCACCACCCCGTAATGTTTTTCTCACTCCTACTAGTGAATGTAATGTAACACACACCCATACAATGCGCACCAACCCGTGATGTTTTTCTCACTCCTACTAGTGTATGTAATGTAAAACACACCCATACAATGCGCAACACCCCGTGATGTTTTTCTCACTTCTACTAGTGAAGCTAATGTAACACACACCCAAACAATGCGCACCACCCCGTGATGTTTTTCTCACTCCTACTAGTGAATGTAATGTAACACACACCCATACAATGCGCACCACCCCGTGATGTTTTTCTCACTCCTACTAGTGAATCTAATGTAACACACACCCATACAATGCGCACCACCCCGTGATGTTTTTCTCACTCCTACTAGTGAATCTAATGTAACACACACCCATACAATGCGTACCACCCCGTGATGTTTTTCTCACTCCTACTAGTGAATCTAATGTAACACACACCCATACAATGCGCACCACCCCGTGATGTTTTTCTCACTCCTACTAGTGAATCTAATGTAACACACACCCATACAATGCGCACCACCCCGTGATGTTTTTCTCACTCCTACTAGTGAATCTAATGTAACACACACCCATATAATGCGCACCACCCCGTGATGTTTTTCTCACTCCTACTAGTGAATCTAATGTAACACACACCCATACAATGCGCACCACCCCGTGATGTTTTTCTCACTCCTACTAGTGAATCTAATGTAACACACACCCATACAATGCGCACCACCCCGTGATGTTTTTCTCACTCCTACAAGTGAATCTAATGTAACACACACCCATACAATGCGCACCACCCCGTGATGTTTTTCTCACTCCTACTAGTGAATGTAATGTAACACACACCCATACAATGCGCACCATCCCGTGATGTTTTTCTCACTCCTACTAGTGAATCTAATGTAACACACACCCATACAATGCGCACCACCCCGTGATGTTTTTCTCACTCCTACTAGTGAATCTAATGTAACACACACCCATACAATGCGCACCACCCCGTGATGTTTTTCTCACTCCTACTAGTGAATCTAATGTAACACACACCCATACAATGCGCACCACCCCGTGATGTTTTTCTCACTCCTACTAGTGAAAGTAATGTAACACACACCCATACAATGCGCACCACCCCGTGATGTTTTTCTCACTCCTACTAGTGAATGTAATGTAACACACACCCATACATTGCGCACCACCCCGTGATGTTTTTCTCACTCCTACTAGTGAATGTAATGTAACACACACCCATACAATGCGCACCACCCCGTGATGTTTTTCTCACTCCTACTAGTGAATCTAATGTAACACACACCCATACAATGCGCACCACCCCGTGATGTTTTTCTCACTCCTACTAGTGAATCTAATGTAACACACACCCATACAATGCGCACCACCCCGTGATGTTTTTCTCACTCCTACTAGTGAATCTAATGTAACACACACCCATACAATGCGCACCACCCCGTGATGTTTTTCTCACTCCTACTAGTGAATCTAATGTAACACACACCAATACAATGCGCACCACCCCGTGATGTTTTTCTCACTCCTACTAGTGAATCTAATGTAACACACACCCATACAATGCGCACCACCCCGTGATGTTTTTCTCACTCCTACTAGTGAATCTAATGTAACACACACCCATACAATGCGCACCACCCCGTGATGTTTTTCTCACTCCTACAAGTGAATCTAATGTAACACACACCCATACAATGCGCACCACCCCGTGATGTTTTTCTCACTCCTACTAGTGAATGTAATGTAACACACACCCATACAATGCGCACCATCCCGTGATGTTTTTCTCACTCCTACTAGTGAATCTAATGTAACACACACCCATACAATGCGCACCACCCCGTGATGTTTTTCTCACTCCTACTAGTGAATCTAATGTAACACACACCCATACAATGCGCACCACCCCGTGATGTTTTTCTCACTCCTACTAGTGAAAGTAATGTAACACACACCCATACAATGCGCACCACCCCGTGATGTTTTTCTCACTCCTACTAGTGAATGTAATGTAACACACACCCATACATTGCGCACCACCCCGTGATGTTTTTCTCACTCCTACTAGTGAATGTAATGTAACACACACCCATACAATGCGCACCACCCCGTGATGTTTTTCTCACTGCTACTAGTGAATGTAATGTAACACACACCCATACAATGCGCACCACCCCGTGATGTTTTTCTCACTCCTACTAGTGAATGTAATGTAACACACACCCATACAATGCGCACCACCCCGTGATGTTTTTCTCACACCTACTAGTGAATTTAATGTAACACACACCCATACAATGCGCACCACCCCGTGATGTTTTTCTCACTCCTACTAGTGAATCTAATGTAACACACACCCATACAATGCGCACCACCCCGTGATGTTTTTCTCACTCCTACTAGTGAATGTAATGTAACACAAACCCATACAAGGCGCACCACCCCGTGATGTTTTTCTCACTCCTACTAGTGAATGTAATGTAACACACACCCATACAAGGCGCACCACCCCGTGATGTTTTTCTCACTCCTACTAGTGAATCTAATGTAACACACACCCATACAATGCGCACCACCCCGTGATGTTTTTCTCACTCCTACTAGTGAATCTAATGTAACACACACCCATACAATGCGCACCACCCCGTGATGTTTTTCTCACTCCTACTAGTGAATCTAATGTAACACACACCCATACAATGCGCACCACCCCGTGATGTTTTTCTCACTCCTACTAGTGAATCTAATGTAACACACACCCATACAATGCGCACCACCCCGTGATGTTTTTCTCACTCCTACTAGTGAATCTAATGTAACACACACCCATACAATGCGCACCACCCCGTGATGTTTTTCTCACTCCTACTAGTGAATCTAATGTAACACACACCCATACAATGCGCACCACCCCGTGATGTTTTTCTCACTCCTACAAGTGAATCTAATGTAACACACACCCATACAATGCGCACCACCCCGTGATGTTTTTCTCACTCCTACTAGTGAATGTAATGTAACACACACCCATACAATGCGCACCATCCCGTGATGTTTTTCTCACTCCTACTAGTGAATCTAATGTAACACACACCCATACAATGCGCACCACCCCGTGATGTTTTTCTCACTCCTACTAGTGAATCTAATGTAACACACACCCATACAATGCGCACCACCCCGTGATGTTTTTCTCACTCCTACTAGTGAAAGTAATGTAACACACACCCATACAATGCGCACCACCCCGTGATGTTTTTCTCACTCCTACTAGTGAATGTAATGTAACACACACCCATACATTGCGCACCACCCCGTGATGTTTTTCTCACTCCTACTAGTGAATGTAATGTAACACACACCCATACAATGCGCACCACCCCGTGATGTTTTTCTCACTGCTACTAGTGAATGTAATGTAACACACACCCATACAATGCGCACCACCCCGTGATGTTTTTCTCACTCCTACTAGTGAATGTAATGTAACACACACCCATACAATGCGCACCACCCCGTGATGTTTTTCTCACTCCTACTAGTGAATGTAATGTAACACACACCCATACAATGCGCACCACCCCGTGATGTTTTTCTCACTCCTACTAGTGAATTTAATGTAACACACACCCATACAATGCGCACCACCCCGTGATGTTTTTCTCACTCCTACTAGTGAATCTAATGTAACACACACCCATACAATGCGCACCACCCCGTGATGTTTTTCTCACTCCTACTAGTGAATGTAATGTAACACAAACCCATACAAGGCGCACCACCCCGTGATGTTTTTCTCACTCCTACTAGTGAATGTAATGTAACACACACCCATACAATGCGCACCACCCCGTGATGTTTTTCTCACTCCTACTAGTGAATCTAATGTAACACACACCCATACAATGCGCACCACCCCGTGATGTTTTTCTCACTCCTACTAGTGAATCTAATGTAACACACACCCATACAATGCGCACCACCCCGTGATGTTTTTCTCACTCCTACTAGTGAATCTAATGTAACACACACCCATACAATGCGCACGAACACGCGATGTTTTTCAGAAACCTATCCTACATTGCCACTGCATGTTCCCTGACCTCCCCATGCTGACCACCCCGCGGTGCTTTTCTCCATCCTACATTGCCACTCACTGCCTATTCTAATTCAGACCCTCCGATTCACACCACCCCGTGATGTTTTTCTCACTCCTACTAGTGAATGTAATGTAACACACACCCATACAATGCGCACCACCCCGTGTTTTTCTCACTCCTACTAGTGAAAGTAATGTAAAACACACCCATACAAAGCGCACCACCCCGTGATGTTTTTCTCACTCCTACTAGTGAATGTAATGTAACACACACCCATACAATGCGCACCACCCCGTGATGTTTTTCTCACTCCTACTAGTGAATCTAATGTAACACACACCCATACAATGCGCACCACCCCGTGATGTTTTTCTCACTCCTTCTATTGAATGTAATGTAACACACACCCATACAATGCGCACCACCCCGTGATGTTTTTCTCACTCCTACTAGTGAATCTAATGTAACACACACCCATACAATGCGCACCACCCCGTGATGTTTTTCTCACTCCTTCTAGTGAATATAATGTAACACACACCCATACAATGCGCACCACCCCGTGATGTTTTTCTCACTCCTACTAGTGAATGCAATGTAACACACACCCATACAATGCGCACAACCCCGTGATGTTTTTCTCACTCCTACTAGTGAATGTAATGTAACACACACCCATACAATGCGCACCACCCCGTAATGTTTTTCTCACTCCTACTAGTGAATGTAATGTAACACACACCCATAAAATGCGCACCAACCCGTGATGTTTTTCTCACTCCTACTAGTGTATGTAATGTAAAACACACCCATACAATGCGCACCACCCCGTGATGTTTTTCTCACTTCTACTAGTGAAGCTAATGTAACACACACCCAAACAATGCGCACCACCCCGTGATGTTTTTCTCACTCCTACTAGTGAATGTAATGTAACACACACCCATACAATGCGCACCACCCCGTGATGTTTTTCTCACTCCTACTAGTGAATCTAATGTAACACACACCCATACAATGCGCACCACCCCGTGATGTTTTTCTCACTCCTACTAGTGAATCTAATGTAACACACACCCATACAATGCGCACCACCCCGTGATGTTTTTCTCACTCCTACTAGTGAATCTAATGTAACACACACCCATACAATGCGCACCACCCCGTGATGTTTTTCTCACTCCTACTAGTGAATCTAATGTAACACACACCCATACAATGCGCACCACCCCGTGATGTTTTTCTCACTCCTACTAGTGAATCTAATGTAACACACACCCATACAATGCGCACCACCCCGTGATGTTTTTCTCACTCCTACTAGTGAATCTAATGTAACACACACCCATACAATGCGCACCACCCCGTGATGTTTTTCTCACTCCTACTAGTGAATCTAATGTAACACACACCCATACAATGCGCACCACCCCGTGATGTTTTTCTCACTCCTACAAGTGAATCTAATGTAACACACACCCATACAATGCGCACCACCCCGTGATGTTTTTCTCACTCCTACTAGTGAATGTAATGTAACACACACCCATACAATGCGCACCATCCCGTGATGTTTTTCTCACTCCTACTAGTGAATCTAATGTAACACACACCCATACAATGCGCACCACCCCGTGATGTTTTTCTCACTCCTACTAGTGAATCTAATGTAACACACACCCATACAATGCGCACCACCCCGTGATGTTTTTCTCACTCCTACTAGTGAAAGTAATGTAACACACACCCATACAATGCGCACCACCCCGTGATGTTTTTCTCACTCCTACTAGTGAATGTAATGTAACACACACCCATACATTGTGCACCACCCCGTGATGTTTTTCTCACTCCTACTATTGAATGTAATGTAACACACACCCATACAATGCGCACCACCCCGTGATGTTTTTCTCACTGCTACTAGTGAATGTAATGTAACACACACCCATACAATGCGCACCACCCCGTGATGTTTTTCTCACTCCTACTAGTGAATGTAATGTAACACACACCCATACAATGCGCACCACCCCGTGATGTTTTTCTCACTCCTACTAGTGAATGTAATGTAACACACACCCATACAATGCGCACCACCCCGTGATGTTTTTCTCACTCCTACTAGTGAATCTAATGTAACACACACCCATACAATGCGCACCACCCCGTGATGTTTTTCTCACTCCTACTAGTGAATCTAATGTAACACACACCCATACAATGCGCACCACCCCGTGATGTTTTTCTCACTCCTACTAGTGAATGTAATGTAACACAAACCCATACAAGGCGCACCACCCCGTGATGTTTTTCTCACTCCTACTAGTGAATGTAATGTAACACACACCCATACAATGCGCACCACCCCGTGATGTTTTTCTCACTCCTACTAGTGAATCTAATGTAACACACACCCATACAATGCGCACCACCCCGTGATGTTTTTCTCACTCCTACTAGTGAATCTAATGTAACACACACCCATACAATGCGCACCACCCCGTGATGTTTTTCTCACTCCTACTAGTGAATCTAATGTAACACACACCCATACAATGCGCACGAACACGCGATGTTTTTCAGAAACCTATCCTACATTGCCACTGCATGTTCCCTGACCTCCCCATGCTGACCACCCCGCGGTGCTTTTCTCCATCCTACATTGCCACTCACTGCCTATTCTAATTCAGACCCTCCGATTCACACCACCCCGTGATGTTTTTCTCACTCCTACTAGTGAATGTAATGTAACACACACCCATACAATGCGCACCACCCCGTGATGTTTTTCTCACTCCTACTAGTGAATCTAATGTAACACACACCCATCCAATGCGCACCACCCCGTGATGTTTTTCTCACTCCTACTAGTGAATCTAATGTAACACACACCCATACAATGCGCACCACCCCGTGATGTTTTTCTCACTCCTACTAGTGAATCTAATGTAACACACACCCATACAATGCGCACCACCCCGTGATGCTTTTCTCACTCCTACTAGTGAATGTAATGTAACACACACCCATACAATGCGCACCACCACGTGATGTTTTTCTCACTCCTCTTAGTGAATGTAATGTAACACACACCCATACAATGCGCACCACCCCGTGATGTTTTTCTCACTCCTACTATTGAATCTAATGTAACACACACCCATACAATGCGCACCACCCCGTGATGTTTTTCTCACTCCTACTAGTGAATGTAATGTAACACACACCCATACAATGCGCACCACCCCGTGATGTTTTCCTCACTCCTACTAGTGAATCTAATGTAACACACACCCATACAATGCGCACCACCCCGTGATGTTTTTCTCACTCCTACTAGTGAATGTAATGTAACACACACCCATACAATGCGCACCACCCCGTGATGTTTTTCTCACTCCTACTAGTGAATCTAATGTAACACACACCCATACAATGCGCACCACCCCGTGATGTTTTTCTCACTCCTACTAGTGAATCTAATGTAACACACACCCATACAATGCGCACCACCCCGTGATGTTTTTCTCACTCCTACTAGTGAATCTAATGTAACACACACCCATACAATGCGCACCACCCCGTGATGTTTTTCTCACTCCTACTAGTGAATGTAATGTAACACACACCCATACAATGCGCACCACCACGTGATGTTTTTCTCACTCCTCTTAGTGAATGTAATGTAACACACACCCATACAATGCGCACCACCCCGTGATGTTTTTCTCACTCCTACTAGAGAATCTAATGTAACACACACCCATACAATGCGCACCACCCCGTGATGTTTTTCTCACTCCTCCTAGTGAATGCAATGTAACACACACCCATACAATGCGCACCACCCCGTGATGTTTTCCTCACTCCTACTAGTGAATCTAATGTAACACACACCCATACAATGCGCACCACCCCGTGATGTTTTTCTCACTCCTACTAGTGAATCTAATGTAACACACACCCATACAATGCGCACCACCCGGTGATGTTTTTCTCATTCCTACTAGTGAATGTAATGTAACACACACCCATACAATGCGCACCACCCCGTGATGTTTTTCTCACTCCTACTAGTGAATCTAATGTAACACACACCCATACAATGCGCACCACCCCGTGATGTTTTTCTCACTCCTCCTAGTGAATGCAATGTAACACACACCCATACAATGCGCACCACCCCGTGATGTTTTCCTCACTCCTACTAGTGAATCTAATGTAACACACACCCATACAATGCGCACCACCCCGTGATGTTTTCCTCACTCCTACTAGTGAATCTAATGTAACACACACCCATACAATGCGCACCACCCCGTGATGTTTTTCTCACTCCTACTAGTGAATGTAATGTAACACACACCCATACAATGTGCACCACCCGGTGATGTTTTTCTCATTCCTACTAGTGAATGTAATGTAACACACACCCATACAATGCGCACCACCCCGTGATGTTTTTCTCACTCCTACTAGTGAATGTAATGTAACACACACCCATACGATGCGCACCACCCCGTGATGTTTTTCTCACTCCTACTAGTGAATGTAATGTAACACACACCCATACAATGCGCACCACCCCGTGATGTTTTTCTCACTCCTACTAGTGAATCTAATGTAACACACACCCATACAATGCGCACCACCCCGTGATGTTTTTCTCACTCCTACTAGTGAATGTAATGTAACACACACCCATACAATGCGCACCACCCCGTGATGTTTTTCTCACTCCTACTAGTGAATGTAATGTACCACACACCCATATAATGCGCACCACCCCGTGATGTTTTTCTCACTCCTACTAGTGAATGTAATGTAACACACACCCATACATTGCGCACCACCCCGTGATGTTTTTCTCACTCCTACTAGTGAATGTAATGTAACACACACCCATACATTGCGCACCACCCCGTGATGTTTTTCTCACTCCTACTAGTGAATGTAATGTAACACACACCCATACAATGCGCACCACCCCGTGATGTTTTTCTCACTCCTACTAGTGAATGTAATGTAACACACACCCATACAATGCGCACCACCCCGTGATGTTTTTCTCACTCCTACTAGTGAATGTAATGTAACACACCCCCAAACAATGCGCATCACCCCGTGATGTTTTTCTCACTCCTACTAGTGAATGTAATGTAACACACACCCATACAATGCGCACCACCCCGTGATGTTTTTCTCACTCCTACTAGTGAATCTAATGTAACACACACCCATACAATGTGCACCACCCCGTGATGTTTTTCTCACTCCTACTAGTGAATGTAATGTAACACACACCCATACATTGCGCACCACCCCGTGAGGTTTTTCTCACTCCTACTAGTTAATGTAACGTAACACACACCCATACAATGCGCACCACCCCGTGATGTTTTTCTCACTCCTATTAGTGAATGTAATGTAACACACACCCATACAACGCGCACCACCCCGTGATGTTTTTCTCACTCCTCCTAGTGAATGTAATGTAACACACACCCATACAATGCGCACCACCCCGTGATGTTTTTCTCACTCCTACTAGTGAATCTAATGTAACACACACCCATACAATGCGCACCACCACATGATGTTTTTCTCACTCCTACTAGTGAATGTAATGTAACACACACCCATACAATGCGCACCACCCCGTGATGTTTTTCTCACTCCTACTAGTGAATGTAATGTAACACACACCCATACAATGCGCACCACCCCGTGATGTTTTTCTCACTCCTACTAGTGAATGTAATGTAACACACACCCATACAAGGCGCACCACCCCGTGATGTTTTTCTCACTCCTACTAGTGAATGTAATGTAACACACACCCATACATTGCGCACTACCCCGTGATGTTTTTCTCACTCCTACTAGTGAATGTAATGTAACACACACCCATACAATGCGCACCACCCCGTGATGTTTTTCTCACTCCTACTAGTGAATGTAATGTAACACACACCCATACAATGCGCACCACCCCGTGATGTTTTTCTCACTCCTACTAGTGAATCTAATGTAACACACACCCATACAATGCGCACCACCCCGTGATGTTTTTCTCACTCCTACTAGTGAATCTAATGTAACACACACCCATACAATGCGCACCACCCCGTGATGTTTTTCTCACTCCTACAAGTGAATCTAATGTAACACACACCCATACAATGCGCACCACCCCGTGATGTTTTTCTCACTCCTACTAGTGAATGTAATGTAACACACACCCATACAATGCGCACCATCCCGTGATGTTTTTCTCACTCCTACTAGTGAATCTAATGTAACACACACCCATACAATGCGCACCACCCCGTGATGTTTTTCTCACTCCTACTAGTGAATCTAATGTAACACACACCCATACAATGCGCACCACCCCATGATGTTTTTCTCACTCCTACTAGTGAAAGTAATGTAACACACACCCATACAATGCGCACCACCCCGTGATGTTTTTCTCACTCCTACTAGTGAATGTAATGTAACACACACCCATACATTGCGCACCACCCCGTGATGTTTTTCTCACTCCTACTAGTGAATGTAATGTAACACACACCCATACAATGCGCACCACCCCGTGATGTTTTTCTCACTGCTACTAGTGAATGTAATGTAACACACACCAATACAATGCGCACCACCCCGTGATGTTTTTCTCACTCCTATTAGTGAATGTAATGTAACACACACCCATACAATGCGCACCACCCCGTGATGTTTTTCTCACTCCTACTAGTGAATGTAATGTAACACACACCCATACAATGCGCACCACCCCGTGATGTTTTTCTCACTCCTACTAGTGAATTTAATGTAACACACACCCATACAATGCGCACCACCCCGTGATGTTTTTCTCACTCCTACTAGTGAATCTAATGTAACACACACCCATACAATGCGCACCACCCCGTGATGTTTTTCTCACTCCTACTAGTGAATGTAATGTAACACAAACCCATACAAGGCGCACCACCCCGTGATGTTTTTCTCACTCCTACTAGTGAATGTAATGTAACACACACCCATACAATGCGCACCACCCCGTGATATTTTTCTCACTCCTACTAGTGAATCTAATGTAACACACACCCATACAATGCGCACCACCCCGTGATGTTTTTCTCACTCCTACTAGTGAATCTAATGTAACACACACCCATACAATGCGCACCACCCCGTGATGTTTTTCTCACTCCTACTAGTGAATCTAATGTAACACACACCCATACAATGCGCACGAACACGCGATGTTTTTCAGAAACCTATCCTACATTGCCACTGCATGTTCCCTGACCTCCCCATGCTGACCACCCCGCGGTGCTTTTCTCCATCCTACATTGCCACTCACTGCCTATTCTAATTCAGACCCTCCGATTCACACCACCCCGTGATGTTTTTCTCACTCCTACTAGTGAATGTAATGTAACACACACCCATACAATGCGCACCACCCCGTGATGTTTTTCTCACTCCTACTAGTGAATCTAATGTAACACACACCCATACAATGCGCACCACCCCGTGATGTTTTTCTCACTCCTACTAGTGAATCTAATGTAACACACACCCATACAATGCGCACCACCCTGTGATGTTTTTCTCACTCCTACTAGTGAATCTAATGTAACACACACCCATACAATGCGCACCACCCCGTGATGTTTTTCTCACTCCTACTAGTGAATGTAATGTAACACACACCCATACAATGCGCACCACCACGTGATGTTTTTCTCACTCCTCTTAGTGAATGTAATGTAACACACACCCATACAATGCGCACCACCCCGTGATGTTTTTCTCACTCCTACTAGTGAATCTAATGTAACACACACCCATACAATGCGCACCACCCCGTGATGTTTTTCTCACTCCTACTAGTGAATGTAATGTAACACACACCCATACAATGCGCACCACCCCGTGATGTTTTCCTCACTCCTACTAGTGAATCTAATGTAACACACACCCATACAATGCGCACCACCCCGTGATGTTTTTCTCACACCTACTAGTGAATCTAATGTAACACACACCCATACAATGCGCACCACCCCGTGATGTTTTTCTCACTCCTACTAGTGAATGTAATGTAACACACACCCATACAATGCGCACCACCACGTGATGTTTTTCTCACTCCTCTTAGTGAATGTAATGTAACACACACCCATACAATGCGCACCACCCCGTGATGTTTTTCTCACTCCTACTAGAGAATCTAATGTAACACACACCCATACAATGCGCACCACCCCGTGATGTTTTTCTCACTCCTCCTAGTGAATGCAATGTAACACACACCCATACAATGCGCACCACCCCGTGATGTTTTCCTCACTCCTACTAGTGAATCTAATGTAACACACACCCATACAATGCGCACCACCCCGTGATGTTTTTCTCACTCCTACTAGTGAATCTAATGTAACACACACCCATACAATGCGCACCACCCGGTGATGTTTTTCTCATTCCTACTAGTGAATGTAATGTAACACACACCCATACAATGCGCACCACCCCGTGATGTTTTTCTCACTCCTACTAGAGAATCTAATGTAACACACACCCATACAATGCGCACCACCCCGTGATGTTTTTCTCACTCCTCCTAGTGAATGCAATGTAACACACACCCATACAATGCGCACCACCCCGTGATGTTTTCCTCACTCCTACTAGTGAATCTAATGTAACACACACCCATACAATGCGCACCACCCCGTGATGTTTTCCTCACTCCTACTAGTGAATCTAATGTAACACACACCCATACAATGCGCACCACCCCGTGATGTTTTTCTCACTCCTACTAGTGAATGTAATGTAACACACACCCATACAATGCGCACCACCCGGTGATGTTTTTCTCATTCCTACTAGTGAATGTAATATAACACACACCCATACAATGCGCACCACCCCGTGATGTTTTTCTCACTCCTACTAGTGAATGTAATGTAACACACACCCATACGATGCGCACCACCCCGTGATGTTTTTCTCACTCCTACTAGTGAATGTAATGTAACACACACCCATACAATGCGCACCACCCCGTGATGTTTTTCTCACTCCTACTAGTGAATGTAATGTAACACACACCCATACAATGCGCACCACCCCGTGATGTTTTTCTCACTCCTACTAGTGAATGTAATGTAACACACACCCATACAATGCGCACCACCCCGTGATGTTTTTCTCACTCCTACTAGTGAATGTAATGTACCACACACCCATATAATGCGCACCACCCCTTGATGTTTTTCTCACTCCTACTAGTGAATGTAATGTAACACACACCCATACATTGCGCACCACCCCGTGATGTTTTTCTCACTCCTACTAGTGAATGTAATGTAACACACACCCATACAATGCGCACCACCCCGTGATGTTTTTCTCACTCCTACTAGTGAATGTAATGTAACACACACCCATACAATGCGCACCACCCCGTGATGTTTTTCTCACTCCTACTAGTGAATGTAATATAACACACACCCATACAATGCGCACCACCCCGTGATGTTTTTCTCACTCCTACTAGTGAATGTAATGTAACACACCCCCAAACAATGCGCATCACCCCGTGATGTTTTTCTCACTCCTACTAGTGAATGTAATGTAACACACACCCATACAATGCGCACCACCCCGTGATGTTTTTCTCACTCCTACTAGTGAATCTAATGTAACACACACCCATACAATGTGCACCACCCCGTGATGTTTTTCTCACTCCTACTAGTGAATGTAATGTAACACACACCCATACATTGCGCACCACCCCGTGATGTTTTTCTCACTCCTACTAGTTAATGTAACGTAACACACACCCATACAATGCGCACCACACCGTGATGTTTTTCTCACTCCTATTAGTGAATGTAATGTAACACACACCCATACAACGCGCACCACCCCGTGATGTTTTTCTCACTCCTCCTAGTGAATGTAATGTAACACACACCCATACAATGCGCACCACCCCGTGATGTTTTTCTCACTCCTACTAGTGAATCTAATGTAACACACACCCATACAATGCGCACCACCACATGATGTTTTTCTCACTCCTACTAGTGAATGTAATGTAACACACACCCATACAATGCGCACCACCCCGTGATGTTTTTCTCACTCCTACTAGTGAATGTAATGTAACACACACCCATACAATGCGCACCACCCCGTGATGTTTTTCTCACTCCTACTAGTGAATGTAATGTAACACACACCCATACAAGGCGCACCACCCCGTGATGTTTTTCTCACTCCTACTAGTGAATGTAATGTAACACACACCCATACATTGCGCACTACCCCGTGATGTTTTTCTCACTCCTACTAGTGAATGTAATGTAACACACACCCATACAATGCGCACCACCCCGTGATGTTTTTCTCACTCCTACTAGCGAATCTAATGTAACACACACCCATACAATGCGCACCACCCCGTGATGTTTTTCTCACTCCTACTAGTGAATCTAATGTAACACACACCCATACAATGCGCACCACCCCGTGATGTTTTTCTCACTCCTACTACTGAATCTAATGTAACACACACCCATACAATGCGCACCACCCCGTGATGTTTTTCTCACTCCTACTAGTGAATCTAATGTAACACACACCCATACAATGCGCACCACCCCGTGATGTTTTTCTCACTCCTACTAGTGAATCTAATGTAACACACACCCATACAATGCGCACCACCCCGTGATGTTTTTCTCACTCCTACTAGTGAATCTAATGTAACACACACCCATACAATGCGCACCACCCCGTGATGTTTTTCTCACTCCTACAAGTGAATCTAATGTAACACACACCCATACAATGCGCACCACCCCGTGATGTTTTTCTCACTCCTACTAGTGAATGTAATGTAACACACACCCATACAATGCGCACCATCCCGTGATGTTTTTCTCACTCCTACTAGTGAATCTAATGTAACACACACCCATACAATGCGCACCACCCCGTGATGTTTTTCTCACTCCTACTAGTGAATCTAATGTAACACACACCCATACAATGCGCACCACCCCGTGATGTTTTTCTCACTCCTACTAGTGAAAGTAATGTAACACACACCCATACAATGCGCACCACCCCGTGATGTTTTTCTCACTCCTACTAGTGAATGTAATGTAACACACACCCATACATTGCGCACCACCCCGTGATGTTTTTCTCACTCCTACTAGTGAATGTAATGTAACACACACCCATACAATGCGCACCACCCCGTGATGTTTTTCTCACTGCTACTAGTGAATGTAATGTAACACACACCCATACAATGCGCACCACCCCGTGATGTTTTTCTCACTCCTACTAGTGAATGTAATGTAACACACACCCATACAATGCGCACCACCCCGTGATGTTTTTCTCACTCCTACTAGTGAATGTAATGTAACACACACCCATACAATGCGCACCACCCCGTGATGTTTTTCTCACTCCTACTAGTGAATTTAATGTAACACACACCCATACAATGCGCACCACCCCGTGATGTTTTTCTCACTCCTACTAGTGAATCTAATGTAACACACACCCATACAATGCGCACCACCCCGTGATGTTTTTCTCACTCCTACTAGTGAATGTAATGTAACACAAACCCATACAAGGCGCACCACCCCGTGATGTTTTTCTCACTCCTACTAGTGAATGTAATGTAACACACACCCATACAATGCGCACCACCCCGTGATGTTTTTCTCACTCCTACTAGTGAATCTAATGTAACACACACCCATACAATGCGCACCACCCCGTGATGTTTTTCTCACTCCTACTAGTGAATCTAATGTAACACACACCCATACAATGCGCACCACCCCGTGATGTTTTTCTCACTCCTACTAGTGAATCTAATGTAACGCACACCCATACAATGCGCACGAACACGCGATGTTTTTCAGAAACCTATCCTACATTGCCACTGCATTTTCCCTGACCTCCCCATGCTGACCACCCCGCGGTGCTTTTCTCCATCCTACATTGCCACTCACTGCCTATTCTAATTCAGACCCTCCGATTCACACCACCCCGTGATGTTTTTCTCACTCCTACTAGTGAATGTAATGTAACACACACCCATACAATGCGCACCACCCCGTGTTTTTCTCACTCCTACTAGTGAAAGTAATGTAAAACACACCCATACAAAGCGCACCACCCCGTGATGTTTTTCTCACTCCTACTAGTGAATGTAATGTAACACACACCCATACAATGCGCACCACCCCGTGATGTTTTTCTCACTCCTACTAGTGAATCTAATGTAACACACACCCATACAATGCGCACCACCCCGTGATGTTTTTCTCACTCCTTCTATTGAATGTAATGTAACACACACCCATACAATGCGCACCACCCCGTGATGTTTTTCTCACTCCTACTAGTGAATCTAATGTAACACACACCCATACAATGCGCACCACCCCGTGATGTTTTTCTCACTCCTTCTAGTGAATATAATGTAACACACACCCATACAATGCGCACCACCCCGTGATGTGTTTCTCACTCCTACTAGTGAATGTAATGTAACACACACCCATACAATGCGCACCACCCCGTGATGTTTTTCTCACTCCTACTAGTGAATGTAATGTAACACACACCCATACAATGCGCACCACCCCGTGATGTTTTTCTCACTCCTACTAGTGAATGCAATGTAACACACACCCATACAATGCGCACAACCCCGTGATGTTTTTCTCACTCCTACTAGTGAATGTAATGTAACACACACCCATACAATGTGCACCACCCCGTAATGTTTTTCTCACTCCTACTAGTGAATGTAATGTAACACACACCCATACAATGCGCACCAACCCGTGTTTTTCTCACTCCTACTAGTGAAAGTAATGTAAAACACACCCATACAAAGCGCACCACCCCGTGATGTTTTTCTCACTCCTACTAGTGAATGTAATGTAACACACACCCATACAATGCGCACCACCCCGTGATGTTTTTCTCACTCCTACTAGTGAATCTAATGTAACACACACCCATACAATGCGCACCACCCCGTGATGTTTTTCTCACTCCTTCTATTGAATGTAATGTAACACACACCCATACAATGCGCACCACCCCGTGATGTTTTTCTCACTCCTACTAGTGAATCTAATGTAACACACACCCATACAATGCGCACCACCCCGTGATGTTTTTCTCACTCCTTCTAGTGAATATAATGTAACACACACCCATACAATGCGCACCACCCCGTGATGTGTTTCTCACTCCTACTAGTGAATGTAATGTAACACACACCCATACAATGCGCACCACCCCGTGATGTTTTTCTCACTCCTACTAGTGAATGTAATGTAACACACACCCATACAATGCGCACCACCCCGTGATGTTTTTCTCACTCCTACTAGTGAATGCAATGTAACACACACCCATACAATGCGCACAACCCCGTGATGTTTTTCTCACTCCTACTAGTGAATGTAATGTAACACACACCCATACAATGTGCACCACCCCGTAATGTTTTTCTCACTCCTACTAGTGAATGTAATGTAACACACACCCATACAATGCGCACCAACCCGTGATGTTTTTCTCACTCCTACTAGTGTATGTAATGTAAAACACACCCATACAATGCGCACCACCCCATGATGTTTTTCTCACTTCTACTAGTGAAGCTAATGTAACACACACCCAAACAATGCGCACCACCCCGTGATGTTTTTCTCACTCTTACTAGTGAATGTAATGTAACACACACCCATACAATGCGCACCACCCCGTGATGTTTTTCTCACTCCTACTAGAGAATCTAATGTAACACACACCCATACAATGCGCACCACCCCGTGATGTTTTTCTCACTCCTCCTAGTGAATGCAATGTAACACACACCCATACAATGCGCACCACCCCGTGATGTTTTCCTCACTCCTACTAGTGAATCTAATGTAACACACACCCATACAATGCGCACCACCCCGTGATGTTTTTCTCACTCCTACTAGTGAATCTAATGTAACACACACCCATACAATGCGCACCACCCCGTGATGTTTTTCTCACTCCTACTAGTGAATGTAATGTAACACACACCCATACAATGCGCACCACCCGGTGATGTTTTTCTCATTCCTAATAGTGAATGTAATGTAACACACACCCATACAATGCGCACCACCCCGTGATGTTTTTCTCACTCCTACTAGTGAATGTAATGTAACACACACCCTTACGATGCGCACCACCCCGTGATGTTTTTCTCACTCCTACTAGTGAATGTAATGTAACACACACCCATACAATGCGCACCACCCCGTGATGTTTTTCTCACTCCTACTAGTGAATGTAATGTAACACACACCCATACAATGCGCACCACCCGGTGATGTTTTTCTCACTCCTACTAGTGAATGTAATGTAACACACACCCATACAATGCGCACCACCCCGTGATGTTTTTCTCACTCCTACTAGTGAATGTAATGTACCACACACCCATATAATGCGCACCACCCCGTGATGTTTTTCTCACTCCTACTAGTGAATGTAATGTAACACACACCCATACATTGCGCACCACCCCGTGATGTTTTTCTCACTCCTACTAGTGAATGTAATGTAACACACACCCATACAATGCGCACCACCCCGTGATGTTTTTCTCACTCCTACTAGTGAATGTAATGTAACACACACCCATACAATGCGCACCACCCCGTGATGTTTTTCTCACTCCTACTAGTGAATGTAATGTAACACACACCCATACAATGCGCACCACCCCGTGATGTTTTTCTCACTCCTACTAGTGAATGTAATGTAACACACCCCCAAACAATGCGCATCACCCCGTGATGTTTTTCTCACTCCTACTAGTGAATGTAATGTAACACACACCCATACAATGCGCACCACCCCGTGATGTTTTTCTCACTCCTACTAGTGAATCTAATGTAACACACACCCATACAATGTGCACCACCCCGTGATGTTTTTCTCACTCCTACTAGTGAATGTAATGTAACACACACCCATACATTGCGCACCACCCCGTGATGTTTTTCTCACTCCTACTAGTTAATGTAACGTAACACACACCCATACAATGCGCACCACCCCGTGATGTTTTTCTCACTCCTATTAGTGAATGTAATGTAACACACACCCATACAACGCGCACCACCCCGTGATGTTTTTCTCACTCCTCCTAGTGAATGTAATGTAACACACACCCATACAATGCGCACCACCCCGTGATGTTTTTCTCACTCCTACTAGTGAATCTAATGTAACACACACCCATACAATGCGCACCACCACATGATGTTTTTCTCACTCCTACTAGTGAATGTAATGTAACACACACCCATACAATGCGCACCACCCCGTGATGTTTTTCTCACTCCTACTAGTGAATGTAATGTAACACACACCCATACAATGCGCACCACCCCGTGATGTTTTTCTCACTCCTACTAGTGAATGTAATGTAACACACACCCATACAAGGCGCACCACCCCATGATGTTTTTCTCACTCCTACTAGTGAATCTAATGTAACACACCTATACAATGCACACCACCCCGTGATGTTTTTCTCACTCCTACTAGTGAATGTAATGTAACACACACCCATACAATGCGCACCACCCCGTGATGTTTTTCTCACTCCTACTAGTGAATGTAATGTAACACACACCCATACAATGCGCACCACCACGTGATGTTTTTCTCACTCCTCTTAGTGAATGTAATGTAACACACACCCATACAATGCGCACCACCCCGTGATGTTTTTCTCACTCCTACTAGTGAATGTAATGTAACACACACCCATACAATGCGCACCACCCCGTGATGTTTTTCTCACTCCTACTAGTGAATGTAATGTAACACACACCCATACAATGCGCACCACCACGTGATGTTTTTCTCACTCCTCTTAGTGAATGTAATGTAACACACACCCATACAATGCGCACCACCCCGTGATGTTTTTCTCACTCCTACTAGTGAATCTAATGTAACACACACCCATACAATGCGCACCACCCCGTGATGTTTTTCTCACTCCTACTAGTGAATGCAATGTAACACACACCCATACAATGCGCACCACCCCGTGATGTTTTCCTCACTCCTACTAGTGAATCTAATGTAACACACACCCATACAATGCGCACCACCCCGTGATGTTTTTCTCACTCCTACTAGTGAATCTAATGTAACACACACCCATACAATGCGCACCACCCCGTGATGTTTTTCTCACCCCTACTAGTGAATGTAATGTAACACACACCCATACAATGCGCACCACCCCGTGATGTTTTTCTCACTCCTACTAGTGAATGTAATGTACCACACACCCATACAATGCGCACCACCCCGTGATGTTTTTCTCACTCCTACTAGTGAATGTAATGTACCACACACCCATACAATGCGCACCACCCCGTGATGTTTTTCTCACTCCTACTAGTGAATGTAATGTAACACACACCCATACATTGCGCACCACCCCGTGATGTTTTTCTCACTCCTACTAGTGAATGTAATGTAACACACACCCATACAATGCGCACCACCCCGTGATGTTTTTCTCACTCCTACTAGTGAATGTAATGTAACACACACCAATACAATGCGCACCACCCCGTGATGTTTTTCTCACTCCTACTAGTGAATCTAATGTAACACACACCCATACAATGCGCACCACCACATGATGTTTTTCTCACTCCTACTAGTGAATGTAATGTAACACACACCCATACAATGCGCACCACCCCGTGATGTTTTTCTCACTCCTACTAGTGAATGTAATGTAACACACACCCATACAATGCGCACCACCCCGTGATGTTTTTCTCACTCCTACTAGTGAATGTAATGTAACACACACCCATACAAGGCGCACCACCCCATGATGTTTTTCTCACTCCTAGTAGTGAATCTAATGTAACACACCTATACAATGCACACCACCCCGTGATGTTTTTCTCACTCCTACTAGTGAATGTAATGTAACACACACCCATACAATGCGCACCACCCCGTGATGTTTTTCTCACTCCTACTAGTGAATGTAATGTAACACACACCCATACAATGCGCACCACCACGTGATGTTTTTCTCACTCCTCTTAGTGAATGTAATGTAACACACACCCATACAATGCGCACCACCCCGTGATGTTTTTCTCACTCCTACTAGTGAATCTAATGTAACACACACCCATACAATGCGCACCACCCCGTGATGTTTTTCTCACTCCTACTATTGAATGCAATGTAACACACACCCATACAATGCGCACCACCCCGTGATGTTTTCCTCACTCCTACTAGTGAATCTAATGTAACACACATCCATACAATGCGCACCACCCCGTGATGTTTTTCTCACTCCTACTAGTGAATGTAATGTAACACACACCCATACAATGCGCACCACCCCGTGATGTTTTTCTCACTCCTACTAGTGAATGTAATGTAACACACACCCATACAAGGCGCACCACCCCATGATGTTTTTCTCACTCCTACTAGTGAATCTAATGTAACACACCTATACAATGCACACCACCCCGTGATGTTTTTCTCACTCCTACTAGTGAATGTAATGTAACACACACCCATACAATGCGCACCACCCCGTGATGTTTTTCTCACTCCTACTAGTGAATGTAATGTAACACACACCCATACAATGCGCACCACCACGTGATGTTTTTCTCACTCCTCTTAGTGAATGTAATGTAACACACACCCATACAATGCGCACCACCCCGTGATGTTTTTCTCACTCCTACTAGTGAATCTAATGTAACACACACCCATACAATGCGCACCACCCCGTGATGTTTTTCTCACTCCTACTAGTGAATGCAATGTAACACACACCCATACAATGCGCACCACCCCGTGATGTTTTCCTCACTCCTACTAGTGAATCTAATGTAACACACACCCATACAATGCGCACCACCCCGTGATGTTTTTCTCACTCCTACTAGTGAATCTAATGTAACACACACCCATACAATGCGCACCACCCCGTGATGTTTTTCTCACCCCTACTAGTGAATGTAATGTAACACACACCCATACAATGCGCACCACCCCGTGATGTTTTTCTCACTCCTACTAGTGAATGTAATGTACCACACACCCATACAATGCGCACCACCCCGTGATGTTTTTCTCACTCCTACTAGTGAAATTAATGTACCACACACCCATATAATGCGCACCACCCCGTGATGTTTTTCTCACTCCTACTAGTGAATGTAATGTAACACACACCCATACATTGCGCACCACCCCGTGATGTTTTTCTCACTCCTACTAGTGAATGTAATGTAACACACACCCATACAATGCGCACCACCCCGTGATGTTTTTCTCACTCCTACTAGTGAATGTAATGTAACACACACCCATACAATGCGCACCACCCCGTGATGTTTTTCTCACTCCTACTAGTGAATGTAATGTAACACACACCCATACAATGCGCACCACCCCGTGATGTTTTTCTCACTCCTACTAGTGAATGTAATGTAACACACCCCCAAACAATGCGCATCACCCCGTGATGTTTTTCTCACTCCTACTAGTGAATGTAATGTAACACACACCCATACAATGCGCACCACCCCGTGATGTTTTTCTCACTCCTACTAGTGAATCTAATGTAACACACACCCATACAATGCGCACCACCCCGTGATGTTTTTCTCACTCCTACTAGTGAATGTAATGTAACACACACCCATACATTGCGCACCACCCCGTGATGTTTTTCTCACTCCTACTAGTTAATGTAACGTAACACACACACATACAATGCGCACCACCCCGTGATGTTTTTCTCACTCCTACTAGTGAATGTAACGTAACACACACCCATACAACGCGCACCACCCCGTGATGTTTTTCTCACTCCTCCTAGTGAATGTAATGTAACACACACCCATACAACGCGCACCACCCCGTGATGTTTTTCTCACTCCTACTAGTGAATCTAATGTAACACACACCCATACAATGCGCACCACCACATGATGTTTTTCTCACTCCTACTAGTGAATGTAATGTAACACACACCCATACAATGCGCACCACCCCGTGATGTTTTTCTCACTCCTACTAGTGAATCTAATGTAACACACACCCATACAATGCGCACCACCCCGTGATGTTTTTCTCACTCCTACTAGTGAATGTAATGTAACACACACCCATACAAGGCGCACCACCCCATGATGTTTTTCTCACTCCTACTAGTGAATCTAATGTAACACACCCATACAATGCACACCACCCCGTGATGTTTTTCTCACTCCTACTAGTGAATGTAATGTAACACACACCCATACAATGTGCACCACCCCGTGATGTTTTTCTCACTCCTACTAGTGAATGTAATGTAACACACACCCATACAATGCGCACCACCACGTGATGTTTTTCTCACTCCTCTTAGTGAATGTAATGTAACACACACCCATACAATGCGCACCACCCCGTGATGTTTTTCTCACTCCTACTAGTGAATCTAATGTAACACACACCCATACAATGCGCACCACCCCGTGATGTTTTTCTCACTCCTACTAGTGAATGTAATGTAACACACACCCATACAATGCGCACCACCCCGTGATGTTTTTCTCACTCCTACTAGTGAATGTAATGTAACACACACCCATACAATGCGCACCACCCCGTGATGTTTTTCTCACTCCTACTAGTGAATGTAATGTAACACACCCCCAAACAATGCGCACCACCCCGTGATGTTTTTCTCACTCCTACTAGTGAATGTAATGTAACACACACCCATACAATGCGCACCACCCCGTGATGTTTTTCTCACTCCTACTAGTGAATGTAATGTAACACACACCCATACAATGCGCACCACCCCGTGATGTTTTTCTCACTCCTACTAGTGAATGTAATGTAACACACACCCATACAATGCGCACGACCCCGTGATGTTTTTCTCACTCCTTCTAGTGAATGTAATGTAACACACACCCATATATTGCGCACCACCCCGTGATGTTTTTCTCACTCCTACTAATTAATGTAACGTAACACACACCCATACAATGCGCACCACCCCGTGATGTTTTTCTCACTCCTACTAGTGAATGTAATGTAACACACACCCATACAATGCGCACCACCCCGTGATGTTTTTCTCACTCCTCCTAGTGAATGTAATGTAACACACACCCATACAATGCGCACCACCCCGTGATGTTTTTCTCACTCCTCCTAGTGAATGTAATGTAACACACACCCATACAATGCGCACCACCCCGTGATGTTTTTCTCACTCCTACTAGTGAATCTAATGTAACACACACCCATACAATGCGCACCACCCCGTGATGTTTTTCTCACTCCTACTAGTGAATCTAATGTAACACACACCCATACAATGCGCACCACCCCGTGATGTTTTTCTCACTCGTACAAGTGAATCTAATGTAACACACACCCATACAATGCGCACCACCCCGTGATGTTTTTCTCACTCCTACTAGTGAATGTAATGTAACACACACCCATACAATGCGCACCATCCCGTGATGTTTTTCTCACTCCTACTAGTGAATCTAATGTAACACACACCCATACAATGCGCACCACCCCGTGATGTTTTTCTCACTCCTACTAGTGAATCTAATGTAACACACACCCATACAATGCGCACCACCCCGTGATGTTTTTCTCACTCCTACTAGTGAAAGTAATGTAACACACACCCATACAATGCGCACCACCCCGTGATGTTTTTCTCACTCCTACTAGTGAATGTAATGTAACACACACCCATACATTGCGCACCACCCCGTGATGTTTTTCTCACTCCTACTATTGAATGTAATGTAACACACACCCATACAATGCGCACCACCCCGTGATGTTTTTCTCACTGCTACTAGTGAATGTAATGTAACACACACCCATACAATGCGCACCACCCCGTGATGTTTTTCTCACTCCTACTAGTGAATGTAATGTAACACACACCCATACAATGCGCACCACCCCGTGATGTTTTTCTCACTCCTACTAGTGAATGTAATGTAACACACACCCATACAATGCGCACCACCCCGTGATGTTTTTCTCACTCCTACTAGTGAATCTAATGTAACACACACCCATACAATGCGCACCACCCCGTGATGTTTTTCTCACTCCTACTAGTGAATCTAATGTAACACACACCCATACAATGCGCACCACCCCGTGATGTTTTTCTCACTCCTACTAGTGAATGTAATGTAACACAAACCCATACAAGGCGCACCACCCCGTGATGTTTTTCTCACTCCTACTAGTGAATGTAATGTAACACACACCCATACAATGCGCACCACCCCGTGATGTTTTTCTCACTCCTACTAGTGAATCTAATGTAACACACACCCATACAATGCGCACCACCCCGTGATGTTTTTCTCACTCCTACTAGTGAATCTAATGTAACACACACCCATACAATGCGCACCACCCCGTGATGTTTTTCTCACTCCTACTAGTGAATCTAATGTAACACACACCCATACAATGCGCACGAACACGCGATGTTTTTCAGAAACCTATCCTACATTGCCACTGCATGTTCCCTGACCTCCCCATGCTGACCACCCCGCGGTGCTTTTCTCCATCCTACATTGCCACTCACTGCCTATTCTAATTCAGACCCTCCGATTCACACCACCCCGTGATGTTTTTCTCACTCCTACTAGTGAATGTAATGTAACACACACCCATACAATGCGCACCACCCCGTGATGTTTTTCTCACTCCTACTAGTGAATCTAATGTAACACACACCCATACAATGCGCACCACCCCGTGATGTTTTTCTCACTCCTACTAGTGAATCTAATGTAACACACACCCATACAATGCGCACCACCCCGTGATGTTTTTCTCACTCCTACTAGTGAATCTAATGTAACACACACCCATACAATGCGCACCACCCCGTGATGTTTTTCTCACTCCTACTAGTGAATGTAATGTAACACACACCCATACAATGCGCACCACCACGTGATGTTTTTCTCACTCCTCTTAGTGAATGTAATGTAACACACACCCATACAATGCGCACCACCCCGTGATGTTTTTCTCACTCCTACTAGTGAATCTAATGTAACACACACCCATACAATGCGCACCACCCCGTGATGTTTTTCTCACTCCTACTAGTGAATGTAATGTAACACACACCCATACAATGCGCACCACCCCGTGATGTTTTCCTCACTCCTACTAGTGAATCTAATGTAACACACACCCATACAATGCGCACCACCCCGTGATGTTTTTCTCACTCCTACTAGTGAATGTAATGTAACACACACCCATACAATGCGCACCACCCCGTGATGTTTTTCTCACTCCTACTAGTGAATCTAATGTAACACACACCCATACAATGCGCACCACCCCGTGATGTTTTTCTCACTCCTACTAGTGAATCTAATGTAACACACACCCATACAATGCGCACCACCCCGTGATGTTTTTCTCACTCCTACTAGTGAATCTAATGTAACACACACCCATACAATGCGCACCACCCCGTGATGTTTTTCTCACTCCTACTAGTGAATGTAATGTAACACACACCCATACAATGCGCACCACCACGTGATGTTTTTCTCACTCCTCTTAGTGAATGTAATGTAACACACACCCATACAATGCGCACCACCCCGTGATGTTTTTCTCACTCCTACTAGAGAATCTAATGTAACACACACCCATACAATGCGCACCACCCCGTGATGTTTTTCTCACTCCTCCTAGTGAATGCAATGTAACACACACCCATACAATGCGCACCACCCCGTGATGTTTTCCTCACTCCTACTAGTGAATCTAATGTAACACACACCCATACAATGCGCACCACCCCGTGATGTTTTTCTCACTCCTACTAGTGAATCTAATGTAACACACACCCATACAATGCGCACCTCCCGGTGATGTTTTTCTCATTCCTACTAGTGAATGTAATGTAACACACACCCATACAATGCGCACCACCCCGTGATGTTTTTCTCACTCCTACTAGAGAATCTAATGTAACACACACCCATACAATGCGCACCACCCCGTGATGTTTTTCTCACTCCTCCTAGTGAATGCAATGTAACACACACCCATACAATGCGCACCACCCCGTGATGTTTTCCTCACTCCTACTAGTGAATCTAATGTAACACACACCCATACAATGCGCACCACCCCGTGATGTTTTCCTCACTCCTACTAGTGAATCTAATGTAACACACACCCATACAATGCGCACCACCCCGTGATGTTTTTCTCACTCCTACTAGTGAATGTAATGTAACACACACCCATACAATGCGCACCACCCGGTGATGTTTTTCTCATTCCTACTAGTGAATGTAATGTAACACACACCCATACAATGCGCACCACCCCGTGATGTTTTTCTCACTCCTACTAGTGAATGTAATGTAACACACACCCATACGATGCGCACCACCCCGTGATGTTTTTCTCACTCCTACTAGTGAATGTAATGTAACACACACCCATACAATGCGCACCACCCCGTGATGTTTTTCTCACTCCTACTAGTGAATCTAATGTAACACACACCCATACAATGCGCACCACCCCGTGATGTTTTTCTCACTCCTACTAGTGAATGTAATGTAACACACACCCATACAATGCGCACCACCCCGTGATGTTTTTCTCACTCCTACTAGTGAATGTAATGTACCACACACCCATATAATGCGCACCACCCCGTGATGTTTTTCTCACTCCTACTAGTGAATGTAATGTAACACACACCCATACATTGCGCACCACCCCGTGATGTTTTTCTCACTCCTACTAGTGAATGTAATGTAACACACACCCATACAATGCGCACCACCCCGTGATGTTTTTCTCACTCCTACTAGTGAATGTAATGTAACACACACCCATACAATGCGCACCACCCCGTGATGTTTTTCTCACTCCTACTAGTGAATGTAATGTAACACACACCCATACAATGCGCACCACCCCGTGATGTTTTTCTCACTCCTACTAGTGAATGTAATGTAACACACCCCCAAACAATGCGCATCACCCCGTGATGTTTTTCTCACTCCTACTAGTGAATGTAATGTAACACACACCCATACAATGCGCACCACCCCGTGATGTTTTTCTCACTCCTACTAGTGAATCTAATGTAACACACACCCATACAATGTGCACCACCCCGTGATGTTTTTCTCACTCCTACTAGTGAATGTAATGTAACACACACCCATACATTGCGCACCACCCCGTGAGGTTTTTCTCACTCCTACTAGTTAATGTAACGTAACACACACCCATACAATGCGCACCACCCCGTGATGTTTTTCTCACTCCTATTAGTGAATGTAATGTAACACACACCCATACAACGCGCACCACCCCGTGATGTTTTTCTCACTCCTCCTAGTGAATGTAATGTAACACACACCCATACAATGCGCACCACCCCGTGATGTTTTTCTCACTCCTACTAGTGAATCTAATGTAACACACACCCATACAATGCGCACCACCACATGATGTTTTTCTCACTCCTACTAGTGAATGTAATGTAACACACACCCATACAATGCGCACCACCCCGTGATGTTTTTCTCACTCCTACTAGTGAATGTAATGTAACACACACCCATACAATGCGCACCACCCCGTGATGTTTTTCTCACTCCTACTAGTGAATGTAATGTAACACACACCCATACAAGGCGCACCACCCCGTGATGTTTTTCTCACTCCTACTAGTGAATGTAATGTAACACACACCCATACATTGCGCACTACCCCGTGATGTTTTTCTCACTCCTACTAGTGAATGTAATGTAACACACACCCATACAATGCGCACCACCCCGTGATGTTTTTCTCACTCCTACTAGTGAATCTAATGTAACACACACCCATACAATGCGCACCACCCCGTGATGTTTTTCTCACTCCTACTAGTGAATCTAATGTAACACACACCCATACAATGCGCACCACCCCGTGATGTTTTTCTCACTCCTACTAGTGAATCTAATGTAACACACACCCATACAATGCGCACCACCCCGTGATGTTTTTCTCACTCCTACAAGTGAATCTAATGTAACACACACCCATACAATGCGCACCACCCCGTGATGTTTTTCTCACTCCTACTAGTGAATGTAATGTAACACACACCCATACAATGCGCACCATCCCGTGATGTTTTTCTCACTCCTACTAGTGAATCTAATGTAACACACACCCATACAATGCGCACCACCCCGTGATGTTTTTCTCACTCCTACTAGTGAATCTAATGTAACACACACCCATACAATGCGCACCACCCCATGATGTTTTTCTCACTCCTACTAGTGAAAGTAATGTAACACACACCCATACAATGCGCACCACCCCGTGATGTTTTTCTCACTCCTACTAGTGAATGTAATGTAACACACACCCATACATTGCGCACCACCCCGTGATGTTTTTCTCACTCCTACTAGTGAATGTAATGTAACACACACCCATACAATGCGCACCACCCCGTGATGTTTTTCTCACTGCTACTAGTGAATGTAATGTAACACACACCAATACAATGCGCACCACCCCGTGATGTTTTTCTCACTCCTACTAGTGAATGTAATGTAACACACACCCATACAATGCGCACCACCCCGTGATGTTTTTCTCACTCCTACTAGTGAATGGAATGTAACACACACCCATACAATGCGCACCACCCCGTGATGTTTTTCTCACTCCTACTAGTGAATTTAATGTAACACACACCCATACAATGCGCACCACCCCGTGATGTTTTTCTCACTCCTACTAGTGAATCTAATGTAACACACACCCATACAATGCGCACCACCCCGTGATGTTTTTCTCACTCCTACTAGTGAATGTAATGTAACACAAACCCATACAAGGCGCACCACCCCGTGATGTTTTTCTCACTCCTACTAGTGAATGTAATGTAACACACACCCATACAATGCGCACCACCCCGTGATATTTTTCTCACTCCTACTAGTGAATCTAATGTAACACACACCCATACAATGCGCACCACCCCGTGATGTTTTTCTCACTCCTACTAGTGAATCTAATGTAACACACACCCATACAATGCGCACCACCCCGTGATGTTTTTCTCACTCCTACTAGTGAATCTAATGTAACACACACCCATACAATGCGCACGAACACGCGATGTTTTTCAGAAACCTATCCTACATTGCCACTGCATGTTCCCTGACCTCCCCATGCTGACCACCCCGCGGTGCTTTTCTCCATCCTACATTGCCACTCACTGCCTATTCTAATTCAGACCCTCCGATTCACACCACCCCGTGATGTTTTTCTCACTCCTACTAGTGAATGTAATGTAACACACACCCATACAATGCGCACCACCCCGTGATGTTTTTCTCACTCCTACTAGTGAATCTAATGTAACACACACCCATACAATGCGCACCACCCCGTGATGTTTTTCTCACTCCTACTAGTGAATCTAATGTAACACACACCCATACAATGCGCACCACCCTGTGATGTTTTTCTCACTCCTACTAGTGAATCTAATGTAACACACACCCATACAATGCGCACCACCCCGTGATGTTTTTCTCACTCCTACTAGTGAATGTAATGTAACACACACCCATACAATGCGCACCACCACGTGATGTTTTTCTCACTCCTCTTAGTGAATGTAATGTAACACACACCCATACAATGCGCACCACCCCGTGATGTTTTTCTCACTCCTACTAGTGAATCTAATGTAACACACACCCATACAATGCGCACCACCCCGTGATGTTTTTCTCACTCCTACTAGTGAATGTAATGTAACACACACCCATACAATGCGCACCACCCCGTGATGTTTTCCTCACTCCTACTAGTGAATCTAATGTAACACACACCCATACAATGCGCACCACCCCGTGATGTTTTTCTCACACCTACTAGTGAATCTAATGTAACACACACCCATACAATGCGCACCACCCCGTGATGTTTTTCTCACTCCTACTAGTGAATGTAATGTAACACACACCCATACAATGCGCACCACCACGTGATGTTTTTCTCACTCCTCTTAGTGAATGTAATGTAACACACACCCATACAATGCGCACCACCCCGTGATGTTTTTCTCACTCCTACTAGAGAATCTAATGTAACACACACCCATACAATGCGCACCACCCCGTGATGTTTTTCTCACTCCTCCTAGTGAATGCAATGTAACACACACCCATACAATGCGCACCACCCCGTGATGTTTTCCTCACTCCTACTAGTGAATCTAATGTAACACACACCCATACAATGCGCACCACCCCGTGATGTTTTTCTCACTCCTACTAGTGAATCTAATGTAACACACACCCATACAATGCGCACCACCCGGTGATGTTTTTCTCATTCCTACTAGTGAATGTAATGTAACACACACCCATACAATGCGCACCACCCCGTGATGTTTTTCTCACTCCTACTAGAGAATCTAATGTAACACACACCCATACAATGCGCACCACCCCGTGATGTTTTTCTCACTCCTCCTAGTGAATGCAATGTAACACACACCCATACAATGCGCACCACCCCGTGATGTTTTCCTCACTCCTACTAGTGAATCTAATGTAACACACACCCATACAATGCGCACCACCCCGTGATGTTTTCCTCACTCCTACTAGTGAATCTAATGTAACACACACCCATACAATGCGCACCACCCCGTGATGTTTTTCTCACTCCTACTAGTGAATGTAATGTAACACACACCCAAACAATGCGCACCACCCCGTGATGTTTTTCTCACTCCTACTAGTGAATGTAATGTAACACACACCCATACAATGCGCACCACCACGTGATGTTTTTCTCACTCCTCTTAGTGAATGTAATGTAACACACACCCATACAATGCGCACCACCCCGTGATGTTTTTCTCACTCCTACTAGTGAATCTAATGTAACACACACCCATACAATGCGCACCACCCCGTGATGTTTTTCTCACTCCTACTAGTGAATGCAATGTAACACACACCCATACAATGCGCACCACCCCGTGATGTTTTCCTCACTCCTACTAGTGAATCTAATGTAACACACACCCATACAATGCGCACCACCCCGTGATGTTTTTCTCACTCCTACTAGTGAATGTAATGTACCACACACCCATATAATGCGCACCACCCCTTGATGTTTTTCTCACTCCTACTAGTGAATGTAATGTAACACACACCCATACATTGCGCACCACCCCGTGATGTTTTTCTCACTCCTACTAGTGAATGTAATGTAACACACACCCATACAATGCGCACCACCCCGTGATGTTTTTCTCACTCCTACTAGTGAATGTAATGTAACACACACCCATACAATGCGCACCACCCCGTGATGTTTTTCTCACTCCTACTAGTGAATGTAATATAACACACACCCATACAATGCGCACCACCCCGTGATGTTTTTCTCACTCCTACTAGTGAATGTAATGTAACACACCCCCAAACAATGCGCATCACCCCGTGATGTTTTTCTCACTCCTACTAGTGAATGTAATGTAACACACACCCATACAATGCGCACCACCCCGTGATGTTTTTCTCACTCCTACTAGTGAATCTAATGTAACACACACCCATACAATGCGCACCACCCCGTGATGTTTTTCTCACTCCTACTAGTGAATGTAATGTAACACACACCCATACAAGGCGCACCACCCCGTGATGTTTTTCTCACTCCTACTAGTGAATGTAATGTAACACACACCCATACATTGCGCACTACCCCGTGATGTTTTTCTCACTCCTACTAGTGAATGTAATGTAACACACACCCATACAATGCGCACCACCCCGTGATGTTTTTCTCACTCCTACTAGTGAATCTAATGTAACACACACCCATACAATGCGCACCACCCCGTGATGTTTTTCTCACTCCTACTAGTGAATCTAATGTAACACACACCCATACAATGCGCACCACCCCGTGATGTTTTTCTCACTCCTACTAGTGAATCTAATGTAACACACACCCATACAATGCGCACCACCCCGTGATGTTTTTCTCACTCCTACAAGTGAATCTAATGTAACACACACCCATACAATGCGCACCACCCCGTGATGTTTTTCTCACTCCTACTAGTGAATGTAATGTAACACACACCCATACAATGCGCACCATCCCGTGATGTTTTTCTCACTCCTACTAGTGAATCTAATGTAACACACACCCATACAATGCGCACCACCCCGTGATGTTTTTCTCACTCCTACTAGTGAATCTAATGTAACACACACCCATACAATGCGCACCACCCCATGATGTTTTTCTCACTCCTACTAGTGAAAGTAATGTAACACACACCCATACAATGCGCACCACCCCGTGATGTTTTTCTCACTCCTACTAGTGAATGTAATGTAACACACACCCATACATTGCGCACCACCCCGTGATGTTTTTCTCACTCCTACTAGTGAATGTAATGTAACACACACCCATACAATGCGCACCACCCCGTGATGTTTTTCTCACTGCTACTAGTGAATGTAATGTAACACACACCAATACAATGCGCACCACCCCGTGATGTTTTTCTCACTCCTACTAGTGAATGTAATGTAACACACACCCATACAATGCGCACCACCCCGTGATGTTTTTCTCACTCCTACTAGTGAATGGAATGTAACACACACCCATACAATGCGCACCACCCCGTGATGTTTTTCTCACTCCTACTAGTGAATTTAATGTAACACACACCCATACAATGCGCACCACCCCGTGATGTTTTTCTCACTCCTACTAGTGAATCTAATGTAACACACACCCATACAATGCGCACCACCCCGTGATGTTTTTCTCACTCCTACTAGTGAATGTAATGTAACACAAACCCATACAAGGCGCACCACCCCGTGATGTTTTTCTCACTCCTACTAGTGAATGTAATGTAACACACACCCATACAATGCGCACCACCCCGTGATATTTTTCTCACTCCTACTAGTGAATCTAATGTAACACACACCCATACAATGCGCACCACCCCGTGATGTTTTTCTCACTCCTACTAGTGAATCTAATGTAACACACACCCATACAATGCGCACCACCCCGTGATGTTTTTCTCACTCCTACTAGTGAATCTAATGTAACACACACCCATACAATGCGCACGAACACGCGATGTTTTTCAGAAACCTATCCTACATTGCCACTGCATGTTCCCTGACCTCCCCATGCTGACCACCCCGCGGTGCTTTTCTCCATCCTACATTGCCACTCACTGCCTATTCTAATTCAGACCCTCCGATTCACACCACCCCGTGATGTTTTTCTCACTCCTACTAGTGAATGTAATGTAACACACACCCATACAATGCGCACCACCCCGTGATGTTTTTCTCACTCCTACTAGTGAATCTAATGTAACACACACCCATACAATGCGCACCACCCCGTGATGTTTTTCTCACTCCTACTAGTGAATCTAATGTAACACACACCCATACAATGCGCACCACCCTGTGATGTTTTTCTCACTCCTACTAGTGAATCTAATGTAACACACACCCATACAATGCGCACCACCCCGTGATGTTTTTCTCACTCCTACTAGTGAATGTAATGTAACACACACCCATACAATGCGCACCACCACGTGATGTTTTTCTCACTCCTCTTAGTGAATGTAATGTAACACACACCCATACAATGCGCACCACCCCGTGATGTTTTTCTCACTCCTACTAGTGAATCTAATGTAACACACACCCATACAATGCGCACCACCCCGTGATGTTTTTCTCACTCCTACTAGTGAATGTAATGTAACACACACCCATACAATGCGCACCACCCCGTGATGTTTTCCTCACTCCTACTAGTGAATCTAATGTAACACACACCCATACAATGCGCACCACCCCGTGATGTTTTTCTCACACCTACTAGTGAATCTAATGTAACACACACCCATACAATGCGCACCACCCCGTGATGTTTTTCTCACTCCTACTAGTGAATGTAATGTAACACACACCCATACAATGCGCACCACCACGTGATGTTTTTCTCACTCCTCTTAGTGAATGTAATGTAACACACACCCATACAATGCGCACCACCCCGTGATGTTTTTCTCACTCCTACTAGAGAATCTAATGTAACACACACCCATACAATGCGCACCACCCCGTGATGTTTTTCTCACTCCTCCTAGTGAATGCAATGTAACACACACCCATACAATGCGCACCACCCCGTGATGTTTTCCTCACTCCTACTAGTGAATCTAATGTAACACACACCCATACAATGCGCACCACCCCGTGATGTTTTTCTCACTCCTACTAGTGAATCTAATGTAACACACACCCATACAATGCGCACCACCCGGTGATGTTTTTCTCATTCCTACTAGTGAATGTAATGTAACACACACCCATACAATGCGCACCACCCCGTGATGTTTTTCTCACTCCTACTAGAGAATCTAATGTAACACACACCCATACAATGCGCACCACCCCGTGATGTTTTTCTCACTCCTCCTAGTGAATGCAATGTAACACACACCCATACAATGCGCACCACCCCGTGATGTTTTCCTCACTCCTACTAGTGAATCTAATGTAACACACACCCATACAATGCGCACCACCCCGTGATGTTTTCCTCACTCCTACTAGTGAATCTAATGTAACACACACCCATACAATGCGCACCACCCCGTGATGTTTTTCTCACTCCTACTAGTGAATGTAATGTAACACACACCCATACAATGCGCACCACCCGGTGATGTTTTTCTCATTCCTACTAGTGAATGTAATATAACACACACCCATACAATGCGCACCACCCCGTGATGTTTTTCTCACTCCTACTAGTGAATGTAATGTAACACACACCCATACGATGCGCACCACCCCGTGATGTTTTTCTCACTCCTACTAGTGAATGTAATGTAACACACACCCATACAATGCGCACCACCCCGTGATGTTTTTCTCACTCCTACTAGTGAATGTAATGTAACACACACCCATACAATGCGCACCACCCCGTGATGTTTTTCTCACTCCTACTAGTGAATGTAATGTAACACACACCCATACAATGCGCACCACCCCGTGATGTTTTTCTCACTCCTACTAGTGAATGTAATGTACCACACACCCATATAATGCGCACCACCCCTTGATGTTTTTCTCACTCCTACTAGTGAATGTAATGTAACACACACCCATACATTGCGCACCACCCCGTGATGTTTTTCTCACTCCTACTAGTGAATGTAATGTAACACACACCCATACAATGCGCACCACCCCGTGATGTTTTTCTCACTCCTACTAGTGAATGTAATGTAACACACACCCATACAATGCGCACCACCCCGTGATGTTTTTCTCACTCCTACTAGTGAATGTAATATAACACACACCCATACAATGCGCACCACCCCGTGATGTTTTTCTCACTCCTACTAGTGAATGTAATGTAACACACCCCCAAACAATGCGCATCACCCCGTGATGTTTTTCTCACTCCTACTAGTGAATGTAATGTAACACACACCCATACAATGCGCACCACCCCGTGATGTTTTTCTCACTCCTACTAGTGAATCTAATGTAACACACACCCATACAATGTGCACCACCCCGTGATGTTTTTCTCACTCCTACTAGTGAATGTAATGTAACACACACCCATACATTGCGCACCACCCCGTGATGTTTTTCTCACTCCTACTAGTTAATGTAACGTAACACACACCCATACAATGCGCACCACACCGTGATGTTTTTCTCACTCCTATTAGTGAATGTAATGTAACACACACCCATACAACGCGCACCACCCCGTGATGTTTTTCTCACTCCTCCTAGTGAATGTAATGTAACACACACCCATACAATGCGCACCACCCCGTGATGTTTTTCTCACTCCTACTAGTGAATCTAATGTAACACACACCCATACAATGCGCACCACCACATGATGTTTTTCTCACTCCTACTAGTGAATGTAATGTAACACACACCCATACAATGCGCACCACCCCGTGATGTTTTTCTCACTCCTACTAGTGAATGTAATGTAACACACACCCATACAATGCGCACCACCCCGTGATGTTTTTCTCACTCCTACTAGTGAATGTAATGTAACACACACCCATACAAGGCGCACCACCCCGTGATGTTTTTCTCACTCCTACTAGTGAATGTAATGTAACACACACCCATACATTGCGCACTACCCCGTGATGTTTTTCTCACTCCTACTAGTGAATGTAATGTAACACACACCCATACAATGCGCACCACCCCGTGATGTTTTTCTCACTCCTACTAGCGAATCTAATGTAACACACACCCATACAATGCGCACCACCCCGTGATGTTTTTCTCACTCCTACTAGTGAATCTAATGTAACACACACCCATACAATGCGCACCACCCCGTGATGTTTTTCTCACTCCTACTACTGAATCTAATGTAACACACACCCATACAATGCGCACCACCCCGTGATGTTTTTCTCACTCCTACTAGTGAATCTAATGTAACACACACCCATACAATGCGCACCACCCCGTGATGTTTTTCTCACTCCTACTAGTGAATCTAATGTAACACACACCCATACAATGCGCACCACCCCGTGATGTTTTTCTCACTCCTACTAGTGAATCTAATGTAACACACACCCATACAATGCGCACCACCCCGTGATGTTTTTCTCACTCCTACAAGTGAATCTAATGTAACACACACCCATACAATGCGCACCACCCCGTGATGTTTTTCTCACTCCTACTAGTGAATGTAATGTAACACACACCCATACAATGCGCACCATCCCGTGATGTTTTTCTCACTCCTACTAGTGAATCTAATGTAACACACACCCATACAATGCGCACCACCCCGTGATGTTTTTCTCACTCCTACTAGTGAATCTAATGTAACACACACCCATACAATGCGCACCACCCCGTGATGTTTTTCTCACTCCTACTAGTGAAAGTAATGTAACACACACCCATACAATGCGCACCACCCCGTGATGTTTTTCTCACTCCTACTAGTGAATGTAATGTAACACACACCCATACATTGCGCACCACCCCGTGATGTTTTTCTCACTCCTACTAGTGAATGTAATGTAACACACACCCATACAATGCGCACCACCCCGTGATGTTTTTCTCACTGCTACTAGTGAATGTAATGTAACACACACCCATACAATGCGCACCACCCCGTGATGTTTTTCTCACTCCTACTAGTGAATGTAATGTAACACACACCCATACAATGCGCACCACCCCGTGATGTTTTTCTCACTCCTACTAGTGAATGTAATGTAACACACACCCATACAATGCGCACCACCCCGTGATGTTTTTCTCACTCCTACTAGTGAATTTAATGTAACACACACCCATACAATGCGCACCACCCCGTGATGTTTTTCTCACTCCTACTAGTGAATCTAATGTAACACACACCCATACAATGCGCACCACCCCGTGATGTTTTTCTCACTCCTACTAGTGAATGTAATGTAACACAAACCCATACAAGGCGCACCACCCCGTGATGTTTTTCTCACTCCTACTAGTGAATGTAATGTAACACACACCCATACAATGCGCACCACCCCGTGATGTTTTTCTCACTCCTACTAGTGAATCTAATGTAACACACACCCATACAATGCGCACCACCCCGTGATGTTTTTCTCACTCCTACTAGTGAATCTAATGTAACACACACCCATACAATGCGCACCACCCCGTGATGTTTTTCTCACTCCTACTAGTGAATCTAATGTAACGCACACCCATACAATGCGCACGAACACGCGATGTTTTTCAGAAACCTATCCTACATTGCCACTGCATGTTCCCTGACCTCCCCATGCTGACCACCCCGCGGTGCTTTTCTCCATCCTACATTGCCACTCACTGCCTATTCTAATTCAGACCCTCCGATTCACACCACCCCGTGATGTTTTTCTCACTCCTACTAGTGAATGTAATGTAACACACACCCATACAATGCGCACCACCCCGTGTTTTTCTCACTCCTACTAGTGAAAGTAATGTAAAACACACCCATACAAAGCGCACCACCCCGTGATGTTTTTCTCACTCCTACTAGTGAATGTAATGTAACACACACCCATACAATGCGCACCACCCCGTGATGTTTTTCTCACTCCTACTAGTGAATCTAATGTAACACACACCCATACAATGCGCACCACCCCGTGATGTTTTTCTCACTCCTTCTATTGAATGTAATGTAACACACACCCATACAATGCGCACCACCCCGTGATGTTTTTCTCACTCCTACTAGTGAATCTAATGTAACACACACCCATACAATGCGCACCACCCCGTGATGTTTTTCTCACTCCTTCTAGTGAATATAATGTAACACACACCCATACAATGCGCACCACCCCGTGATGTGTTTCTCACTCCTACTAGTGAATGTAATGTAACACACACCCATACAATGCGCACCACCCCGTGATGTTTTTCTCACTCCTACTAGTGAATGTAATGTAACACACACCCATACAATGCGCACCACCCCGTGATGTTTTTCTCACTCCTACTAGTGAATGCAATGTAACACACACCCATACAATGCGCACAACCCCGTGATGTTTTTCTCACTCCTACTAGTGAATGTAATGTAACACACACCCATACAATGTGCACCACCCCGTAATGTTTTTCTCACTCCTACTAGTGAATGTAATGTAACACACACCCATACAATGCGCACCAACCCGTGATGTTTTTCTCACTCCTACTAGTGTATGTAATGTAAAACACACCCATACAATGCGCACCACCCCATGATGTTTTTCTCACTTCTACTAGTGAAGCTAATGTAACACACACCCAAACAATGCGCACCACCCCGTGATGTTTTTCTCACTCTTACTAGTGAATGTAATGTAACACACACCCATACAATGCGCACCACCCCGTGATGTTTTTCTCACTCCTACTAGAGAATCTAATGTAACACACACCCATACAATGCGCACCACCCCGTGATGTTTTTCTCACTCCTCCTAGTGAATGCAATGTAACACACACCCATACAATGCGCACCACCCCGTGATGTTTTCCTCACTCCTACTAGTGAATCTAATGTAACACACACCCATACAATGCGCACCACCCCGTGATGTTTTTCTCACTCCTACTAGTGAATCTAATGTAACACACACCCATACAATGCGCACCACCCCGTGATGTTTTTCTCACTCCTACTAGTGAATGTAATGTAACACACACCCATACAATGCGCACCACCCGGTGATGTTTTTCTCATTCCTAATAGTGAATGTAATGTAACACACACCCATACAATGCGCACCACCCCGTGATGTTTTTCTCACTCCTACTAGTGAATGTAATGTAACACACACCCTTACGATGCGCACCACCCCGTGATGTTTTTCTCACTCCTACTAGTGAATGTAATGTAACACACACCCATACAATGCGCACCACCCCGTGATGTTTTTCTCACTCCTACTAGTGAATGTAATGTAACACACACCCATACAATGCGCACCACCCGGTGATGTTTTTCTCACTCCTACTAGTGAATGTAATGTAACACACACCCATACAATGCGCACCACCCCGTGATGTTTTTCTCACTCCTACTAGTGAATGTAATGTACCACACACCCATATAATGCGCACCACCCCGTGATGTTTTTCTCACTCCTACTAGTGAATGTAATGTAACACACACCCATACATTGCGCACCACCCCGTGATGTTTTTCTCACTCCTACTAGTGAATGTAATGTAACACACACCCATACAATGCGCACCACCCCGTGATGTTTTTCTCACTCCTACTAGTGAATGTAATGTAACACACACCCATACAATGCGCACCACCCCGTGATGTTTTTCTCACTCCTACTAGTGAATGTAATGTAACACACACCCATACAATGCGCACCACCCCGTGATGTTTTTCTCACTCCTACTAGTGAATGTAATGTAACACACCCCCAAACAATGCGCATCACCCCGTGATGTTTTTCTCACTCCTACTAGTGAATGTAATGTAACACACACCCATACAATGCGCACCACCCCGTGATGTTTTTCTCACTCCTACTAGTGAATCTAATGTAACACACACCCATACAATGTGCACCACCCCGTGATGTTTTTCTCACTCCTACTAGTGAATGTAATGTAACACACACCCATACATTGCGCACCACCCCGTGATGTTTTTCTCACTCCTACTAGTTAATGTAACGTAACACACACCCATACAATGCGCACCACCCCGTGATGTTTTTCTCACTCCTATTAGTGAATGTAATGTAACACACACCCATACAACGCGCACCACCCCGTGATGTTTTTCTCACTCCTCCTAGTGAATGTAATGTAACACACACCCATACAATGCGCACCACCCCGTGATGTTTTTCTCACTCCTACTAGTGAATCTAATGTAACACACACCCATACAATGCGCACCACCACATGATGTTTTTCTCACTCCTACTAGTGAATGTAATGTAACACACACCCATACAATGCGCACCACCCCGTGATGTTTTTCTCACTCCTACTAGTGAATGTAATGTAACACACACCCATACAATGCGCACCACCCCGTGATGTTTTTCTCACTCCTACTAGTGAATGTAATGTAACACACACCCATACAAGGCGCACCACCCCATGATGTTTTTCTCACTCCTACTAGTGAATCTAATGTAACACACCTATACAATGCACACCACCCCGTGATGTTTTTCTCACTCCTACTAGTGAATGTAATGTAACACACACCCATACAATGCGCACCACCCCGTGATGTTTTTCTCACTCCTACTAGTGAATGTAATGTAACACACACCCATACAATGCGCACCACCACGTGATGTTTTTCTCACTCCTCTTAGTGAATGTAATGTAACACACACCCATACAATGCGCACCACCCCGTGATGTTTTTCTCACTCCTACTAGTGAATGTAATGTAACACACACCCATACAATGCGCACCACCCCGTGATGTTTTTCTCACTCCTACTAGTGAATGTAATGTAACACACACCCATACAATGCGCACCACCACGTGATGTTTTTCTCACTCCTCTTAGTGAATGTAATGTAACACACACCCATACAATGCGCACCACCCCGTGATGTTTTTCTCACTCCTACTAGTGAATCTAATGTAACACACACCCATACAATGCGCACCACCCCGTGATGTTTTTCTCACTCCTACTAGTGAATGCAATGTAACACACACCCATACAATGCGCACCACCCCGTGATGTTTTCCTCACTCCTACTAGTGAATCTAATGTAACACACACCCATACAATGCGCACCACCCCGTGATGTTTTTCTCACTCCTACTAGTGAATCTAATGTAACACACACCCATACAATGCGCACCACCCCGTGATGTTTTTCTCACCCCTACTAGTGAATGTAATGTAACACACACCCATACAATGCGCACCACCCCGTGATGTTTTTCTCACTCCTACTAGTGAATGTAATGTACCACACACCCATACAATGCGCACCACCCCGTGATGTTTTTCTCACTCCTACTAGTGAATGTAATGTACCACACACCCATACAATGCGCACCACCCCGTGATGTTTTTCTCACTCCTACTAGTGAATGTAATGTAACACACACCCATACATTGCGCACCACCCCGTGATGTTTTTCTCACTCCTACTAGTGAATGTAATGTAACACACACCCATACAATGCGCACCACCCCGTGATGTTTTTCTCACTCCTACTAGTGAATGTAATGTAACACACACCAATACAATGCGCACCACCCCGTGATGTTTTTCTCACTCCTACTAGTGAATCTAATGTAACACACACCCATACAATGCGCACCACCACATGATGTTTTTCTCACTCCTACTAGTGAATGTAATGTAACACACACCCATACAATGCGCACCACCCCGTGATGTTTTTCTCACTCCTACTAGTGAATGTAATGTAACACACACCCATACAATGCGCACCACCCCGTGATGTTTTTCTCACTCCTACTAGTGAATGTAATGTAACACACACCCATACAAGGCGCACCACCCCATGATGTTTTTCTCACTCCTAGTAGTGAATCTAATGTAACACACCTATACAATGCACACCACCCCGTGATGTTTTTCTCACTCCTACTAGTGAATGTAATGTAACACACACCCATACAATGCGCACCACCCCGTGATGTTTTTCTCACTCCTACTAGTGAATGTAATGTAACACACACCCATACAATGCGCACCACCACGTGATGTTTTTCTCACTCCTCTTAGTGAATGTAATGTAACACACACCCATACAATGCGCACCACCCCGTGATGTTTTTCTCACTCCTACTAGTGAATCTAATGTAACACACACCCATACAATGCGCACCACCCCGTGATGTTTTTCTCACTCCTACTATTGAATGCAATGTAACACACACCCATACAATGCGCACCACCCCGTGATGTTTTCCTCACTCCTACTAGTGAATCTAATGTAACACACATCCATACAATGCGCACCACCCCGTGATGTTTTTCTCACTCCTACTAGTGAATGTAATGTAACACACACCCATACAATGCGCACCACCCCGTGATGTTTTTCTCACTCCTACTAGTGAATGTAATGTAACACACACCCATACAAGGCGCACCACCCCATGATGTTTTTCTCACTCCTACTAGTGAATCTAATGTAACACACCTATACAATGCACACCACCCCGTGATGTTTTTCTCACTCCTACTAGTGAATGTAATGTAACACACACCCATACAATGCGCACCACCCCGTGATGTTTTTCTCACTCCTACTAGTGAATGTAATGTAACACACACCCATACAATGCGCACCACCACGTGATGTTTTTCTCACTCCTCTTAGTGAATGTAATGTAACACACACCCATACAATGCGCACCACCCCGTGATGTTTTTCTCACTCCTACTAGTGAATCTAATGTAACACACACCCATACAATGCGCACCACCCCGTGATGTTTTTCTCACTCCTACTAGTGAATGCAATGTAACACACACCCATACAATGCGCACCACCCCGTGATGTTTTCCTCACTCCTACTAGTGAATCTAATGTAACACACACCCATACAATGCGCACCACCCCGTGATGTTTTTCTCACTCCTACTAGTGAATCTAATGTAACACACACCCATACAATGCGCACCACCCCGTGATGTTTTTCTCACCCCTACTAGTGAATGTAATGTAACACACACCCATACAATGCGCACCACCCCGTGATGTTTTTCTCACTCCTACTAGTGAATGTAATGTACCACACACCCATACAATGCGCACCACCCCGTGATGTTTTTCTCACTCCTACTAGTGAAATTAATGTACCACACACCCATATAATGCGCACCACCCCGTGATGTTTTTCTCACTCCTACTAGTGAATGTAATGTAACACACACCCATACATTGCGCACCACCCCGTGATGTTTTTCTCACTCCTACTAGTGAATGTAATGTAACACACACCCATACAATGCGCACCACCCCGTGATGTTTTTCTCACTCCTACTAGTGAATGTAATGTAACACACACCCATACAATGCGCACCACCCCGTGATGTTTTTCTCACTCCTACTAGTGAATGTAATGTAACACACACCCATACAATGCGCACCACCCCGTGATGTTTTTCTCACTCCTACTAGTGAATGTAATGTAACACACCCCCAAACAATGCGCATCACCCCGTGATGTTTTTCTCACTCCTACTAGTGAATGTAATGTAACACACACCCATACAATGCGCACCACCCCGTGATGTTTTTCTCACTCCTACTAGTGAATCTAATGTAACACACACCCATACAATGCGCACCACCCCGTGATGTTTTTCTCACTCCTACTAGTGAATGTAATGTAACACACACCCATACATTGCGCACCACCCCGTGATGTTTTTCTCACTCCTACTAGTTAATGTAACGTAACACACACACATACAATGCGCACCACCCCGTGATGTTTTTCTCACTCCTACTAGTGAATGTAACGTAACACACACCCATACAACGCGCACCACCCCGTGATGTTTTTCTCACTCCTCCTAGTGAATGTAATGTAACACACACCCATACAACGCGCACCACCCCGTGATGTTTTTCTCACTCCTACTAGTGAATCTAATGTAACACACACCCATACAATGCGCACCACCACATGATGTTTTTCTCACTCCTACTAGTGAATGTAATGTAACACACACCCATACAATGCGCACCACCCCGTGATGTTTTTCTCACTCCTACTAGTGAATCTAATGTAACACACACCCATACAATGCGCACCACCCCGTGATGTTTTTCTCACTCCTACTAGTGAATGTAATGTAACACACACCCATACAAGGCGCACCACCCCATGATGTTTTTCTCACTCCTACTAGTGAATCTAATGTAACACACCCATACAATGCACACCACCCCGTGATGTTTTTCTCACTCCTACTAGTGAATGTAATGTAACACACACCCATACAATGTGCACCACCCCGTGATGTTTTTCTCACTCCTACTAGTGAATGTAATGTAACACACACCCATACAATGCGCACCACCACGTGATGTTTTTCTCACTCCTCTTAGTGAATGTAATGTAACACACACCCATACAATGCGCACCACCCCGTGATGTTTTTCTCACTCCTACTAGTGAATCTAATGTAACACACACCCATACAATGCGCACCACCCCGTGATGTTTTTCTCACTCCTACTAGTGAATGTAATGTAACACACACCCATACAATGCGCACCACCCCGTGATGTTTTTCTCACTCCTACTAGTGAATGTAATGTAACACACACCCATACAATGCGCACCACCCCGTGATGTTTTTCTCACTCCTACTAGTGAATGTAATGTAACACACCCCCAAACAATGCGCACCACCCCGTGATGTTTTTCTCACTCCTACTAGTGAATGTAATGTAACACACACCCATACAATGCGCACCACCCCGTGATGTTTTTCTCACTCCTACTAGTGAATGTAATGTAACACACACCCATACAATGCGCACCACCCCGTGATGTTTTTCTCACTCCTACTAGTGAATGTAATGTAACACACACCCATACAATGCGCACGACCCCGTGATGTTTTTCTCACTCCTTCTAGTGAATGTAATGTAACACACACCCATATATTGCGCACCACCCCGTGATGTTTTTCTCACTCCTACTAGTTAATGTAACGTAACACACACCCATACAATGCGCACCACCCCGTGATGTTTTTCTCACTCCTACTAGTGAATGTAATGTAACACACACCCATACAATGCGCACCACCCCGTGATGTTTTTCTCACTCCTCCTAGTGAATGTAATGTAACACACACCCATACAATGCGCACCACCCCGTGATGTTTTTCTCACTCCTCCTAGTGAATGTAATGTAACACACACCCATACAATGCGCACCACCCCGTGATGTTTTTCTCACTCCTACTAGTGAATCTAATGTAACACACACCCATACAATGCGCACCACCCCGTGATGTTTTTCTCACTCCTACTAGTGAATCTAATGTAACACACACCCATACAATGCGCACCACCCCGTGATGTTTTTCTCACTCGTACAAGTGAATCTAATGTAACACACACCCATACAATGCGCACCACCCCGTGATGTTTTTCTCACTCCTACTAGTGAATGTAATGTAACACACACCCATACAATGCGCACCATCCCGTGATGTTTTTCTCACTCCTACTAGTGAATCTAATGTAACACACACCCATACAATGCGCACCACCCCGTGATGTTTTTCTCACTCCTACTAGTGAATCTAATGTAACACACACCCATACAATGCGCACCACCCCGTGATGTTTTTCTCACTCCTACTAGTGAAAGTAATGTAACACACACCCATACAATGCGCACCACCCCGTGATGTTTTTCTCACTCCTACTAGTGAATGTAATGTAACACACACCCATACATTGCGCACCACCCCGTGATGTTTTTCTCACTCCTACTATTGAATGTAATGTAACACACACCCATACAATGCGCACCACCCCGTGATGTTTTTCTCACTGCTACTAGTGAATGTAATGTAACACACACCCATACAATGCGCACCACCCCGTGATGTTTTTCTCACTCCTACTAGTGAATGTAATGTAACACACACCCATACAATGCGCACCACCCCGTGATGTTTTTCTCACTCCTACTAGTGAATGTAATGTAACACACACCCATACAATGCGCACCACCCCGTGATGTTTTTCTCACTCCTACTAGTGAATCTAATGTAACACACCCATACAAGGCGCACCACCCCGTGATGTTTTTCTCACTCCTACTAGTGAATGTAATGTAACACACACCCATACAATGCGCACCACCCCGTGATGTTTTTCTCACTCCTACTAGTGAATCTAATGTAACACACACCCATACAATGCGCACCACCCCGTGATGTTTTTCTCACTCCTACTAGTGAATCTAATGTAACACACACCCATACAATGCGCACCACCCCGTGATGTTTTTCTCACTCCTACTAGTGAATCTAATGTAACACACACCCATACAATGCGCACCACCCCGTGATGTTTTTCTCACTCCTACTAGTGAATGTAATGTAACACACACCCATACAATGCGCACCACCCCGTGATGTTTTTCTCACTCCTACTAGTGAATGTAATGTAACACACACCCATACAATGCGCACCACCCCGTGATGTTTTTCTCACTCCTACTAGTGAATGTAATGTAACACACACACATACAATGCGTACCACCCCTTGATGTTTTTCTCACTCCTACTAGTGAATGTAATGTAACACACACCCATACAATGCGCACCACCCCGTGATGTTTTTCTCACTCCTACTAGTGAACGTAATGTAACACACACCCATACAATGCGCACCACCCCGTGATGTTTTTCTAACTCCTACTAGTGAACGTAATGTAACACACACCCATACAATGCGTACCACCCCGTGATGTTTTTCTCACTCCTACTAGTGAATGTAATGTAACACACTCCCATACAATGCGCACCACCCCGTGATGTTTTTCTCACTCCTACTAGTGAATGTAATGTAACACACACCCATACAATGCGCACCACCCCGTGTTTTTCTCACTCCTACTAGTGAAAGTAATGTAAAACACACCCATACAAAGCGCACCACCCCGTGATGTTTTTCTCACTCCTACTAGTGAATGTAATGTAACACACACCCATACAATGCGCACCACCCCGTGATGTTTTTCTCACTCCTACTAGTGAATCTAATGTAACACACACCCATACAATGCGCACCACCCCGTGATGTTTTTCTCACTCCTTCTATTGAATGTAATGTAACACACACCCATACAATGCGCACCACCCCGTGATGTTTTTCTCACTCCTACTAGTGAATCTAATGTAACACACACCCATACAATGCGCACCACCCCGTGATGTTTTTCTCACTCCTTCTAGTGAATCTAATGTAACACACACCCATACAATGCGCACCACCCCGTGATGTGTTTCTCACTCCTACTAGTGAATGTAATGTAACACACACCCATACAATGCGCACCACCCCGTGATGTTTTTCTCACTCCTACTAGTGAATGTAATGTAACACACACCCATACAATGCGCACCACCCCGTGATGTTTTTCTCACTCCTACTAGTGAATGCAATGTAACACACACCCATACATTGCGCACAACCCCGTGATGTTTTTCTCACTCCTACTAGTGAATGTAATGTAACACACACCCATACAATGCGCACCACCCCATAATGTTTTTCTCACTCCTACTAGTGAATGTAATGTAACACACACCCATACAATGCGCACCAACCCGTGATGTTTTTCTCACTCCTACTAGTGTATGTAATGTAACACACACCCATACAATGCGCACCACCCCGTGATGTTTTTCTCACTTCTACTAGTGAAGCTAATGTAACACACACCCAAACAATGCGCACCACCCCGTGATGTTTTTCTCACTCCTACTAGTGAATGTAATGTAACACACACCCATACAATGCGCACCACCACGTGATGTTTTTCTCACTCCTACTAGTGAATCTAATGTAACACACACCCATACAATGCGCACCACCCCGTGATGTTTTTCTCACTCCTACTAGTGAATCTAATGTAACACACACCCATACAATGCGCACCACCCCGTGATGTTTTTCTCACTCCTACTAGTGAATCTAATGTAACACACACCCATACAATGCGCACCACCCCGTGATGTTTTTCTCACTCCTACTAGTGAATCTTATGTAACACACACCAATACAATGCGCACCACCCCGTGATGTTTTTCTCACTCCTACTAGTGAATGTAATGTAACACACACCCATACATTGCGCACCACCCCGTGATGTTTTTCTCACTCCTACTAGTTAATGTAACGTAACACACACCCATACAATGCGCACCACCCCGTGATGTTTTTCTCACTCCTACTAGTGAATGTAATGTAACACACACCCATACAATGCGCACCACCCCGTGATGTTTTTCTCACTCCTCCTAGTGAATGTAATGTAACACACACCCATAAAATGCGCACCACCCCGTGATGTTTTTCTCACTCCTACTAGTGAATCTAATGTAACACACACCCATACAATGCCCACCACCCCGTGATGTTTTTCTCACTCCTACTAGTGAATGTAATGTGTCACACACCCATACAATGCGCACCACCCCGTGATGTTTTTCTCACTCCTACTAGTGAATGTAATGTAACACACACCCATACAATGCGCACCACCCCGTGATGTTTTTCTCACTCCTACTAGTGAATGTAATGTAACACACACCCATACAAGGCGCACCACCCCATGATGTTTTTCTCACTCCTACTAGTGAATCTAATGTAACACACCCATACAATGCGCACCACCCCGTGATGTTTTTCTCACTCCTACTAGTGAATGTAATGTAACACACACCCATACAATGCACACCACCCCGTGATGTTTTTCTCACTCCTACTAGTGAATGTAATGTAACACACACCCATACAATGCGCACCACCACGTGATGTTTTTCTCACTCCTCTTAGTGAATGTAATGTAACACACACCCATACAATGCGCACCACCCCGTGATGTTTTTCTCACTCCTACTAGTGAATCTAATGTAACACACACCCATACAATGCGCACCACCCCGTGATGTTTTTCTCACTCCTACTAGTGAATGCAATGTAACACACACCCATACAATGCGCACCACCCCGTGATGTTTTCCTCACTCCTACTAGTGAATCTAATGTAACACACACCCATACAATGCGCACCACCCCGTGATGTTTTTCTCACTCCTACTAGTGAATCTAATGTAACACACACCCATACAATGCGCACCACCCCGTGATGTTTTTCTCACTCCTACTAGTGAATGTAATGTAACACACACCCATATAATGCGCACCCCCCCTTGATGTTTTTCTCACTCCTACTAGTGAATGTAATGTACCACACACCCATACAATGCGCACCACCCCGTGATGTTTTTCTCACTCCTACTAGTGAATGTAATGTAACACACACCCATACATTGCGCACCACCCCGTGATGTTTTTCTCACTCCTACTAGTGAATGTAATGTAACACACACCCATACAATGCGCACCACCCCGTGATGTTTTTCTCACTCCTACTAGTGAATGTAATGTAACACACACCCATACAATGCGCACCACCCCGTGATGTTTTTCTCACTCCTACTAGTGAATGTAATGTAACACACACCCATACAATGCGCACCACCCCGTGATGTTTTTCTCACTCCTACTAGTGAATGTAATGTAACACACCCCCAAACAATGCGCACCACCCCGTGATGTTTTTCTCACTCCTACTAGTGAATGTAATGTAACACACACCCATACAATGCGCACCACCCCGTGATGTTTTTCTCACTCCTACTAGTGAATGTAATGTAACACACACCCATACAATGCGCACCACCCTGTGATGTTTTTCTCACTCCTACTAGTGAATCTAATGTAACACACACCCATACAATGCGCACCACCCCGTGATGTTTTTCTCACTCCTACTAGTGAATCTAATGTAACACACACCCATACAAGGCGCACCACCCCGTGATGTTTTTCTCACTCCTACTAGTGAATGTAATGTAACACACACCCATACAATGCGCACCACCCCGTGATGTTTTTCTCACTCCTACTAGTGAATCTAATGTAACACACACCCATACAATGCGCACCACCCCGTGATGTTTTTCTCACTCCTACTAGTGAATCTAATGTAACACACACCCATACATTGCGCACCACCCCGTGATGTTTTTCTCACTCCTACTAGTGAATGTAATGTAACACACACCCATACAATGCGCACCACCCCGTGATGGTTTTCTCACTCCTACTAGTGAATGTAATGTAACACACACCCATACAATGTGCACCACCCCGTGATGTTTTTCTCACTCCTACTAGTGAATGTAATGTAACACACACCCATACAAGGCGCACCACCCCATGATGTTTTTCTCACTCCTACTAGTGAATCTAATGTAACACACCCATACAATGTGCACCACCCCGTGATGTTTTTCTCACTCCTACTAGTGAATGTAATGTAACACACACCCATACAATGCGCACCAGCCCGTGATATTTTTCTCACTCCTACTAGTGAATGTAATGTAACACACACCCATACAATGCGCACCACCCCGCGATGTTTTTCTCACTCCTACTAGTGAATGTAATGTAACACACACCCATACAATGCGCACCACCCCGTGATGTTTTTCTCACTCCTACTAGTGAATCTAATGTAACACACACCCATACAATGCGCACCACCCCGTGATGTTTTTCTCACTCCTACTAGTGAATCTAATGTAACACACACCCATACAAGGCGCACCACCCCGTGATGTTTTTCTCACTCCTACTAGTGAATGTAATGTAACACACACCCATACAATGTGCACCACCCCGTGATGTTTTTCTCACTCCTACTAGTGAATGTAATGTAACACACACCCATACAAGGCGCACCACCCCATGATGTTTTTCTCACTCCTACTAGTGAATCTAATGTAACACACCCATACAATGTGCACCACCCCGTGATGTTTTTCTCACTCCTACTAGTGAATGTAATGTAACACACACCCATACAATGCGCACCACCCCGTGATGTTTTTCTCACTCCTACTAGTGAATGTAATGTAACACACACCCATACAATGCGCACCACCCCGTGATGTTTTTCTCAATCCTACTAGTGAATGTAATGTAACACACACCCATACAATGCGCACCACACCGTGATGTTTTTCTCACTCCTACTAGTGAATGTAATGTAACACACACCCATACAATGCGCACCAGCCCGTGATGTTTTTCTCACTCCTACTAGTGAATCTAATGTAACACACACCCATACAATGCGCACCACCCCGCGATGTTTTTCTCACTCCTACTAGTGAATGTAATGTAACACACACCCATACAATGCGCACCACCCTGTGATGTTTTTCTCACTCCTACTAGTGAATCTAATGTAACACACACCCATACAATGCGCACCACCCCGTGATGTTTTTCTCACTCCTACTAGTGAATCTAATGTAACACACACCCATACAAGGCGCACCACCCCGTGATGTTTTTCTCACTCCTACTAGTGAATGTAATGTAACACACACCCATACAATGCGCACCACCCCGTGATGTTTTTCTCACTCCTACTAGTGAATCTAATGTAACACACACCCATACAATGCGCACCACCCCGTGATGTTTTTCTCACTCCTACTAGTGAATCTAATGTAACACACACCCATACATTGCGCACCACCCCGTGATGTTTTTCTCACTCCTACTAGTGAATGTAATGTAACACACACCCATACAATGCGCACCACCCCGTGATGTTTTTCTCACTCCTACTAGTGAATGTAATGTAACACACACCCATACAATGTGCACCACCCCGTGATGTTTTTCTCACTCCTACTAGTGAATGTAATGTAACACACACCCATACAAGGCGCACCACCCCATGATGTTTTTCTCACTCCTACTAGTGAATCTAATGTAACACACCCATACAATGTGCACCACCCCGTGATGTTTTTCTCACTCCTACTAGTGAATGTAATGTAACACACACCCATACAATGCGCACCAGCCCGTGATATTTTTCTCACTCCTACTAGTGAATGTAATGTAACACACACCCATACAATGCGCACCACCCCGCGATGTTTTTCTCACTCCTACTAGTGAATGTAATGTAACACACACCCATACAATGCGCACCACCCCGCGATGTTTTTCTCACTCCTACTAGTGAATCTAATGTAACACACACACATACAATGCGCACCACCCCGTGATGTTTTTCTCACTCCTACTAGTGAATCTAATGTAACACACACCCATACAAGGCGCACCACCCCGTGATGTTTTTCTCACTCCTACTAGTGAATGTAATGTAACACACACCCATACAATGCGCACCACCCCGTGATGTTTTTCTCACTCCTACTAGTGAATCTAATGTAACACACACCCATACAATGCGCACCACCCCGTGATGTTTTCCTCACTCCTACTAGTGAATCTAATGTAACACACACCCATACAATGCGCACCACCCCGTGATGTTTTTCTCACTCCTACTAGTGAATCTAATGTAACACACACCCATACAATGCGCACCACCCCGTGATGTTTTTCTCACTCCTACTAGTGAATGTAATGTAACACACACCCATACAATGCGCACCACCCCGTGATGTTTTTCTCACTCCTACTAGTGAATGTAATGTACCACACACCCATACAATGCGCACCACCCCGTGATGTTTTTCTCACTCCTACTAGTGAATGTAATGTAACACACACCCATACATTGCGCACCACCCCGTGATGTTTTTCTCACTCCTACTAGTGAATGTAATGTAACACACACCCATACAATGCGCACCACCCCGTGATGTTTTTCTCACTCCTACTAGTGAATGTAATGTAACACACACCCATACAATGCGCACCACCCCGTGATGTTTTTCTCACTCCTACTAGTGAATGTAATGTAACACACACCCATACAATGCGCACCACCCCGTGATGTTTTTCTCACTCCTACTAGTGAATGTAATGGAACACACCCCCAAACAATGCGCACCACCCCGTGATGTTTTTCTCACTCCTACTAGTGAATGTAATGTAACACACACCCATACAATGCGCACCACCCCTTGATGTTTTTCTCACTCCTACTAGTGAATCTAATGTAACAGACACCCATACAATGCGCACCACCCCGTGATGTTTTTCTCACTCCTTCTAGTGAATGTAATGTAACACACACCCATATATTGCGCACCACCCCGTGATGTTTTTCTCACTCCTACTAGTTAATGTAACGTAACACACACCCATACAATGCGCACCACCCCGTGATGTTTTTCTCACTCCTACTAGTGAATGTAATGTAACACACACCCATACAATGTGCACCACCCCGTGATGTTTTTCTCACTCCTCCTAGTGAATGTAATGTAACACACACCCATACAATGCGCACCACCCCGTGATGTTTTTCTCACTCCTACTAGTGAATCTAATGTAACACACACCCATACAATGCGCACCACCACGTGATGTTTTTCTCACTCCTACTAGTGAATGTAATGTAACACACACCCATACAATGCGCACCACCCCGTGATGTTTTTCTCACTCCTACTAGTGAATGTAATGTAACACACACCCATACAATGCGCACCACCCCGTGATGTTTTTCTCACTCCTACTAGTGAATGTAATGTAACACACACCTATACAATGTGCACCACCCCGTGATGTTTTTCTCACTCCTACTAGTGAATGTAATGTAACACACACCCATACAAGGCGCACCACCCCATGATGTTTTTCTCACTCCTACTAGTGAATCTAATGTAACACACCCATACAATGCGCACCACCCCGTGATGTTTTTCTCACTCCTACTAGTGAATCTAATGTAACACACACCCATACAATGCGCACAACCCCGTGATGTTTTTCTCACTCCTACTAGTGAATGTAATGTAACACACACCCATACAATGCGCACCACCCAGTGATGTTTTTCTCAATCCTACTAGTGAATGTAATGTAACACACACCCATACAATGCGCACCACACCGTGATGTTTTTCTCACTCCTACTAGTGAATGTAATGTAACACACACCCATACAATGCGCACCAGCCCGTGATGTTTTTCTCACTCCTACTAGTGAATGTAATGTAACACACACCCATACAATGCGCACCACCCCGCGATGTTTTTCTCACTCCTACTAGTGAATGTAATGTAACACACACCCATACAATGCGCACCACCCCGTGATGTTTTTCTCACTCCTACTAGTGAATCTAATTTAACACACACCCATACAATGCGCACCACCCCGTGATGTTTTTCTCACTCCTACTAGTGAATCTAATGTAACACACACCCATACAAGGCGCACCACCCCGTGATGTTTTTCTCACTCCTACTAGTGAATGTAATGTAACACACACCCATACAATGCGCACCACCCCGTGATGTTTTTCTCACTCCTACTAGTGAATCTAATGTAACACACACCCATACAATGCGCACCACCCCGTGATGTTTTTCTCACTCCTACTAGTGAATCTAATGTAACACACACCCATACAATGCGCACCACCCCGTGACGTTTTTCTCACTCCTACTAGTGAATCTAATGTAACACACACCCATACAATGCGCACCACCCCGTGATGTTTTTCTCACTCCTACTAGTGAATGTAATGTAACACACACCCATACAATGCGCACCACCCCTTGATGTTTTTCTCACTCCTACTAGTGAATGTAATGTAACACACACCCATCCAATGCGCACCACCCCGTGATGTTTTTCTCACTCCTACTAGTGAACGTAATGTAACACACACCCATACAATGCGCACCAACCCGTGATGTTTTTCTCACTCCTACTAGTGAACGTAATGTAACACACACCCATAAAATGCGTACCACCCCGTGATGTTTTTCTCACTCCTACTAGTGAATGTAATGTAACACACACCCATACAATGCGCACCACCCCGTGATGTTTTTCTCACTCCTACTAGTGAATGTAATGTAACACACACCCATACAATGCGCACCACCCCGTGTTTTTCTCACTCCTACTAGTGAAAGTAATGTAAAACACACCCATACAAAGCGCACCACCCCGTGATGTTTTTCTCACTCCTACTAGTGAATGTAATGTAACACACACCCATACAATGCGCACCACCCCGTGATGTTTTTCTCACACCTACTAGTGAATCTAATGTAACACACACCCATACAATGCGCACCACCCCGTGATGTTTTTCTCACTCCTTCTATTGAATGTAATGTAACACACACCCATACAATGCGCACCACCCCGTGATGTTTTTCTCACTCCTACTAGTGAATCTAATGTAACACACACCCATACAATGCGCACCACACCGTGATGTTTTTCTCACTCCTTCTAGTGAATCTAATGTAACACACACCCATACAATGCGCACCACCCCGTGATGTGTTTCTCACTCCTACTAGTGAATGTAATGTAACACACACCCATACAATGCGCACCACCCCGTGATGTTTTTCTCACTCCTACTAGTGAATGTAATGTAACACACACCCATACAATGCGCACCACCCCGTGATGTTTTTCTCACTCCTACTAGTGAATGCAATGTAACACACACCCATACAATGCGCACAACCCCGTGATGTTTTTCTCACTCCTACTAGTGAATGTAATGTAACACACACCCATACAATGCGCACCACCCCGTAATGTTTTTCTCACTCCTACTAGTGAATGTAATGTAACACACACCCATACAATGCGCTCCAACCCGTGATGTTTTTCTCACTCCTACTAGTGTATGTAATGTAACACACACCCATACAATGCGCACCACCCCGTGATGTTTTTCTCACTTCTACTAGTGAAGCCAATGTAACACACACCCAAACAATGCGCACCACCCCGTGATGTTTTTCTCACTCCTACTAGTGAATGTAATGTAACACACACCCATACAATGCGCACCACCCCGTGATGTTTTTCTCACTCCTACTAGTGAACGTAATGTAACACACACCCATACAATGCGCACCACCCCGTGATGTTTTTCTCACTCCTACTAGTGAATGTAATGTAACACACACCCATACAATGCCTACCACCCCTTGATGTTTTTCTCACTCCTACTAGTGAATGTAATGTAACACACACCCATCCAATGCGCACCACCCCGTGATGTTTTTCTCACTCCTACTAGTGAACGTAATGTAACACACACCCATACAATGCGCACCACCCCGTGATGTTTTTCTCACTCCTACTAGTGAACGTAATGTAACACACACCCATAAAATGCGTACCACCCCGTGATGTTTTTCTCACTCCTACTAGTGAATGTAATGTAACACACACCCATACAATGCGCACCACCCCGTGATGTTTTTCTCACTCCTACTAGTGAATGTAATGTAACACACACCCATACAATGCGCACCACCCCGTGTTTTTCTCACTCCTACTAGTGAAAGTAATGTAAAACACACCCATACAAAGCGCACCACCCCGTGATGTTTTTCTCACTCCTACTAGTGAATGTAATGTAACACACACCCATACAATGCGCACCACCCCGTGATGTTTTTCTCACACCTACTAGTGAATCTAATGTAACACACACCCATACAATGCGCACCACCCCGTGATGTTTTTCTCACTCCTTCTATTGAATGTAATGTAACACACACCCATACAATGCGCACCACCCCGTGATGTTTTTCTCACTCCTACTAGTGAATCTAATGTAACACACACCCATACAATGCGGACCACACCGTGATGTTTTTCTCACTCCTTCTAGTGAATCTAATGTAACACACACCCATACAATGCGCACCACCCCGTGATGTGTTTCTCACTCCTACTAGTGAATGTAATGTAACACACACCCATACAATGCGCACCACCCCGTGATGTTTTTCTCACTCCTACTAGTGAATGTAATGTAACACACACCCATACAATGCGCACCACCCCGTGATGTTTTTCTCACTCCTACTAGTGAATGCAATGTAACACACACCCATACAATGCGCACAACCCCGTGATGTTTTTCTCACTCCTACTAGTGAATGTAATGTAACACACACCCATACAATGCGCACCACCCCGTAATGTTTTTCTCACTCCTACTAGTGAATGTAATGTAACACACACCCATACAATGCGCTCCAACCCGTGATGTTTTTCTCACTCCTACTAGTGTATGTAATGTAACACACACCCATACAATGCGCACCACCCCGTGATGTTTTTCTCACTTCTACTAGTGAAGCCAATGTAACACACACCCAAACAATGCGCACCACCCCGTGATGTTTTTCTCACTCCTACTAGTGAATGTAATGTAACACACACCCATACAATGCGCACCACCACGTGATGTTTTTCTCACTCCTACTAGTGAATCTAATGTAACACACACCCATACAATGCGCACCACCCCGTGATGTTTTTCTCACTCCTACTAGTGAATCTAATGTAACACACACCCATACAATGCGCACCACCCCGTGATGTTTTTCTCACTCCTACTAGTGAATGTAATGTAACACACACCCATACAATGCGCACCACCCCGTGATGTTTTTCTCACTCCTACTAGTGAATCTAATGTAACACACACCAATACAATGCGCACCACCCCGTGATGTTTTTCTCACTCCTACTAGTGAATGTAATGTAACACACACCCATACATTGCGCACCACCCCGTGATGTTTTTCTCACTCCTACTAGTTAATGTAACGTAACACACACCCATACAATGCGCACCACCCCGTGATGTTTTTCTCACTCCTACTAGTGAATGTAATGTAACACACACCCATACAATGCGCACCACCCCGTGATGTTTTTCTCACTCCTCCTAGTGAATGTAATGTAACACACACCCATACAATGCGCACCACCCCGTGATGTTTTTCTCACTCCTACTAGTGAATCTAATGTAACACACACCCATACAATGCGCACCACCCCGTGATGTTTTTCTCACTCCTACTAGTGAATGTAATGTAACACACACCCATACAATGCGCACCACCCCGTGATGTTTTTCTCACTCCTACTAGTGAATGTAATGTAACACACACCCATACAATGCGCACCACCCCGTGATGTTTTTCTCACTCCTACTAGTGAATGTAATGTAACACACACCCATACAAGGCGCACCACCCCATGATGTTTTTCTCACTCCTACTAGTGAATCTAATGTAACACACCCATACAATGCGCACCACCCCGTGATGTTTTTCTCACTCCTACTAGTGAATGTAATGTAACACACACCCATACAATGCGCACCACCCCGTGATGTTTTTCTCACTCCTACTAGTGAATGTAATGTAACACACACCCATACAATGCGCACCACCACGTGATGTTTTTCTCACTCCTCTTAGTGAATGTAATGTAACACACACCCATACAATGCGCACCACCCCGTGATGTTTTTCTCACTCCTACTAGTGAATCTAATGTAACACACACCCATACAATGCGCACCACCCCGTGATGTTTTTCTCACTCCTACTAGTGAATGCAATGTAACACACACCCATACAATGCGCACCACCCCGTGATGTTTTCCTCACTCCTACTAGTGAATCTAATGTAACACACACCCATACAATGCGCACCACCCCGTGATGTTTTTCTCACTCCTACTAGTGAATCTAATGTAACACACACCCATACAATGCGCACCACCCCGTGATGTTTTTCTCACTCCTACTAGTGAATGTAATGTAACACACACCCATATAATGCGCACCACCCCGTGATGTTTTTCTCACTCCTACTAGTGAATGTAATGTACCACACACCCATACAATGCGCACCACCCCGTGATGTTTTTCTCACTCCTACTAGTGAATGTAATGTAACACACACCCATACATTGCGCACCACCCCGTGATGTTTTTCTCACTCCTACTAGTGAATGTAATGTAACACACACCCATACAATGCGCACCACCCCGTGATGTTTTTCTCACTCCTACTAGTGAATGTAATGTAACACACACCCATACAATGCGCACCACCCCGTGATGTTTTTGTTACTCCTACTAGTGAATGTAATGTAACACACACCCATACAATGCGCACCACCCCGTGATGTTTTTCTCACTCCTACTAGTGAATGTAATGTAACACACACCCAAACAATGCGCACCACCCCGTGATGTTTTTCTCACTCCTACTAGTGAATGTAATGTAACACACACCCATACAATGCGCACCACCCCGTGATGTTTTTCTCACTCCTACTAGTGAATCTAATGTAACACACACCCATACAATGCGCACCACCCCGTGATGTTTTTCTCACTCCTACTAGTGAATCTAATGTAACACACACCCATACAATGCGCACGAACACGCGATGTTTTTCAGAAACCCATCCTACATTGCCACTGCATGTTCCCTGACCTCCCCATGCTGACCACCCCGCGGTGCTTTTCTCCATCCTACATTGCCACTCACTGCCTATTCTAATTCAGACCCTCCGATTCATACCACCCCGTGATGTTTTTCTCACTCCTACTAGTGAATGTAATGTAACACACACCCATACAATGCGCACCACCCCGTGATGTTTTTCTCACTCCTACTAGTGAATGTAATGTAACACACACCCATACAATGCGCACCACCCCGTGATGTTTTTCTCACTCCTACTAGTGAATGTAATGTAACACACACCCATACAATGCGCACCACCCCGTGATGTTTTTCTCACTCCTACTAGTGAATGTAATGTAACACACACCCATACAATGCGCACCACCCCGTGATGTTTTTCTCACTCCTACTAGTGAATGTAATGTAACTCACACCCATACAATGCGCACCACCCCGTGATGTTTTTCTCACTCCTACTAGTGAATGTAATGTAACACACACCCATACAATGCGCACCACCCCGTGATGTTTTTCTCACTCCTACTAGTGAATCTAATGTAACACACACCCATACAAGGCGCACCACCCCGTGATGATTTTCTCAATCCTACTAGTGAATGTAATGTAACACACACCCATACAATGCGCACCACCCCGTGATGTTTTTCTCACTCCTACTAGTGAATCTAATGTAACACACACCCATACAATGCGCACCACCCCGTGATGTTTTTCTCACTCCTACTAGTGAATCTAATGTAACACACACCCATACAATGCGCACCACCCCGTTATGTTTTTCTCACTCCTACTAGTGAATCTAATGTAACACACACCCATACAATGCGCACGAACACGCGATGTTTTTCAGAAACCTATCCTACATTGCCACTGCATGTTCCCTGACCTCCCCATGCTGACCAACCCGCAGTGCTTTTCTCCATCCTACATTGCCACTCACTGCCTATTCTAATTCAGACCCTCCAATTCACACCACCCCGTGATGTTTTTCTCACTCCTACTAGTGAATGTAATGTAACACACACCCATAAAATGCGCACCACCCCGTGATGTTTTTCTCACTCCTACTAGTGAATGTAATGTAACACACACCCATACAATGCGCACCACCCCGTGATGTTTTTCTCACTCCTACTAGTGAATGTAATGTAACACACACCCATACAATGCGCACCACCCCGTGATGTTTTTCTCACTCCTACTAGTGAATGTAATGTAACACACACCCATACAATGCGCACCACCCCGTGATGTTTTTCTCACTCCTACTAGTGAATGTAATGTAACACACACCCATACAATGCGCACCACCCCGTGATGTTTTTCTCACTCCTACTAGTGAATATAATGTAACACACACCCATACAATGCGCACCACCCCGTGATGTTTTTCTCACTCCTACTAGTGAATGTAATGTAACACACACCCATACAATGCGCACCACCCCGTGATGTTTTTCTCACTCCTACTAGTGAATGTAATGTAACACACACCCATACAATGCGCACCACCCCGTGTTTTTCTCACTCCTACTAGTGAAAGTAATGTAAAACACACCCATACAAAGCGCACCACCCCGTGATGTTTTTCTCACTCCTACTAGTGAATGTAATGTAACACACACCCATACAATGCGCACCACCCCGTGATGTTTTTCTCACTCCTACTAGTGAATCTAATGTAACACACACCCATACAATGCGCACCACACCGTGATGTTTTTCTCACTCCTTCTATTGAATGTAATGTAACACACACCCATACAATGCGCACCACCCCGTGATGTTTTTCTCACTCCTACTAGTGAATCTAATGTAACACACACCCATACAATGCGCACCACCCCGTGATGTTTTTCTCACTCCTTCTAGTGAATCTAATGTAACACACACCCATACAATGCGCACCACCCCGTGATGTGTTTCTCACTCCTACTAGTGAATGTAATGTAACACACACCCATACAATGCGCACCACCCCGTGATGTTTTTCTCACTCCTACTAGTGAATGTAATGTAACACACACCCATACAATGCGCACCACCCCGTGATGTTTTTCTCACTCCTACTAGTGAACGTAATGTAACACACACCCATACAATGCGTACCACCCCGTGATGTTTTTCTCACTCCTACTAGTGAATGTAATGTAACACACACCCATACAATGCGCACCACCCCGTGATGTTTTTCTCACTCCTACTAGTGAATGTAATGTAACACACACCCATACAATGCGCACCACCGCGTGTTTTTCTCACTCCTACTAGTGAAAGTAATGTAAAACACACCCATACAAAGCGCACCACCCCGTGATGTTTTTCTCACTCCTACTAGTGAATGTAATGTAACACACACCCATACAATGCGCACCACCCCGTGATGTTTTTCTCACTCCTACTAGTGAATCTATTGTAACACACACCCATACAATGCGCACCACACCGTGATGTTTTTCTCACTCCTTCTATTGAATGTAATGTAACACACACCCATACAATGCGCACCACCCCGTGATGTTTTTCTCACTCCTACTAGTGAATCTAATGTAACACACACCCATACAATGCGCACCACCCCGTGATGTTTTTCTCACTCCTTCTAGTGAATCTAATGTAACACACACCCATACAATGCGCACCACCCCGTGATGTGTTTCTCACTCCTACTAGTGAATGTAATGTAACACACACCCATACAATGCGCACCACCCCGTGATGTTTTTCTCACTCCTACTAGTGAATGTAATGTAACACACACCCATACAATGCGCACCACCCCGTGATGTTTTTCTCACTCCTACTAGTGAATGCAATGTAACACACACCCATACAATGCGCACAACCCCGTGATGTTTTTCTCACTCCTACTAGTGAATGTAATGTAACACACACCCATACAATGCGCACCACCCCGTAATGTTTTTCTCACTCCTACTAGCGAATGTAATGTAACACACACCCATACAATGCGCACCAACCCGTGATGTTTTTCTCACTCCTACTAGTGTATGTAATGTAACACACACCCATACAATGCGCACCACCCCGTGATGTTTTTCTCACTTCTACTAGTGAAGCTAATGTAACACACACCCAAACAATGCGCACCACCCCGTGATGTTTTTCTCACTCCTACTAGTGAATGTAATGTAACACACACCCATACAATGCGCACCACCCCGTGATGTTTTTCTCACTCCTACTAGTGAATCTAATGTAACACACACCCATACAATGCGCACCACCCCGTGATGTTTTTCTCACTCCTACTAGTGAATCTAATGTAACACACACCCATACAATGCGCACCTCCCCGTGATGTTTTTCTCACTCCTACTAGTGAATCTAATGTAACACACACCCATACAATGCGCACCACCCCGTGATGTTTTTCTCACTCCTACTAGTGAATGTAATGTAACACACACCCATACAATGCGCACCACCCCGTGATGTTTTTCTCACTCCTACTAGTGAATGCAATGTAACACACACCCATACAATGCGCACCACCCCGTGATGTTTTTCTCACTCCTACTAGTGAATGTAATGTAACACACACCCATACAATGCGCACCACCCCGTGATGTTTTTCTCACTCCTACTAGTGAATGTAATGTAACACACACCCATACAATGCGCACCACCCCGTGATGTTTTTCTCACTCCTACTAGTGAATGTAATGTAACACACACCCATACAATGCGCACCACCCCGTGATGTTTTTCTCACTCCTACTAGTGAATGTAATGTAACTCACACCCATACAATGCGCACCACCCCGTGATGTTTTTCTCACTCCTACTAGTGAATGTAACGTAACACACACCCATACAATGCGCACCACCCCGTGATGTTTTTCTCACTCCTACTAGTGAATGTAATGTAACACATACCCATACAATGCGCACCACCCCGTGATGTTTTTCCCACTCCTACTAGTGAATCTAATGTAACACACACCCATACAATGCGCACCACCCCGTGATGTTTTTCTCACTCCTACTAGTGAATCTAATGTAACACACACCCATACAAGGCGCACCACCCCGTGATGATTTTCTCACTCCTACTAGTGAATGTAATGTAACACACACCCATACAATGCGCACCACCCCGTGATGTTTTTCTCACTCCTACTAGTGAATCTAATGTAACACACACCCATACAATGCGCACCACCCCGTGATGTTTTTCTCACTCCTACTAGTGTATCTAATGTAACACACACCCATACAATGCGCACCACCCCGTTATGTTTTTCTCACTCCTACTAGTGAATCTAATGTAACACACACCCATACAATGCGCACGAACACGCGATGTTTTTCAGAAACCTATCCTACATTGCCACTGCATGTTCCCTGACCTCCCCATGCTGACCAACCCGCGGTGCTTTTCTCCATCCTACATTGCCACTCACTGCCTATTCTAATTCAGACCCTCCAATTCACACCACCCCGTGATGTTTTTCTCACTCCTACTAGTGAATGTAATGTAACACACACCCATACAATGCGCACCACCCCGTGATGTTTTTCTCACTCCTACTAGTGAATGTAATGTAACACACACCCATACAATGCGCACCACCCCGTGATGTTTTTCTCACTCCTACTAGTGAATGTAATGTAACACACACCCATACAATGCGCACCACCCCGTGATGTTTTTCTCACTCCTACTAGTGAATGTAATGTAACACACACCCATACAATGCGCACCACCCCGTGATGTTTTTCTCACTCCTACTAGTGAATGTAATGTAACACACACCCATACAATGCGCACCACCCCGTGATGTTTTTCTCACTCCTACTAGTGAATGTAATGTAACACACACCCATACAATGCGCACCACCCCGTGATGTTTTTCTCACTCCTACTAGTGAATGTAATGTAACACACACCCATACAATGCGCACCACCCCGTGATGTTTTTCTCACTCCTACTAGTGAATGTAATGTAACACACACCCATACAATGCGCACCACCCCGTGTTTTTCTCACTCCTACTAGTGAAAGTAATGTAAAACACACCCATACAAAGCGCACCACCCCGTGATGTTTTTCTCACTCCTACTAGTGAATCTAATGTAACACACACCCATACAATGCGCACCACCCCGTGATGTTTTTCTCACTCCTACTAGTGAATCTAATGTAACACACACCCATACAATGCGCACCACCCCGTGATGTTTTTCTCACTCCTACTAGTGAATCTAATGTAACACACACCCATACAATGCGCACCACCCCGTGATGTTTTTCTCACTCCTTCTAGTGAATCTAATGTAACACACACCCATACAATGCGCACCACCCCGTGATGTGTTTCTCACTCCTACTAGTGAATGTAATGTAACACACACCCATACAATGCGCACCACCCCGTGATGTTTTTCTCACTCCTACTAGTGAATGTAATGTAACACACACCCATACAATGCGCACCACCCCGTGATGTTTTTCTCACTCCTACTAGTGAACGTAATGTAACACACACCCATACAATGCGTACCACCCCGTGATGTTTTTCTCACTCCTACTAGTGAATGTAATGTAACACACACCCATACAATGCGCACCACCCCGTGATGTTTTTCTCACTCCTACTAGTGAATGTAATGTAACACACACCCATACAATGCGCACCACCGCGTGTTTTTCTCACTCCTACTAGTGAAAGTAATGTAAAACACACCCATACAAAGCGCACCACCCCGTGATGTTTTTCTCACTCCTACTAGTGAATGTAATGTAACACACACCCATACAATGCGCACCACCCCGTGATGTTTTTCTCACTTCTACTAGTGAATCTAATGTAACACACACCCATACAATGCGCACCACACCGTGATGTTTTTCTCACTCCTTCTATTGAATGTAATGTAACACACACCCATACAATGCGCACCACCCCGTGATGTTTTTCTCACTCCTACTAGTGAATCTAATGTAACACACACCCATACAATGCGCACCACCCCGTGATGTTTTTCTCACTCCTTCTAGTGAATCTAATGTAACACACACCCATACAATGCGCACCACCCCGTGATGTGTTTCTCACTCCTACTAGTGAATGTAATGTAACACACACCCATACAATGCGCACCACCCCGTGATGTTTTTCTCACTCCTACTAGTGAATGTAATGTAACACACACCCATACAATGCGCACCACCCCGTGATGTTTTTCTCACTCCTACTAGTGAATGCAATGTAACACACACCCATACAATGCGCACAACCCCGTGATGTTTTTCTCACTCCTACTAGTGAATGTAATGTAACACACACCCATACAATGCGCACCACCCCGTAATGTTTTTCTCACTCCTACTAGTGAATGTAATGTAACACACACCCATACAATGCGCACCAACCCGTGATGTTTTTCTCACTCCTACTAGTGTATGTAATGTAACACACACCCATACAATGCGCACCACCCCGTGATGTTTTTCTCACTTCTACTAGTGAAGCTAATGTAACACACACCCAAACAATGCGCACCACCCCGTGATGTTTTTCTCACTCCTACTAGTGAATGTAATGTAACACACACCCATACAATGCGCACCACCCCGTGATGTTTTTCTCACTCCTACTAGTGAATCTAATGTAACACACACCCATACAATGCGCACCACCCCGTGATGTGTTTCTCACTCCTACTAGTGAATGTAATGTAACACACACCCATACAATGCGCACCACCCCGTGATGTTTTTCTCACTCCTACTAGTGAATGTAATGTAACACACACCCATACAATGCGCACCACCCCGTGATGTTTTTCTCACTCCTACTAGTGAATGTAATGTAACACACACCCATACAATGCGCACCACCCCGTGATGTTTTTCTCACTCCTACTAGTGAATGTAATGTAACACACACCCATACAATGCGCACCACCCCGTGATGTTTTTCTCACTCCTACTAGTGAATGTAATGTAACACACACCCATACAATGCGCACCACCCCGTGATGTTTTTCTCACTCCTACTAGTGAATGTAATGTAACACACACCCATACAATGCGCACCACCCCGTGATGTTTTTCTCACTCCTACTAGTGAATGTAATGTAACACACACCCATACAATGCGCACCACCCCGTGTTTTTCTCACTCCTACTAGTGAAAGTAATGTAAAACACACCCATACAAAGCGCACCACCCCGTGATGTTTTTCTCACTCCTACTAGTGAATGTAATGTAACACACACCCATACAATGCGCACCACCCCGTGATGTTTTTCTCACTCCTACTAGTGAATCTAATGTAACACACACCCATACAATGCGCACCACCCCGTGATGTTTTTCTCACTACTTCTATTGAATGTAATGTAACACACACCCATACAATGCGCACCACCCCGTGATGTTTTTCTCACTCCTACTAGTGAATCTAATGTAACACACACCCATACAATGCGCACCACCCCGTGATGTTTTTCTCACTCCTTCTAGTGAATCTAATGTAACACACACCCATACAATGCGCACCACCCCGTGATGTGTTTCTCACTCCTACTAGTGAATGTAATGTAACACACACCCATACAATGCGCACCACCCCGTGATGTTTTTCTCACTCCTACTAGTGAATGTAATGTAACACACACCCATACAATGCGCACCACCCCGTGATGTTTTTTTCACTCCTACTAGTGAACGTAATGTAACACACACCCATACAATGCGTACCACCCCGTGATGTTTTTCTCACTCCTACTAGTGAATGTAATGTAACACACACCCATACAATGCGCACCACCCCGTGATGTTTTTCTCACTCCTACTAGTGAATGTAATGTAACACACACCCATACAATGCGCACCACCCCGTGTTTTTCTCACTCCTACTAGTGAAAGTAATGTAAAACACACCCATACAAAGCGCTCCACCCCGTGATGTTTTTCTCACTCCTACTAGTGAATGTAATGTAACACACACCCATACAATGCGCACCACCCCGTGATGTTTTTCTCACTCCTACTAGTGAATCTAATGTAACACACACCCATACAATGCGCACCACACCGTGATGTTTTTCTCACTCCTTCTATTGAATGTAATGTAACACACACCCATACAATGCGCACCACCCCGTGATGTTTTTCTCACTCCTACTAGTGAATCTAATGTAACACACACCCATACAATGCGCACCACCCCGTGATGTTTTTCTCACTCCTTCTAGTGAATCTAATGTAACACACACCCATACAATGCGCACCACCCCGTGATGTGTTTCTCACTCCTACTAGTGAATGTAATGTAACACACACCCATACAATGCGCACCACCCCGTGATGTTTTTCTCACTCCTACTAGTGAATGTAATGTAACACACACCCATACAATGCGCACCACCCCGTGATGTTTTTCTCACTCCTACTAGTGAATGTAATGTAACACACACCCATACAATGCGCAACACCCCGTGATGTTTTTCTCACTCCTACTAGTGAATGTAATGTAACACACACCCATACAATGCGCACCACCCCGTGTTTTTCTCACTCCTACTAGTGAAAGTAATGTAAAACACACCCATACAAAGCGCACCACCCCGTGATGTTTTTCTCACTCCTACTAGTGAATGTAATGTAACACACACCCATACAATGCGCACCACCCCGTGATGTTTTTCTCACTCCTACTAGTGAATCTAATGTAACACACACCCATACAATGCGCACCACACCGTGATGTTTTTCTCACTCCTTCTATTGAATGTAATGTAACACACACCCATACAATGCGCACCACCCCGTGATGTTTTTCTCACTCCTTCTAGTGAATCTAATGTAACACACACCCATACAATGCGCACCACCCCGTGATGTGTTTCTCACTCCTACTAGTGAATGTAATGTAACACACACCCATACAATGCGCACCACCCCGTCATGTTTTTCTCACTCCTACTAGTGAATGTAATGTAACACACACCCATACAATGCGCACCACCCCGTGATGTTTTTCTCACTCCTACTAGTGAATGTAATGTAACACACACCCATACAATGCGCACCACCCCGTGATGTTTTTATCACTCCTACTAGTGAATGTAATGTAACACACACCCATACATTGCGCACCACCCCGTGTTTTTCTCACTCCTACTAGTGAAAGTAATGTAAAACACACCAATACAAAGCGCACCACCCCGTGATGTTTTTCTCACTCCTACTAGTGAATGTAATGTAACACACACCCATACAATGCGCACCACCCCGTGATGTTTTTCTCACTCCTACTAGTGAATCTAATGTAACACACACCCATACAATGCGCACCACACCGTTATGTTTTTCTCACTCCTTCTATTGAATGTAATGTAAGACACACCCATACAATGCGCACCACCCCGTGATGTTTTTCTCACTCCTACTAGTGAATCTAATGTAACACACACCCATACAATGCGCACCACCCCGTGATGTTTTTCTCACTCCTTCTAGTGAATCTAATGTAACACACACCCATACAATGCGCACCACCCCGTGATGTGTTTCTCACTCCTACTAGTGAATGTAATGTAACACACACCCATACAATGCGCACCACCCCGTGATGTTTTTCTCACTCCTACAAGTGAATGTAATGTAACACACACCCATACAATGCGCACCACCCCGTGATGTTTTTCTCACTCCTACTAGTGAACGTAATGTAACACACTCCCATACAATGCGTACCACCCCGTGATGTTTTTCTCACTCCTACTAGTGAATGTAATGTAACACACACCCATACAATGCGCACCACCCCGTGATGTTTTTCTCACTCCTACTAGTGAATGTAATGTAACACACACCCATACAATGCGCACCACCCCGTGTTTTTCTCACTCCTACTAGTGAAAGTAATGTAAAACACACCCATACAAAGCGCACCACCCCGTGATGTTTTTCTCACTCCTACTAGTGAATGTAATGTAACACACACCCATACAATGCGCACCACCCCGTGATGTTTTTCTCACTCCTACTAGTGAATCTAATGTAACACACACCCATACAATGCGCACCACACCGTGATGTTTTTCTCACTCCTTCTATTGAATGTAATGTAACACACACCCATACAATGCGCACCACCCCGTGATGTTTTTCTCACTCCTTCTAGTGAATCTAATGTAACACACACCCATACAATGCGCACCACCCCGTGATGTGTTTCTCACTCCTACTAGTGAATGTAATGTAACACACACCCATACAATGCGCACCACCCCGTGATGTTTTTCTCACTCCTACTAGTGAATGTAATGTAACACACACCCATACAATGCGCACCACCCCGTGATGTTTTTCTCACTCCTACTAGTGAATGCAATGTAACACACACCCATACAATGCGCACAACCCCGTGATGTTTTTCTCACTCCTACTAGTGAATGTAATGTAACACACACCCATACAATGCGCACCACCCCGTAATGTTTTTCTCACTCCTACTAGTGAATGTAATGTAACACACACCCATACAATGCGCACCAACCCGTGATGTTTTTCTCACTCCTACTAGTGTATGTAATGTAACACACACCCATACAATGCGCACCACCCCGTGATGTTTTTCTCACTTCTACTAGTGAAGCTAATGTAACACACACCCAAACAATGCGCACCACCCCGTGAAGTTTTTCTCACTCCTACTAGTGAATGTAATGTAACACACACCCATACAATGCGCACCACCCCGTGATGTTTTTCTCACTCCTACTAGTGAATCTAATGTAACACACACCCATACAATGCGCACCACCCCGTGATGTTTTTCTCACTCCTACTAGTGAATCTAATGTAACACACACCCATACAATGCGCACCACCCCGTGATGTTTTTCTCACTCCTACTAGTGAATCTAATGTAACACACACCCATACAATGCGCACCACCCCGTGATGTTTTTCTCACTCCTTCTAGTGAATCTAATGTAACACACACCCATACAATGCGCACCACCCCGTGATGTGTTTCTCACTCCTACTAGTGAATGTAATGTAACACACACCCATACAATGCGCACCACCCCGTGATGTTTTTCTCACTCCTACTAGTGAATGTAATGTAACACACACCCATACAATGCGCACCACCCCGTGATGTTTTTCTCACTCCTACTAGTGAACGTAATGTAACACACACCCATACAGTGCGTACCACCCCGTGATGTTTTTCTCACTCCTACTAGTGAATGTAATGTAACACACACCCATACAATGCGCACCACCCCGTGATGTTTTTCTCACTCCTACTAGTGAATGTAATGTAACACACACCCATACAATGCGCACCACCCCGTGTTTTTCTCACTCCTACTAGTGAAAGTAATGTAAAACACACCCATACAAAGCGCACCACCCCGTGATGTTTTTCTCACTCCTACTAGTGAATGTAATGTAACACACACCCATACAATGCGCACCACCCCGTGATGTTTTTCTCACTCCTACTAGTGAATCTAATGTAACACACACCCATACAATGCGCACCACACCGTGATGTTTTTCTCACTCCTTCTATTGAATGTAATGTAACACACACCCATACAATGCGCACCACCCCGTGATGTTTTTCTCACTCCTACTAGTGAATCTAATGTAACACACACCCATACAATGCGCACCACCCCGTGATGTTTTTCTCACTCCTTCTAGTGAATCTAATGTAACACACACCCATACAATGCGCACCACCCCGTGATGTGTTTCTCACTCCTACTAGTGAATGTAATGTAACACACACCCATACAATGCGCACCACCCCGTGATGTTTTTCTCACTCCTACTAGTGAATGTAATGTAACACACAACCATACAATGCGCACCACCCCGTGATGTTTTTCTCACTCCTACTAGTGAATGTAAGTAACACACACCCATACAATGCGCACCACCCCGTGATGTTTTTCTCACTCCTACTAGTGAATGTAATGTAACACACACCCATACAATGCGCACCACCCCGTGTTTTTCTCACTCCTACTAGTGAAAGTAATGTAAAACACACCCATACAAAGCGCACCACCCCGTGATGTTTTTCTCACTCCTACTAGTGAATGTAATGTAACACACACCCATACAATGCGCACCACCCCGTGATGTTTTTCTCACTCCTACTAGTGAATCTAATGTAACACACACCCATACAATGCGCACCACACCGTGATGTTTTTCTCACTCCTTCTATTGAATGTAATGTAACACACACCCATACAATGCGCACCACCCCGTGATGTTTTTCTCACTCCTTCTAGTGAATCTAATGTAACACACACCCATGCAATGCGCACCACCCCGTGATGTGTTTCTCACTCCTACTAGTGAATGTAATGTAACACACACCCATACAATGCGCACCACCCCGTGATGTTTTTCTCACTCCTACTAGTGAATGTAATGTAACACACACCCATACAATGCGCACCACCCCGTGATGTTTTTCTCACTCCTACTAGTGAATGTAATGTAACACACACCCATACAATGCGCACCACCCCGTGATGTTTTTCTCACTCCTACTAGTGAATGTAATGTAACACACACCCATACAATGCGCACCACCCCGTGTTTTTCTCACTCCTACTAGTGAAAGTAATGTAAAACACACCCATACAAAGCGCACCACCCCGTGATGTTTTTCTCACTCCTACTAGTGAATGTAATGTAACACACACCCATACAATGCGCACCACCCCGTGATGTTTTTCTCACTCCTACTAGTGAATCTAATGTAACACACACCCATACAATGCGCACCACACCGTGATGTTTTTCTCACTCCTTCTATTGAATGTAATGTAACACACACCCATACAATGCGCACCACCCCGTGATGTTTTTCTCACTCCTACTAGTGAATCTAATGTAACACACACCCATACAATGCGCACCACCCCGTGATGTTTTTCTCACTCCTTCTAGTGAATCTAATGTAACACACACCCATACAATGCGCACCACCCCGTGATGTGTTTCTCACTCCTGCTAGTGAATCTAATGTAACACACACCCATACAATGCGCACCACCCCGTGATGTTTTTCTCACTCCTACTAGTGAATGTAATGTAACACACACCCATACAATGCGCACCACCCCGTGATGTTTTTCTCACTCCTACTAGTGAATGTAATGTAACACACACCCATACAATGCGCACCACCCCGTGATCTTTTTCTCACTCCTACTAGTGAATGTAATGTAACACACACCCATACAATGCGCACCACCCCGTGTTTTTCTCACTCCTACTAGTGAAAGTAATGTAAAACACACCCATACAAAGCGCACCACCCCGTGATGTTTTTCTCACTCCTACTAGTGAATGTAATGTAACACACACCCATACAATGCGCACCACCCCGTGATGTTTTTCTCACTCCTACTAGTGAATCTAATGTAACACACACCCATACAATGCGCACCACACCGTGATGTTTTTCTCACTCCTTCTATTGAATGTAATGTAACACACACGCATACAATGCGCACCACCCCGTGATGTTTTTCTCACTCCTACTAGTGAATCTAATGTAACACACATCCATACAATGCGCACCACCCCGTGATGTTTTTCTCACTCCTTCTAGTGAATCTAATGTAACACACACCCATACAATGCGCACCACCCCGTGATGTTGTTCTCACTCCTACTAGTGAATGTAATGTAACACACACCCATACAATGCGCACCACCCCGTGATGTTTTTCTCACTCCTACTAGTGAATGTAATGTAACACACACCCATACAATGCGCACCACCCCGTGATGTTTTTCTCACTCCTACTAGTGAACGTAATGTAACACACACCCATACAATGCGTACCACCCCGTGATGTTTTTCTCACTCCTACTAGTGAATGTAATGTAACACACACCCATACAATGCGCACCACCCCGTGATGTTTTTCTCACTCCTACTAGTGAATGTAATGTAACACACACCCATACAATGCGCACCACCCCGTGATGTTTTTCTCACTCCTACTAGTGAATGTAATGTAAAACACACCCATACAAAGCGCACCACCCCGTGATGTTTTTCTCACTCCTACTAGTGAATGTAATGTAACACACACCCATACAATGCGCACCACCCCGTGATGTTTTTCTCACTCCTACTAGTGAATCTAATGTAACACACACCCATACAATGCGCACCACACCGTGATGTTTTTCTCACTCCTTCTATTGAATGTAATGTAACACACACCCATACAATGCGCACCACCCCGTGATGTTTTTCTCACTCCTACTAGTGAATCTAATGTAACACACACCCATACAATGCGCACCACCCCGTGATGTTTTTCTCACTCCTTCTAGTGAATCTAATGTAACACACACCCATACAATGCGCACCACCCCGTGATGTGTTTCTCACTCCTACTAGTGAATGTAATGTAACACACACCCATACAATGCGCACCACCCCGTGATGTTTTTCTCACTCCTACTAGTGAATGTAATGTAACACACACCCATACAATGCGCACCACCCCGTGATGTTTTTCTCACTCCTACTAGTGAATGCAATGTAACACACACCCATACAATGCGCACAACCCCGTGATGTTTTTCTCACTCCTACTAGTGAATGTAATGTAACACACACCCATACAATGCGCACCACCCCGTAATGTTTTTCTCACTCCTACTAGTGAATGTAATGTAACACACACCCATACAATGCGCACCAACCCGTGATGTTTTTCTCACTCCTACTAGTGTATGTAATGTAACACACACCCATACAATGCGCACCACCCCGTGATGTTTTTCTCACTTCTACTAGTGAAGCTAATGTAACACACACCCAAACAATGCGCACCACCCCGTGATGTTTTTCTCACTCCTACTAGTGAATGTAATGTAACACACACCCATACAATGCGCACCACCCCGTGATGTTTTTCTCACTCCTACTAGTGAATGTAATGTAACACACACCCATACAATGCGCACCACCCCGTGATGTTTTTCTCACTCCTACTAGTGAATCTAATGTAACACACACCCATACAATGCGCACCACCCCGTGATGTTTTTCTCACTCCTACTAGTGAATCTAATGTAACACACACCCATACAATGCGCACCACCCCGTGATGTTTTTCTCACTCCTACTAGTGAATGTAATGTAACACACACCCATACAATGCGCACCACCACGTGATGTTTTTCTCACTCCTCTTAGTGAATGTAATGTAACACACACCCATACAATGCGCACCACCCCGTGATGTTTTTCTCACTCCTACTAGTGAATCTAATGTAACACACACCCATACAATGCGCACCACCCCGTGATGTTTTTCTCACTCCTACTAGTGAATGCAATGTAACACACACCCATACAATGCGCACCACCCCGTGATGTTTTCCTCACTACTACTAGTGAATCTAATGTAACACACACCCATACAATGCGCACCACCCCGTGATGTTTTTCTCACTCCTACTAGTGAATCTAATGTAACACACACCCATACAATGCGCACCACCCCGTGATGTTTTTCTCACTCCTACTAGTGAATGTAATGTAACACACACCCATACAATGCGCACCACCCGGTGATGTTTTTCTCACTCCTACTAGTGAATGTAATGTAACACACACCCATACAATGCGCACCACCCCGTGATATTTTTCTCACTCCTACTAGTGAATGTAATGTAACACACACCCATACGATGCGCACCACCCCGTGATGTTTTTCTCACTCCTACTAGTGAATGTAATGTAACACACACCCATACAATGCGCACCACCCCGTGATGTTTTTCTCACTCCTACTAGTGAATGTAAAGTAACACACACCCATACAATGCGCACCACCCGGTGATGTTTTTCTCACTCCTACTAGTGAATGTAATGTAACACACACCCATACAATGCGCACCACCCCGTGATGTTTTTCTCACTCCTACTAGTGAATGTAATGTACCACACACCCATACAATGTGCACCACCCCGTGATGTTTTTCTCACTCCTACTAGTGAATGTAATGTAACACACACCCATACATTGCGCACCACCCCGTGATGTTTTTCTCACTCCTACTAGTGAATGTAATGTAACACACACCCATACAATGCGCACCACCCCGTGATGTTTTTCTCACTCCTACTAGTGAATGTAATGTAACACACACCCATACAATGCGCACCACCCCGTGATGTTTTTCTCACTCCTACTAGTGAATGTAATGTAACACACACCCATACAATGCGCACCACCCCGTGATGTTTTTCTCACTCCTACTAGTGAATGGAATGTAGCACACCCCCAAACAATGCGCACCACCCCGTGATGTTTTTCTCACTCCTACTAGTGAATCTAATGTAACACACACCCATACAATGCGCACCACCCCGTGATGTTTTTCTCACTCCTACTAGTGAATCTAATGTAACACACACCCATACAATGCGCACCACCCCGTGATGTTTTTCTCACTCCTTCTAGTGAATGTAATGTAACACACACCCATACATTGCGCACCACCCCGTGATGTTTTTCTCACTCCTACTAGTTAATGTAACGTAACACACACCCATACAATGCGCACCACCCTGTGATGTTTTTCTCACTCCTACTAGTGAATGTAATGTAACGCACACCCATACAATGCGCACCACCCCGTGATGTTTTTCTCACTCCTACTAGTGAATGTAATGTAACACACCCCGAAACAATGCACACCACCCCGTGATGTTTTTCTCAGTCCTACTAGTGAATGTAATGTAACACACCCCCAAACAATGCGCACCACCCCGTGATGTTTTTCTCACTCCTACTAGTGAATCTAATGTAACACACACCCATACAATGCGCACCACACCGTGATGTTTTTCTCACTCCTTCTATTGAATGTAATGTAACACACACCCATACATTGCGCACCACCCCGTGATGTTTATCTCACTCCTACTAGTTAATGTAACGTAACACACACCCATACAATGCGCACCACCCCGTGATGTTTTTCTCACTCCTACTAGTGAATCTAATGTAACACACACCCATACAATGCACACCACCCCGTGATGTTTTTCTCACTCCTACTAGTGAATCTAATGTAACACACACCCATACAATGCGCACCACCCCGTGATGATTTTCTCACTCCTACTAGTGAATGTAATGTAACACACACCCATACAATGCGCACCACCCCGTGATGTTTTTCTCACTCCTACTAGTGAATGTAATGTAACACACACCCATACAATGCGCACCACCCCGTGATGTTTTTCTCACTCCTACTAGTGAATCTAATGTAACACACACCAATACAATGCGCACCACCCCGTGATGTTTTTCTCACTCCTACTAGTGAATCTAATGTAACACACACCCATACAATGCGCACCACCCCGTGATGTTTTTCTCACTCCTACTAGTGAATGTAATGTAACACACACCCATACGATGCGCACCACCCCGTGATATTTTTCTCACTCCTACTAGTGAATGTAATGTAACACACACCCATACGATGCGCACCACCCCGTGATGTTTTTCTCACTCCTACTAGTGAATGTAATGTAACACACACCCATACGATGCGCACCACCCCGTGATGTTTTTCTCACTCCTACTAGTGAATGTAATGTAACACACACCCATACAATGCGCACCACCCGGTGATGTTTTTCTCACTCCTACTAGTGAATGTAATGTAACACACACCCATGCAATGCGCATCACCCCGTGATGTTTTTCTCACTCCTACTAGTGAATGTAATGTACCACACACCCATACAATGCGCACCACCCCGTGATGTTTTTCTCACTCCTACTAGTGAATGTAATGTAACACACACCCATACATTGCGCACCACCCCGTGATGTTTTTCTCACTCCTACTAGTGAATGTAATGTAACACACACCCATACAATGCGCACCACCCCGTGATGTTTTTCTCACTCCTACTAGTGAATGTAATGTAACACACACCCATACAATGCGCACCACCCCGTGATGTTTTTCTCACTCCTACTAGTGAATGTAATGTAACACACACCCATACAATGCGCATCACCCCGTGATGTTTTTCTCACTCCTACTAGTGAATGTAATGTAACACACCCCCAAACAATGCGCACCACCCCGTGATGTTTTTCTCACTCCTACTAGTGAATGTAATGTAACACACACCCATACAATGCGCACCACCCCGTGATGTTTTTCTCACTCCTACTAGTGAATCTAATGTAACACACACCCATACAATGCGCACCACCCCGTGATGTTTTTCTCACTCCTTCTAGTGAATGTAATGTAACACACACCCATACATTGCGCACCACCCCGTGATGTTTTTCTCACTCCTACTAGTTAATGTAACGTAACACACACCCATACAATGCGCACCACCCCGTGATGTTTTTCTCACTCCTACTAGTGAATGTAATGTAACACACACCCATACAATGCGCACCACCCCGTGATGTTTTTCTCACTCCTCCTAGTGAATGTAATGTAACACACACCCATACAATGCGCACCACCCCGTGATGTTTTTCTCACTCCTACTAGTGAATCTAATGTAACACACACCCATACAATGCGCACCACCCCGTGATGTTTTTCTCACTCCTACTAGTGAATGTAATGTAACACACACCCATACAATGCGCACCACCCCGTGATGTTTTTCTCACTCCTACTAGTGAATGCAATGTAACACACACCCATACAATGCGCACCACCCCTTAATGTTTTTCTCACTCCTACTAGTGAATGTAATGTAACACACACCCATACAATGCGCACCACCTCGAGATGTTTTTCTCACTCCTACTAGTGAATGCAATGTAACACACACCCATACAATGCGCACCACCTCGTGATGTTTTTCTCACTCCTACTAGTGAATGTAATGTAACACACACCCATACAATGCGCACCACCCCGTGATGTTTTTCTCACTCCTACTAGTGAATGTAATGTAACACACCCCGAAACAATGCGCACCACCCCGTGATGTTTTTCTCGGTCCTACTAGTGAATGTAATGTAACACACCCCCAAACAATGCGCACCACCCCGTGATGTTTTTCTCACTCCTACTAGTGAATCTAATGTAACACACACCCATAAAATGCGCACCACCCCGTGATGTTTTTCTCACTCCTTCTAGTGAATGTAATGTAACACACACCCATACATTGCGCACCACCCCGTGATGTTTATCTCACCCCTACTAGTTAATGTAACGTAACACACACCCATACAATGCGCACCACCCCGTGATGTTTTTCTCAATCCTACTAGTGAATCTAATGTAACACACACCCATACAATGCACACCACCCCGTGATGTTTTTCTCACTCCTACTAGTGAATCTAATGTAACACACACCCATACAATGCGCACCACCCCGTGATGATTTTCTCACTCCTACTAGTGAATGTAATGTAACACACACCCATACAATGCGCACCACCCCGTGATGTTTTTCTCACTCCTACTAGTGAATGTAATGTAACACACACCCATACAATGCGCACCACCCCGTGATGCTTTTCTCACTCCTACTAGTGAATCTAATGTAACACACACCAATACAATGCGCACCACCCCGTGATGTTTTTCTCACTCCTACTAGTGAATCTAATGTAACACACACCCATACAATGCGCACCACCCCGTGATGTTTTTCTCACTCCTACTAGTGAATGTAATGTAACACACACCCATACAATGCGCACCACCCCGTGATATTTTTCTCACTCCTACTAGTGAATGTAATGTAACACACACCCATACGATGCGCACCACCCCGTGATGTTTTTCTCACTCCTACTAGTGAATGTAATGTAACACACACATATACAATGCGCACCACCCCGTGATGTTTTTCTCACTCCTACTAGTGAATGTAATGTAACACACACCCATACAATGCGCACCACCCGGTGATGTTTTTCTCACTCCTACTAGTGAATGTAATGTAACACACACCCATACAATGCGCACCACCCCGTGATGTTTTTCTCACTCCTACTAGTGAATGTAATGTACCACACACCCATACAATGCGCACCACCCCGTGATGTTTTTCTCACTCCTACTAGTGAATCTAATGTAACACACACCCATACAATGCGCACCACCCCGTGATGTTTTTCTCACTCCTACTAGTGAATGTAATGTAACACACACCCATACAATGCGCACCACCCCGTGATATTTTTCTCACTCCTACTAGTGAATGTAATGTAACACACACCCATACGATGCGCACCACCCCGTGATGTTTTTCTCACTCCTACTAGTGAATGTAATGTAACACACACATATACAATGCGCACCACCCCGTGATGTTTTTCTCACTCCTACTAGTGAATGTAATGTAACACACACCCATACAATGCGCACCACCCGGTGATGTTTTTCTCACTCCTACTAGTGAATGTAATGTAACACACACCCATACAATGCGCACCACCCCGTGATGTTTTTCTCACTCCTACTAGTGAATGTAATGTACCACACACCCATACAATGCGCACCACCCCGTGATGTTTTTCTCACTCCTACTAGTGAATGTAATGTAACACACACCCATACATTGCGCACCACCCCGTGATGTTTTTCTCACTCCTACTAGTGAATGTAATGTAACACACACCCATACAATGCGCACCACCCCGTGATGTTTTTCTCACTCCTACTAGTGAATGTAATGTAACACACACCCATACAATGCGCACCACCCCGTGATGTTTTTCTCACTCCTACTAGTGAATGTAATGTAACACACACCCATACAATGCGCACCACCCCGTGATGTTTTTCACACTCCTACTAGTGAATGTAATGTAACACACGCCCAAACAATGCGCACCACCCCGTGATGTTTTTCTCACTCCTACTAGTGAATGTAATGTAACACACACCCATACAATGCGCACCACCCCGTGATGTTTTTCTCACTCCTACTAGTGAATCTAATGTAACACACACCCATACAATGCGCACCACCCCGTGATGTTTTTCTCACTCCTTCTAGTGAATGTAATGTAACACACACCCATACATTGCGCACCACCCCGTGATGTTTTTCTCACTCCTACTAGTGAATGTAATGTACCACACACCCATACAATGCGCACCACCCCGTGATGTTTTTCTCACTCCTACTAGTGAATGTAATGTAACACACACACATACAATGCGCACCACCCCGTGATGTTTTTCTCACTCCTACTAGTGAATGTAATGTAACACACCCCGAAACAATGCGCACCACCCCGTGATGTTTTTCTCAGTCCTACTAGTGAATGTAATGTAACACATCCCCAAACAATGCGTACCACCCCGTGATGTTTTTCTCACTCCTACTAGTGAATCTAATGTAACACACACCCATACAATGCGCACCACCCCGTGATGTTTTTCTCACTCCTACTAGTGAATCTAATGTAACACACACCCATAAAATGCGCACCACCCCGTGATGTTTTTCTCACTCCTTCTAGTGAATGTAATGTAACACACATCCATACATTGCGCACCACCCCGTGATGTTTATCTCACTCCTACTAGTTAATGTAACGTAACACACACCCATACAATGCGCACCACCCCGTGATGTTTTTCTCACTCCTACTAGTGAATCTAATGTAACACACACACGCATACAATGCACACCACCCCGTGATGTTTTTCTCACTCCTACTAGTGAATCTAATGTAACACACACCCATACAATGCGCACCACCCCGTGATGATTTTCTCACTCCTACTAGTGAATGTAATGTAACACACACCCATACAATGCACACCACCCCGTGATGTTTTTCTCACTCCTACTAGTGAATGTAATGTAACACACACCCATACAATGCGCACCACCCCGTGATGTTTTTCTCACTCCTACTAGTGAATCTAATGTAACACACACCCATACAATGCGCACCACCCCGTGATGTTTTTCTCACTCCTACTAGTGAATGTAATGTAACACACACCCATACAATGCGCACCACCCCGTGATGTTTTTCTCACTCCTACTAGTGAATGTAATGTAACACACACCCATACAATGCGCACCACCCCGTGATGTTTTTCTCACTCCTACTAGTGAATGTAATGTAACACACACCCATACAATGCGCACCACCCGGTGATGTTTTTCTCACTCCTACTAGTGAATGTAATGTAACACACACCCATACAATGCGCACCACCCCGTGATGTTTTTCTCAGTCCTACTAGTGAATGTAATGTAACACACACCCATACAATGCGCACCACCCCGTGATGTTTTTCTCACTCCTACTAGTGAATCTAATGTAACACACACCCATACAATGCGCACCACCCCGTGATGTTTTTCTCACTCCTACTAGTGAATGTAATGTAACACACACCCATACAATGCGCACCACCCCGTTATGTTTTTCTCACTCCTACTAGTGAATGTAATGTAACACACACCCACGCAATGCGCACCACCCCGTGATGTTTTTCTCACTCCTACTAGTGAATGTAATGTAACACACACCCACACAATGCGCACCACCCCGTGATGTTTTTCTCACTCCTACAAGTGAATCTAATGTAACACACACCCATACAATGCGCACCACCCCGTGATGTTTTTCTCACTCCTACTAGTGAATGTAATGTAACACACCCCCAAACAATGCGCACCACCCCGTGATGTTTTTCTCACTCCTACTAGTGAATGTAATGTAACACACCCCCAAACAATGCGCACCACCCCGTGATGTTTTTCTCACTCCTACTAGTGAATCTAATGTAACACACACCCATACAATGCGCACCACCCCGAGATGTTTTTCTCACTCCTTCTAGTGAATGTAATGTAACACACACCCATACATTGCGCACCACCCCGTGATGTTTATCTCACTCCTACTAGTTAATGTAACGTAACACACACCCATACAATGCGCACAACCCCGTGATGTTTTTCTCACTCCTACTAGTGAATCTAATGTAACACACACCCATACAATTCACACCACCCCGTGATGTTTTTCTCACTCCTACTAGTGAATCTAATGTAACACACACCCATACAATGCGCACCACCCCGTGATGTTTTTCTCACTCCTACTAGTGAATGTAATGTAACACACACCCATACAATGCGCACCACCCCGTGATGTTTTTCTCACTCCTACTAGTGAATGTAATGTAACACACACCCATACAATGCGCACCACCCCGTGATGTTTTTCTCACTCCTCTTAGTGAATGTAATGTAACACACACCCATACAATGCGCACCACCCAGTGATGTTTTTCTCACTCCTACTAGTGAATCTAATGTAACACACACCCATACAATGCGCACCACCCCGTGATGTTTTTCTCACTCCTACTAGTGAATCTAATGTAACACACACCCATACAATGCGCACCACCCTGTGATGTTTTCCTCACTCCTACTAGTGAATCTAATGTAACACACACCCATAAAATGCGCACCACCCCGTGATGTTTTTCTCACTCCTACTAGTGAATGTAATGTAACACACACCCACACAATGCGCACCACCCCGTGATGTTTTTCTCATACTACTAGTGAATGTAATGTAACACACACCCATACAATGCGCACCACCCCGTGATGTTTTTCTCACTCCTACAAGTGAATCTAATGTAACACACACCCATACAATGCGCACCACCCCGTGATGTTTTTCTCACTCCTACTAGTGAATCTAATGTAACACCCATACAATGCGCACCACCCCGTGATGTTTTTCTCACTCCTACTAGTGAATCTAATGTAACACACACCCATACAATGCGCACCACCCCGTGATGTTTTTCTCACTCCTACTAGTGAATCTAATGTAACACACACCCATACAATGCGCACCACCCCGTGATGTTTTTCTCACTCCTACTAGTGAATGTAATGTAACACACACCCATACAATGCGCACCACCCCGTGATGTTTTTCTCACTCCTACTAGTGAATGTAATGTAACACACACCCATACAATGCGCACCACCCCGTGATGTTTTTCTCAATCCTACTAGTGAATCTAATGTAACACACACCCATACAATGCGCACCACCCCGTGATGTTTTTCTCACTCCTACTAGTGAATGTAATGTAACACACACCCATACAATGCGCACCACCCCGTGATGTTTTTCTCACTCCTACTAGTGAATGTAATGTAACAGACACCCATACAATGCGCACCACCGCGTGATGTTTTTCTCACTCCTACTAGTGAATGTAATGTAACACACACCCATACAATGCACACCACCCCGTGATGTTTTTCTCACTCCTACTAGTGAATGTAATGTAACACACCCCCAAACAATGCGCACCACCCCGTGATGTTTTTCTCACTCCTACTAGTGAATGTAATGTAACACACACCCATACAATGCGCACCACCCCGTGATGTTTTTCTCACTCCTACTAGTGAATCTAATGTAACACACACCCATACAATGCGCACCATCCCGTGATGTTTTTCTCACTCCTTCTAGTGAATGTAATGTAACACACACCCATACATTGCGCACCACCCCGTGATGTTTTTCTCACTCCTACTAGTTAATGTAACGTAACACACACCCATACAATGCGCACCACCCCGTGATGTTTTTCTCACTCCTACTAGTGAATCTAATGTAACACACACCCATACAATGCGCACCACCCCGTGATGTTTTTCTCACTCCTACTAGTGAATCTAATGTAACACACACCCATACAATGCGCACCACCCCGTGATGTTTTTCTCACTCCTACTAGTGAATCTAATGTAACACACACCCATACAATGCGCACCACCCCGTGATGTTTTTCTCACTCCTACTAGTGAATGTAATGTAACACACACCCATACAATGCGCACCACCCCGTGATGTTTTTCTCACTCCTCCTAGTGAATGTAATGTAACACACACCCATACAATGCGCACCACCCCGTGATGTTTTTCTCACTCCTACTAGTGAATCTAATGTAACACACACCCATACAATGCGCACCACCCCGTGATGTTTTTCTCACTCCTACTAGTGAATGTAATGTAACACACACCCATACAATGCGCACCACCCCGTGATGTTTTTCTCACTCCTACTAGTGAATGCAATGTAACACACACCCATACAATGCGCACCACCCCTTAATGTTTTTCTCACTCCTACTAGTGAATGTAATGTAACACACACCCATACAATGCGCACCACCTCGAGATGTTTTTCTCACTCCTACTAGTGAATGCAATGTAACACACACCCATACAATGCGCACCACCTCGTGATGTTTTTCTCACTCCTACTAGTGAATGTAATGTAACACACACCCATACAATGCGCACCACCCCGTGATGTTTTTCTCACTCCTACTAGTGAATGTAATGTAACACACCCCGAAACAATGCGCACCACCCCGTGATGTTTTTCTCGGTCCTACTAGTGAATGTAATGTAACACACCCCCAAACAATGCGCACCACCCCGTGATGTTTTTCTCACTCCTACTAGTGAATCTAATGTAACACACACCCATAAAATGCGCACCACCCCGTGATGTTTTTCTCACTCCTTCTAGTGAATGTAATGTAACACACACCCATACATTGCGCACCACCCCGTGATGTTTATCTCACCCCTACTAGTTAATGTAACGTAACACACACCCATACAATGCGCACCACCCCGTGATGTTTTTCTCACTCCTACTAGTGAATCTAATGTAACACACACCCATACAATGCACACCACCCCGTGATGTTTTTCTCACTCCTACTAGTGAATCTAATGTAACACACACCCATACAATGCGCACCACCCCGTGATGATTTTCTCACTCCTACTAGTGAATGTAATGTAACACACACCCATACAATGCGCACCACCCCGTGATGTTTTTCTCACTCCTACTAGTGAATGTAATGTAACACACACCCATACAATGCGCACCACCCCGTGATGCTTTTCTCACTCCTACTAGTGAATCTAATGTAACACACACCAATACAATGCGCACCACCCCGTGATGTTTTTCTCACTCCTACTAGTGAATCTAATGTAACACACACCCATACAATGCGCACCACCCCGTGATGTTTTTCTCACTCCTACTAGTGAATGTAATGTAACACACACCCATACAATGCGCACCACCCCGTGATATTTTTCTCACTCCTACTAGTGAATGTAATGTAACACACACCCATACGATGCGCACCACCCCGTGATGTTTTTCTCACTCCTACTAGTGAATGTAATGTAACACACACATATACAATGCGCACCACCCCGTGATGTTTTTCTCACTCCTACTAGTGAATGTAATGTAACACACACCCATACAATGCGCACCACCCGGTGATGTTTTTCTCACTCCTACTAGTGAATGTAATGTAACACACACCCATACAATGCGCACCACCCCGTGATGTTTTTCTCACTCCTACTAGTGAATGTAATGTACCACACACCCATACAATGCGCACCACCCCGTGATGTTTTTCTCACTCCTACTAGTGAATCTAATGTAACACACACCCATACAATGCGCACCACCCCGTGATGTTTTTCTCACTCCTACTAGTGAATGTAATGTAACACACACCCATACAATGCGCACCACCCCGTGATATTTTTCTCACTCCTACTAGTGAATGTAATGTAACACACACCCATACGATGCGCACCACCCCGTGATGTTTTTCTCACTCCTACTAGTGAATGTAATGTAACACACACATATACAATGCGCACCACCCCGTGATGTTTTTCTCACTCCTACTAGTGAATGTAATGTAACACACACCCATACAATGCGCACCACCCGGTGATGTTTTTCTCACTCCTACTAGTGAATGTAATGTAACACACACCCATACAATGCGCACCACCCCGTGATGTTTTTCTCACTCCTACTAGTGAATGTAATGTACCACACACCCATACAATGCGCACCACCCCGTGATGTTTTTCTCACTCCTACTAGTGAATGTAATGTAACACACACCCATACATTGCGCACCACCCCGTGATGTTTTTCTCACTCCTACTAGTGAATGTAATGTAACACACACCCATACAATGCGCACCACCCCGTGATGTTTTTCTCACTCCTACTAGTGAATGTAATGTAACACACACCCATACAATGCGCACCACCCCGTGATGTTTTTCTCACTCCTACTAGTGAATGTAATGTAACACACACCCATACAATGCGCACCACCCCGTGATGTTTTTCACACTCCTACTAGTGAATGTAATGTAACACACGCCCAAACAATGCGCACCACCCCGTGATGTTTTTCTCACTCCTACTAGTGAATGTAATGTAACACACACCCATACAATGCGCACCACCCCGTGATGTTTTTCTCACTCCTACTAGTGAATCTAATGTAACACACACCCATACAATGCGCACCACCCCGTGATGTTTTTCTCACTCCTTCTAGTGAATGTAATGTAACACACACCCATACATTGCGCACCACCCCGTGATGTTTTTCTCACTCCTACTAGTGAATGTAATGTACCACACACCCATACAATGCGCACCACCCCGTGATGTTTTTCTCACTCCTACTAGTGAATGTAATGTAACACACACACATACAATGCGCACCACCCCGTGATGTTTTTCTCACTCCTACTAGTGAATGTAATGTAACACACCCCGAAACAATGCGCACCACCCCGTGATGTTTTTCTCAGTCCTTCTAGTGAATGTAATGTAACACATCCCCAAACAATGCGTACCACCCCGTGATGTTTTTCTCACTCCTACTAGTGAATCTAATGTAACACACACCCATACAATGCGCACCACCCCGTGATGTTTTTCTCACTCCTACTAGTGAATCTAATGTAACACACACCCATAAAATGCGCACCACCCCGTGATGTTTTTCTCACTCCTTCTAGTGAATGTAATGTAACACACATCCATACATTGCGCACCACCCCGTGATGTTTATCTCACTCCTACTAGTTAATGTAACGTAACACACACCCATACAATGCGCACCACCCCGTGATGTTTTTCTCACTCCTACTAGTGAATCTAATGTAACACACACACGCATACAATGCACACCACCCCGTGATGTTTTTCTCACTCCTACTAGTGAATCTAATGTAACACACACCCATACAATGCGCACCACCCCGTGATGATTTTCTCACTCCTACTAGTGAATGTAATGTAACACACACCCATACAATGCACACCACCCCGTGATGTTTTTCTCACTCCTACTAGTGAATGTAATGTAACACACACCCATACAATGCGCACCACCCCGTGATGTTTTTCTCACTCCTACTAGTGAATCTAATGTAACACACACCCATACAATGCGCACCACCCCGTGATGTTTTTCTCACTCCTACTAGTGAATGTAATGTAACACACACCCATACAATGCGCACCACCCCGTGATGTTTTTCTCACTCCTACTAGTGAATGTAATGTAACACACACCCATACAATGCGCACCACCCCGTGATGTTTTTCTCACTCCTACTAGTGAATGTAATGTAACACACACCCATACAATGCGCACCACCCGGTGATGTTTTTCTCACTCCTACTAGTGAATGTAATGTAACACACACCCATACAATGCGCACCACCCCGTGATGTTTTTCTCAGTCCTACTAGTGAATGTAATGTAACACACACCCATACAATGCGCACCACCCCGTGATGTTTTTCTCACTCCTACTAGTGAATCTAATGTAACACACACCCATACAATGCGCACCACCCCGTGATGTTTTTCTCACTCCTACTAGTGAATGTAATGTAACACACACCCATACAATGCGCACCACCCCGTTATGTTTTTCTCACTCCTACTAGTGAATGTAATGTAACACACACCCACGCAATGCGCACCACCCCGTGATGTTTTTCTCACTCCTACTAGTGAATGTAATGTAACACACACCCACACAATGCGCACCACCCCGTGATGTTTTTCTCACTCCTACAAGTGAATCTAATGTAACACACACCCATACAATGCGCACCACCCCGTGATGTTTTTCTCACTCCTACTAGTGAATGTAATGTAACACACCCCCAAACAATGCGCACCACCCCGTGATGTTTTTCTCACTCCTACTAGTGAATGTAATGTAACACACCCCCAAACAATGCGCACCACCCCGTGATGTTTTTCTCACTCCTACTAGTGAATCTAATGTAACACACACCCATACAATGCGCACCACCCCGAGATGTTTTTCTCACTCCTTCTAGTGAATGTAATGTAACACACACCCATACATTGCGCACCACCCCGTGATGTTTATCTCACTCCTACTAGTTAATGTAACGTAACACACACCCATACAATGCGCACAACCCCGTGATGTTTTTCTCACTCCTACTAGTGAATCTAATGTAACACACACCCATACAATTCACACCACCCCGTGATGTTTTTCTCACTCCTACTAGTGAATCTAATGTAACACACACCCATACAATGCGCACCACCCCGTGATGTTTTTCTCACTCCTACTAGTGAATGTAATGTAACACACACCCATACAATGCGCACCACCCCGTGATGTTTTTCTCACTCCTACTAGTGAATGTAATGTAACACACACCCATACAATGCGCACCACCCCGTGATGTTTTTCTCACTCCTCTTAGTGAATGTAATGTAACACACACCCATACAATGCGCACCACCCAGTGATGTTTTTCTCACTCCTACTAGTGAATCTAATGTAACACACACCCATACAATGCGCACCACCCCGTGATGTTTTTCTCACTCCTACTAGTGAATCTAATGTAACACACACCCATACAATGCGCACCACCCTGTGATGTTTTCCTCACTCCTACTAGTGAATCTAATGTAACACACACCCATAAAATGCGCACCACCCCGTGATGTTTTTCTCACTCCTACTAGTGAATGTAATGTAACACACACCCACACAATGCGCACCACCCCGTGATGTTTTTCTCATACTACTAGTGAATGTAATGTAACACACACCCATACAATGCGCACCACCCCGTGATGTTTTTCTCACTCCTACAAGTGAATCTAATGTAACACACACCCATACAATGCGCACCACCCCGTGATGTTTTTCTCACTCCTACTAGTGAATCTAATGTAACACCCATACAATGCGCACCACCCCGTGATGTTTTTCTCACTCCTACTAGTGAATCTAATGTAACACACACCCATACAATGCGCACCACCCCGTGATGTTTTTCTCACTCCTACTAGTGAATCTAATGTAACACACACCCATACAATGCGCACCACCCCGTGATGTTTTTCTCACTCCTACTAGTGAATGTAATGTAACACACACCCATACAATGCGCACCACCCCGTGATGTTTTTCTCACTCCTACTAGTGAATGTAATGTAACACACACCCATACAATGCGCACCACCCCGTGATGTTTTTCTCAATCCTACTAGTGAATCTAATGTAACACACACCCATACAATGCGCACCACCCCGTGATGTTTTTCTCACTCCTACTAGTGAATGTAATGTAACACACACCCATACAATGCGCACCACCCCGTGATGTTTTTCTCACTCCTACTAGTGAATGTAATGTAACAGACACCCATACAATGCGCACCACCGCGTGATGTTTTTCTCACTCCTACTAGTGAATGTAATGTAACACACACCCATACAATGCACACCACCCCGTGATGTTTTTCTCACTCCTACTAGTGAATGTAATGTAACACACCCCCAAACAATGCGCACCACCCCGTGATGTTTTTCTCACTCCTACTAGTGAATGTAATGTAACACACACCCATACAATGCGCACCACCCCGTGATGTTTTTCTCACTCCTACTAGTGAATCTAATGTAACACACACCCATACAATGCGCACCATCCCGTGATGTTTTTCTCACTCCTTCTAGTGAATGTAATGTAACACACACCCATACATTGCGCACCACCCCGTGATGTTTTTCTCACTCCTACTAGTTAATGTAACGTAACACACACCCATACAATGCGCACCACCCCGTGATGTTTTTCTCACTCCTACTAGTGAATCTAATGTAACACACACCCATACAATGCGCACCACCCCGTGATGTTTTTCTCACTCCTACTAGTGAATCTAATGTAACACACACCCATACAATGCGCACCACCCCGTGATGTTTTTCTCACTCCTACTAGTGAATCTAATGTAACACACACCCATACAATGCGCACCACCCCGTGATGTTTTTCTCACTCCTACTAGTGAATCTAATGTACCAAACACCCATACAATGCGCACCACCCCGTGATGTTTTTCTCACTCCTACTAGTGAATGTAATGTAACACACACCCATACATTGCGCACCACCCCGTGATGTTTTTCTCACTCCTACTAGTGAATGTAATGTAACACACACCCATACAATGCGCACCACCCCGTGATGTTTTTCTCACTCCTACTAGTGAATGTAATGTAACACACACCCATACAATGCGCACAACCCCGTGATGTTTTTCTCACTCCTACTAGTGAATGTAATGTAACACACACCCATACAATGCGCACCACCCCGTGATGTTTTTCACACTCCTACTAGTGAATGTAATGTAACACACGCCCAAACAATGCGCACCACCCCGTGATGTTTTTCTCACTCCTACTAGTGAATGTAATGTAACACACACCCATACAATGCGCACCACCCCGTGATGTTTTTCTCACTCCTACTAGTGAATCTAATGTAACACACACCCATACAATGCGCACCACCCCGTGATGTTTTTCTCACTCCTTCTAGTGAATGTAATGTAACACACACCCATACATTGCGCACCACCCCGTGATGTTTTTCTCACTCCTACTAGTGAATGTAATGTACCACACACCCATACAATGCGCACCACCCCGTGATGTTTTTCTCACTCCTACTAGTGAATGTAATGTAACACACACCCATACATTGCGCACCACCCCGTGATGTTTTTCTCACTCCTACTAGTGAATGTAATGTAACACACACACATACAATGCGCACCACCCCGTGATGTTTTTCTCACTCCTACTAGTGAATGTAATGTAACACACCCCGAAACAATGCGCACCACCCCCTGATGTTTTTCTCAGTCCTACTAGTGAATGTAATGTAACACACCCCCAAACAATGCGTACCACCCCGTGATGTTTTTCTCACTCCTACTAGTGAATCTAATGTAACACACACCCATACAATGCGCACCACCCCGTGATGTTTTTCTCACTCCTACTAGTGAATCTAATGTAACACACACCCATAAAATGCGCACCACCCCGTGATGTTTTTCTCACTCCTTCTAGTGAATGTAATGTAACACACATCCATACATTGCGCACCACCCCGTGATGTTTATCTCACTCCTACTAGTTAATGTAACGTAACACACACCCATACAATGCGCACCACCCCGTGATGTTTTTCTCACTCCTACTAGTGAATCTAATGTAACACACACACGCATACAATGCACACCACCCCGTGATGTTTTTCTCACTCCTACTAGTGAATCTAATGTAACACACACCCATACAATGCGCACCACCCCGTGATGATTTTCTCACTCCTACTAGTGAATGTAATGTAACACACACCCATACAATGCACACCACCCCGTGATGTTTTTCTCACTCCTACTAGTGAATGTAATGTAACACACACCCATACAATGCGCACCACCCCGTGATGTTTTTCTCACTCCTACTAGTGAATCTAATGTAACACACACCCATACAATGCGCACCACCCCGTGATGTTTTTCTCACTCCTACTAGTGAATGTAATGTAACACACACCCATACAATGCGCACCACCCCGTGATGTTTTTCTCACTCCTACTAGTGAATGTAATGTAACACACACCCATACAATGCGCACCACCCCGTGATGTTTTTCTCACTCCTACTAGTGAATGTAATGTAACACACACCCATACAATGCGCACCACCCGGTGATGTTTTTCTCACTCCTACTAGTGAATGTAATGTAACACACACCCATACAATGCGCACCACCCCGTGATGTTTTTCTCAGTCCTACTAGTGAATGTAATGTAACACACCCCCAAACAATGCGCACCACCCCGTGATGTTTTTCTCACTCCTACTAGTGAATCTAATGTAACACACACCCATACAATGCGCACCACCCCGAGATGTTTTTCTCACTCCTTCTAGTGAATGTAATGTAACACACACCCATACATTGCGCACCACCCCGTGATGTTTATCTCACTCCTACTAGTTAATGTAACGTAACACACACCCATACAATGCGCACCACCCCGTGATGTTTTTCTCACTCCTACTAGTGAATCTAATGTAACACACACCCATACAATTCACACCACCCCGTGATGTTTTTCTCACTCCTACTAGTGAATCTAATGTAACACACACCCATACAATGCGCACCACCCCGTGATGTTTTTCTCACTCCTATTAGTGAATGTAATGTAACACACACCCATACAATGCGCACCACCCCGTGATGTTTTTCTCACTCCTACTAGTGAATGTAATGTAACACACACCCATACAATGCGCACCACCCCGTGATGTTTTTCTCACTCCTCTTAGTGAATGTAATGTAACACACACCCATACAATGCGCACCACCCAGTGATGTTTTTCTCACTCCTACTAGTGAATCTAATGTAACACACACCCATACAATGCGCACCACCCCGTGATGTTTTTCTCACTCCTACTAGTGAATCTAATGTAACACACACCCATACAATGCGCACCACCCCGTGATGTTTTCCTCACTCCTACTAGTGAATCTAATGTAACACACACCCATAAAATGCGCACCACCCCGTGATGTTTTTCTCACTCCTACTAGTGAATGTAATGTAACACACACCCACACAATGCGCACCACCCCGTGATGTTTTTCTCATACTACTAGTGAATGTAATGTAACACACACCCATACAATGCGCACCACCCCGTGATGTTTTTCTCACTCCTACAAGTGAATCTAATGTAACACACACCCATACAATGCGCACCACCCCGTGATGTTTTTCTCACTCCTACTAGTGAATCTAATGTAACACCCATGCAATGCGCACCACCCCGTGATGTTTTTCTCACTCCTACTAGTGAATCTAATGTAACACACACCCATACAATGCGCACCACCCCGTGATGTTTTTCTCACTCCTACTAGTGAATCTAATGTAACACACACCCATACAATGCGCACCACCCCGTGGTGTTTTTCTCACTCCTACTAGTGAATGTAATGTAACACACACCCATACAATGCGCACCACCCCGTGATGTTTTTCTCACTCCTACTAGTGAATGTAATGTAACACACACCCATACAATGCGCACCACCCCGTGATGTTTTTCTCAATCCTACTAGTGAATCTAATGTAACACACACCCATACAATGCGCACCACCCCGTGATGTTTTTCTCACTCCTACTAGTGAATGTAATGTAACACACACCCATACAATGCGCACCACCCCGTGATGTTTTTCTCACTCCTACTAGTGAATGTAATGTAACAGACACCCATACAATGCGCACCACCGCGTGATGTTTTTCTCACTCCTACTAGTGAATGTAATGTAACACACACCCATACAATGCACACCACCCCGTGATGTTTTTCTCACTCCTACTAGTGAATGTAATGTAACACACCCCCAAACAATGCGCACCACCCCGTGATGTTTTTCTCACTCCTACTAGTGAATGTAATGTAACACACACCCATACAATGCGCACCACCCCGTGATGTTTTTCTCACTCCTACTAGTGAATCTAATGTAACACACACCCATACAATGCGCACCATCCCGTGATGTTTTTCTCACTCCTTCTAGTGAATGTAATGTAACACACACCCATACATTGCGCACCACCCCGTGATGTTTTTCTCACTCCTACTAGTTAATGTAACGTAACACACACCCATACAATGCGCACCACCCCGTGATGTTTTTCTCACTCCTACTAGTGAATCTAATGTAACACACACCCATACAATGCGCACCACCCCGTGATGTTTTTCTCACTCCTACTAGTGAATCTAATGTAACACACACCCATACAATGCGCACCACCCCGTGATGTTTTTCTCACTCCTACTAGTGAATCTAATGTAACACACACCCATACAATGCGCACCACCCCGTGATGTTTTTCTCACTCCTACTAGTGAATCTAATGTAACACACACCCATACAATGCGCACCACCCCGTGATGTTTTTCTCACTCCTACTAGTGAATGTAATGTAACACACACCCATACAATGCGCACCACCCCTTGATGTTTTTCTCACTCCTCTTAGTGAATGTAATGTAACACACACCCATACAATGCGCACCACCCCGTGATGTTTTTCTCACTCCTACTAGTGAATGTAACGTAACACACACCCATACAATGCGCACCAACCCGTGATGCTTTCTCACTCCTACTAGTGTATGTAATGCAACACACACCCATACAATGCGCACCACCCCGTGATGTTTTTCTCACTTCTTCTAGTGAAGCTAATGTAACACACACCCAAACAATGCGCACCACCACGTGATGTTTTTCTCACTCCTACTAGTGAATGTTATGTAACACACACCCATACAATGCGCACCACCCCGTGATGTTTTTCTCACTCCTACTAGTGAATCTAATGTAACACACACCCATACAATGCGCACCACCCCGTGATGTTTTTCTCACTCCTACTAGTGAATCTAATGTAACACACACCCATACAATGCGCACCACCCCGTGATGTTTTTCTCACTCCTACTAGTGAATCTAATGTAACACACACCCATACAATGCGCACCACCCCGTGATGTTTTTGTCACTCCTACTAGTGAATGTAATGTAACACACACCCATACAATGCGCACCACCCCGTGATGTTTTTCTCACTCCTACTAGTGAATGTAATGTAAACACACACCCATACAATGCGCACCACCCCTTGATGTTTTTCTCACTCCTCTTAGTGAATGTAATGTAGCACACACCCATACAATGCACACCACCCCGTGATGTTTTTCTCACTCCTACTAGTGAATCTAATGTAACACACACCCATACAATGCGCACCACCCCGTGTTTTTCTCAATCCTTCTAGTGAATGTAATGTAACACACACCCATACAATGCGCACCACCCCGTGATGTTTTTCTCACTCCTACTAGTTAATGTAACGTAACACACACCCATACAATGCGCACCACCCCGTGATGTTTTTCTCACTCCTACTAGTGAAAGTAATGTAACACACACCCATACAATGTGCACCACTCCGTGATGTTTTTCTCACTCCTCTTAGTGAATGTAATGTAACACACACCCATACAATGCGCACCACACCGTGATGTTTTTCTCACTCCGACTAGTGAATCTAATGTAACACACACCCATACAATGCGCACCACCCCGTGATGTTTTTCTCACTCCTACTTGTTAATCTAATGTAACACACACCCATACAATGCGCACCACCCCGTGATGTTTTCCTCACTCCTACTTGTGAATCTAATGTAACACACACCCATACAATGCGCACCACCCCGTGATATTTTCCTCACTCCTACTAGTGAATGTAATGTAACACACACCCATACAATGCGCACCACCCCGTGATGTTTTTCTCACTCCTACTAGTGAATCTAATGTAACACACACCCATACAATGCGCACCACCCCGTGATGTTTTTCTCACTCCTACTAGTGAATGTAATGTAACACACACCCATACAATGCGCACCACCCCGTGATGTTTTTCTCACTCCTACTAGTGAATGTAATGTAACACACACCCATACAATGCGCACCACCCCGTGATGTTTTTCTCACTCCTACTAGTGAATGTAATGTAACACACACCCATACAATGCGCACCACCCCGTGATGTTTTTCTCACTCCTACTAGTGAATGTAATGTACCACACACCCATACAATGCGCACCACCCAGTGATGTTTTTCTCACTCCTACTAGTGAATCTAATGTAACACACACCCATACAATGCGCACCACCCCGTGATGTTTTTCTCACTTCTTCTAGTGAAGCTAATGTAACACACACCCAAACAATGCGCACCACCACGTGATGTTTTTCTCACTCCTACTAGTGAATGTTATGTAACACACACCCATACAATGCGCACCACCCCGTGATGTTTTTCTCACTCCTACTAGTGAATCTAATGTAACACACACCCATACAATTCGCACCACCCCGTGATGTTTTTCTCACTCCTACTAGTGAATCTAATGTAACACACACCCATACAATGCGCACCACCCCGTGTTTTTCTCACTCCTTCTAGTGAATGTAATGTAACACACACCCATACAATGCGCACCACCCCGTGATGTTTTTCTCACTTCTACTAGTTAATGTAACGTAACACACACCCATACAATGCGCACCACCCCGTGATGTTTTTCTCACTCCTACTAGTGAATGTAATGTAACACACACCCATAGAATGCGCACCACCCCGTGATGTTTTTCTCACTCCTACTAGTGAATCTAATGTAACACACACCCATACAATGCGCACCACCCCGTGATGTTTTTCTCACTCCTACTAGTGAATGTAATGTAACACACACCCATACAATGCGCACCACCCCGTGATGTTTTTCTCACTCCTACTAGTGAATCTAATGTACCACACACCCATACAATGCGCACCACCCCGTGATGATTTTCTCACTCCTACTAGTGAATCTAATGTAACACACACCCATACAATGCGCACCACCCCGTGATGATTTTCTCACTCCTACTAGTGAATCTAATGTAACACACACCCATACAATGCGCACCACCCCGTGATGTTTTTCTCACTCCTACTAGTGAATCTAATGTAACACACACCCATACAATGCGCACCACCCCGTGATGTTTTTCTCACTCCTACTAGTGAATGTAATGTAACACACACCCATACAATGCGCACCACCCCGTGATGTTTTTCTCACTCCTACTAGTGAATGTAATGTAACACACACCCATACAATGCGCACCACGCCGTGATGTTTTTCTCACTCCTACAAGTGAATCTAATGTAACACACACCCATACAATGCGCACCACCCCGTGATGTTTTTCTCACTCCTACAAGTGAATCTAATGTAACACACACCCATACAATGCGCACCACCCCGTGATGTTTTTCTCACTCCTACTAGTGAATGTAATGTAACACACACCCATACAATGCGCACCACCCCGTGATGATTTTCTCACTCCTACTAGTGAATGTAATGTAACACACACCCATACAATGCGCACCACCCCGTGATGTTTTTCTCACTCCTACAAGTGAATGTAATGTAACACACACCCATACAATGCGCACCACCCCGTGATGTTTTTCTCACTCCTACTAGTGAATCTAATGTAACACACACCCACACAATGCGCACCACCCCGTGATGTTTTTCTCACTCCTACTAGTGAATGTAATGTAACACACACCCATACAATGCGCACCACCCCGTCATGTTTTTCTCACTCCTACTAGTGAATGTAATGTAACACACACCCATACAATGCGCACCACCCCGTGATGTTTTCCTCACTCCTTCTAGTGAATGTAATGTAACACACACCCATACAATGTGCACCACCCCGTGATGTTTTTCTCACTCCTACTCGTGAATGTAATGTAACACACACCCATACAATGCGCACCACCCCGTCATGTTTTTCTGACTCCTACTAGTGAATGTAATGTAACACACACCCATACATTGCGCACCACCCCGTCATGTTTTTCTCACTCCTACTAGTGAATGTAATGTAACACACACCCATACAATGCGCACCACCCCGTGATGTTTTTCTCACTCCTACTAGTGAATGTAATGTAACACACACCCATACATTGCGCACCACCCCGTCATGTTTTTCTCACTCCTACTAGTGAATGTAATGTAACACACACCCATACAATGCGCACCACCCCGTGCTGTTTTTCTCACTCCTACTAGTTAATGTAACGTAACACACACCCATACAATGCGCACCACCCCGTGATGTTTTTCTCACTCCTACTAGTGAATGTAATGTAACACACACCCATACAATGCGCACCTCCCCGTGATGTTTTTCTCACTCGTACTAGTGAATGTAATGTAACACACACCCATACAATGCGCACCACCCCGTGATGTTTTTGTCACTCCTACTAGTGAATCTAACGTAACACACACCCATACAATGCGCACCACCCCGTGATGTTTTTCTCACTCCTACTAGTGAATGTAATGTAACACACAACCATACAATGCGCACCACCCCGTGTTGTTTTCCTCACTCCTACTAGTGAATGCAATGTAAAACGCACCCATACAATGCGCACCACCCCTTGATGTTTTTCTTACTCCTACTAGTGAATGCAATTTAACACACACCCATACAATGCGCACCACCCTGAGATGTTTTTCTCACTCCTACTAGTGAATGTAATGTAACACACACCCAAACAATGCGCACCACCCCGGGATGTGTTTCTCACTCCTACTAGTGAATGTAATGTAACACACACCCATACAATGCGCACCAACCCGTGATGTTTTTCTCACTCCTACTAGTGTATGTAATGTAACACACACCCATACAATGCGCACCACCCAGTGATGTTTTTCTCACTTCTACTAGTGAAGCTAATGTAACACACACCCAAACAATGCTCACCACCCCGTGATGTTTTTCTCACTCCTACTAGTGAATGTAATGTAACACACTCCCATACAATGCGCACCACCCCGTGATGTTTTTCTCACTCCTACTAGTGAATCTAATGTAACACACACCCATACAATGCGCACCACTCCGTGATGTTTTTCTCATTCCTACTAGTGAATCTAATGTAACACACACCCATACAATGCGCACCACCCCGTGATGTTTTTCTCACTCCTACTAGTGAATCTAATGTAACACACACCCATACAATGCGCACCACCCCGTGATGTTTTTCTCACTCCTACTAGTGAATCTAATGTAACACACACCCGTACAATGCGCACCACCCCGTGATGTTTTTCTCACTCCTACTAGTGAATGTAATGTAACACACACCCATACAATGCGCACCACCCCGTGATGTTTTTCTCACTCCTCTTAGTGAATGTAATGTAACGCACACCCATACAATGCGCACCACCCCGTGATGTTTTTCTCACTCCTACTAGTGAATCTAATGTAACACACACCCATACAATGCGCACCACCCCGTGATGTTTTTCTCACTCCTACTAGTGAATCTAATGTAACACACACCCATACAATGCGCACCACCCCGTGATGTTTTCCTCACTCCTACTAGTGAATCTAATGTAACACACACCCATACAATGCGCACCACCCCGTGATGTTTTTCTCACTCCTACTAGTGAATCTAATGTAACACACACCCATACAATGCGCACCACCCCGTGATGTTTTTCTCACTCCTACTAGTGAATGTAATGTAACACACACCCATACAATGCGCACCACCCCGTCATGTTTTTCTCACTCCTACTAGTGAATGTAATGTAACACACAACCATACAATGCGCACCACCCCGTGATGTTTTTCTCACTCCTACTAGTGAATCTAATGTAGCACACACCCATACAATGCGCACCACCCCGTGATGTTTTTCTCACGCCTACTAGTGAATCTAATGTAACACACACCCATACAATGCGCACCACCCCGTGATGTTTTTCTCACTCCTACTAGTGAATGTAATGTAACACACACCCATACAATGCGCACCACCCCGTGATGTTTTTCTCACTGGTTCTAGTGAATCTAATGTAACACACACCCATAAAATGCGCACCACCCCGTGATGTTTTTCTCACTCCTACTACTGAATGTAATGTAACACACACCCATACAATGCGCACCACCCCGTGATGTTTTTCTCACTCCTACTAGTGAATCTAATGTAACACACACCCATACAATGCGCACCACCCCGTGATGTTTTTCTCACTCCTACTAGTGAATCAAATGTAACACACACCCATACAATGCGCACCACCCCGTGATGTTTTTCTCACTCCTACTAGTGAATCTAATGTAACACACACCCATACAATGCGCACCACCCCGTGATGTTTTCCTCACTCCTACTAGTGAATCTAATGTAACACACACCCATACAATGCGCACCACCCCGTGATGCTTTTCTCACTCCTACTAGTGAATCTAATGTAACACACACCCATACAATGCGCACCACACCGTGATGTTTTTCTCACTCCTACTAGTGAATGTAATGTAACACACACCCATAAAATGCGCACCACCCCGTGATGTTTTTCTCACTCCTACTAGTGAATGTAATGTAACAGACACCCATACAATGCGCACCACCCCGTGATGTTTTTCTCACTCCTACTAGTGAATGAAATGTAACACACACCCATACAATGCGCACCACCCCGTGATGTTTTTCTCACTCCTACTAGTGAATCTAATGTAACACACACCCATACAATGCGCACCACCCTGTGATGTTTTTCTCACTCCTACTAGTGAATCTAATGTAACACACACCCATACAATGCGCACCACCGCGTGATGTTTTTCTCACTCCTACTAGTGAATCTAATGTAACACACACCCATACAATGCGCACCACCCCGTGATGTTTTTCTCACTCCTACTAGTGAATCTAATGTAACACACAACCATACAATGCGCACCACCCCGTGATGTTTTTCTCACTCCTACTAGTGAATCTAATGTAACAAACACCCATACAATGCGCACCACCCCGTGATGTTTTTCTCACTCCTACTAGTGAATGTAATGTAACACACACCCATACAATGCGCACCACCCCGTGATGTTTTTCTCACTCCTACTAGTGAATCTAATGTAACACACACCCATACAATGCGCACCACCCCGTGATGTTTTTCTCACTCCTACTAGTGAATCTAATGTAACACACACCCATACAATGCGCACCACCCCGTGATGTTTTTCTCACTCCTACTAGTGAATGTAATGTAACACACACCCATACAATGCGCACCACCCCGTGATGTTTTTCTCACTCCTACTAGTGAATGTAATGTAACACAAACCCATACAATGCGCACCACCCCGTGATGTTTTTCTCACTCCTACTAGTGAATGTAATGTAACACACACCCATACAATGCGCACCACCCCGTGATATTTTTCTCACTCCTACTAGTGTATGTAATGTAACACACACCCATACAATGCGCACCACCCCGTGATGTTTTTCTCACTCCTACTAGTGAATGTAATGTGACACACACCCATACAATGCGCACCACCCCGTGATGTTTTTCTCACTCCTACTAGTGAATGTAATGTGACACACACCCATGCAATGCGCACCACCCCGTGATGTTTTTCTCACTCCTACAAGTGAATCTAATGTAACACAGACCCATACAATGCGCACCACCCCGTGATGTTTTTCTCACTCCTACTAGTGAATCTAATGTAACACACACCCATACAATGCGCACCACCCCGTGATGTTTTTCTCACTCCTACTAGTGAATCTAATGTAACACACACCCATACAATGCGCACCACCCCGTGATGGTTTTCTCACTCCTACAAGTGAATCTAATGTAACACACACCCATACAATGCGCACCACCCCGTGATGTTTTTCTCACTCCTACTAGTGAATCTAATGTAACACACACCCATACAATGCGCACCACCCCGTGATGTTTTTCTCACTCCTACTAGTGAATGTAATGTAACAGACACCCATACAATGCGCACCACCCCGTGATGTTTTTCTCACTCCTACTAGTGAATGAAATGTAACACACAACCATACAATGCGCACCACCCCGTGTTGTTTTCCTCACTCCTACTAGTGAATGCAATGTAAAACGCACCCATACAATGCGCACCACCCCTTGATGTTTTTCTTACTCCTACTAGTGAATGCAATTTAACACACACCCATACAATGCGCACCACCCTGAGATGTTTTTCTCACTCCTACTAGTGAATGTAATGTAACACACACCCAAACAATGCGCACCACCCCGGGATGTGTTTCTCACTCCTACTAGTGAATGTAATGTAACACACACCCATACAATGCGCACCAACCCGTGATGTTTTTCTCACTCCTACTAGTGTATGTAATGTAACACACACCCATACAATGCGCACCACCCAGTGATGTTTTTCTCACTTCTACTAGTGAAGCTAATGTAACACACACCCAAACAATGCTCACCACCCCGTGATGTTTTTCTCACTCCTACTAGTGAATGTAATGTAACACACTCCCATACAATGCGCACCACCCCGTGATGTTTTTCTCACTCCTACTAGTGAATCTAATGTAACACACACCCATACAATGCGCACCACTCCGTGATGTTTTTCTCATTCCTACTAGTGAATCTAATGTAACACACACCCATACAATGCGCACCACCCCGTGATGTTTTTCTCACTCCTACTAGTGAATCTAATGTAACACACACCCATACAATGCGCACCACCCCGTGATGTTTTTCTCACTCCTACTAGTGAATCTAATGTAACACACACCCGTACAATGCGCACCACCCCGTGATGTTTTTCTCACTCCTACTAGTGAATGTAATGTAACACACACCCATACAATGCGCACCACCCCGTGATGTTTTTCTCACTCCTCTTAGTGAATGTAATGTAACGCACACCCATACAATGCGCACCACCCCGTGATGTTTTTCTCACTCCTACTAGTGAATCTAATGTAACACACACCCATACAATGCGCACCACCCCGTGATGTTTTTCTCACTCCTACTAGTGAATCTAATGTAACACACACCCATACAATGCGCACCACCCCGTGATGTTTTCCTCACTCCTACTAGTGAATCTAATGTAACACACACCCATACAATGCGCACCACCCCGTGATGTTTTTCTCACTCCTACTAGTGAATCTAATGTAACACACACCCATACAATGCGCACCACCCCGTGATGTTTTTCTCACTCCTACTAGTGAATGTAATGTAACACACACCCATACAATGCGCACCACCCCGTCATGTTTTTCTCACTCCTACTAGTGAATGTAATGTAACACACAACCATACAATGCGCACCACCCCGTGATGTTTTTCTCACTCCTACTAGTGAATCTAATGTAGCACACACCCATACAATGCGCACCACCCCGTGATGTTTTTCTCACGCCTACTAGTGAATCTAATGTAACACACACCCATACAATGCGCACCACCCCGTGATGTTTTTCTCACTCCTACTAGTGAATGTAATGTAACACACACCCATACAATGCGCACCACCCCGTGATGTTTTTCTCACTGGTTCTAGTGAATCTAATGTAACACACACCCATAAAATGCGCACCACCCCGTGATGTTTTTCTCACTCCTACTACTGAATGTAATGTAACACACACCCATACAATGCGCACCACCCCGTGATGTTTTTCTCACTCCTACTAGTGAATCTAATGTAACACACACCCATACAATGCGCACCACCCCGTGATGTTTTTCTCACTCCTACTAGTGAATCAAATGTAACACACACCCATACAATGCGCACCACCCCGTGATGTTTTTCTCACTCCTACTAGTGAATCTAATGTAACACACACCCATACAATGCGCACCACCCCGTGATGTTTTCCTCACTCCTACTAGTGAATCTAATGTAACACACACCCATACAATGCGCACCACCCCGTGATGCTTTTCTCACTCCTACTAGTGAATCTAATGTAACACACACCCATACAATGCGCACCACACCGTGATGTTTTTCTCACTCCTACTAGTGAATGTAATGTAACACACACCCATAAAATGCGCACCACCCCGTGATGTTTTTCTCACTCCTACTAGTGAATGTAATGTAACAGACACCCATACAATGCGCACCACCCCGTGATGTTTTTCTCACTCCTACTAGTGAATGAAATGTAACACACACCCATACAATGCGCACCACCCCGTGATGTTTTTCTCACTCCTACTAGTGAATCTAATGTAACACACACCCATACAATGCGCACCACCCTGTGATGTTTTTCTCACTCCTACTAGTGAATCTAATGTAACACACACCCATACAATGCGCACCACCGCGTGATGTTTTTCTCACTCCTACTAGTGAATCTAATGTAACACACACCCATACAATGCGCACCACCCCGTGATGTTTTTCTCACTCCTACTAGTGAATCTAATGTAACACACAACCATACAATGCGCACCACCCCGTGATGTTTTTCTCACTCCTACTAGTGAATCTAATGTAACAAACACCCATACAATGCGCACCACCCCGTGATGTTTTTCTCACTCCTACTAGTGAATGTAATGTAACACACACCCATACAATGCGCACCACCCCGTGATGTTTTTCTCACTCCTACTAGTGAATCTAATGTAACACACACCCATACAATGCGCACCACCCCGTGATGTTTTTCTCACTCCTACTAGTGAATCTAATGTAACACACACCCATACAATGCGCACCACCCCGTGATGTTTTTCTCACTCCTACTAGTGAATGTAATGTAACACACACCCATACAATGCGCACCACCCCGTGATGTTTTTCTCACTCCTACTAGTGAATGTAATGTAACACAAACCCATACAATGCGCACCACCCCGTGATGTTTTTCTCACTCCTACTAGTGAATGTAATGTAACACACACCCATACAATGCGCACCACCCCGTGATATTTTTCTCACTCCTACTAGTGTATGTAATGTAACACACACCCATACAATGCGCACCACCCCGTGATGTTTTTCTCACTCCTACTAGTGAATGTAATGTGACACACACCCATACAATGCGCACCACCCCGTGATGTTTTTCTCACTCCTACTAGTGAATGTAATGTGACACACACCCATGCAATGCGCACCACCCCGTGATGTTTTTCTCACTCCTACAAGTGAATCTAATGTAACACAGACCCATACAATGCGCACCACCCCGTGATGTTTTTCTCACTCCTACTAGTGAATCTAATGTAACACACACCCATACAATGCGCACCACCCCGTGATGTTTTTCTCACTCCTACTAGTGAATCTAATGTAACACACACCCATACAATGCGCACCACCCCGTGATGGTTTTCTCACTCCTACAAGTGAATCTAATGTAACACACACCCATACAATGCGCACCACCCCGTGATGTTTTTCTCACTCCTACTAGTGAATCTAATGTAACACACACCCATACAATGCGCACCACCCCGTGATGTTTTTCTCACTCCTACTAGTGAATGTAATGTAACACACACCCATACAATGCGCACCACCCCGTGATGTTTTTCTCACTCCTACTAGTGAATGTAATGTAAGACACACACATACAATGCGCACCACCCCGTGATGTTTTTCTCACTCCTACTAGTGAATGTAATGTAACACACACCCTTACAATGCGCACAACCCCGTGATGTTTTTCTCACTCCTACTAGTGAATGTAATGTAACACACACCCATACAATGCGCACCACCCCGTGATGTTTTTCTCACTCCTACAAGTGAATCAAATGTAACACACACCCATACAATGCGCACCACCCCGTGATGTTTTTCTCACTCCTACTAGTGAATCTAATGTAACACACACCCATACAATGCGCACCACCCCGTGATGTTTTTCTCACTCCTACTAGTGAATCTAATGTAACACACACCCATACAATGCGCACCACCCCCTGATGTTTTTCTCACTCCTACTAGTGAATGTAATGTAACACACACCCATACAATGCGCACCACCCCGTGATGTTTTTCTCACTCCTACTAGTGAATGTAATGTAACACACACCCATACAATGCGCACCACCCCGTGATGTTTTTCTCACTCCTACTAGTGAATGTAATGTAACACACACCCATACAATGCGCACCACCCCGTGATGTTTTTCTCACTCCTACTAGTGAATGTAATGTAACACACACACATACAATGCGCACCACCCCGTGATGTTTTTCTCACTCCTACTAGTGAATCTAATGTAACACACAACCATACAATGCGCACCACCCCGTGATGTTTTTCTCACTCCTACTAGTGAATCTAATGTAACACACAACCATACAATGCGCACCACCCCGTGATGTTTTTCTCACTCCTACTAGTGAATCTAATGTAACACACACCCATACAATGCGCACCACCCCGTGATGTTTTTCTCACTCCTACTAGTGAATGTAATGTAACACACACCCATACAATGCGCACCACACCGTGATGTTTTTCTCACTCCTACTAGTGAATGTAATGTAACACACACCCATACAATGCGCACCACCCCGTGATGTTTTTCTCACTCCTACTAGTGAATCTAATGTAACACACACCCATACAATGCGCACCACCCCGTGATGTTTTTCTCACTCCTACTAGTGAATGTAATGTAACACACACCCATACAATGCGCACCACCCTGAGATGTTTTTCTCACTCCTACTAGTGAATGCAATGTAACACACACCCATACAATGCGCACCACCCCTTGATGTTTTTCTCACTCCTCTTAGTGAATGTAATGTAACACACACCCATACAATGCACACCACCCCGTGATGTTTTTCTCACTCCTACTAGTGAATCTAATGTAACACACACCCATACAATGCGCACCAGCCCGTGTTTTTCTCACTCCTTCTAGTGAATGTAATGTAACACACACCCATACAATGCGCACCACCCCGTGATGTTTTTCTCACTTCTACTAGTTAATGTAACGTAACACACACCCATACAATGCGCACCACCCCGTGATGTTTTTCTCACTCCTACTAGTGAATGTAATGTAACACACACCCATAGAATGCGCACCACCCCGTGATGTTTTTCTCACTCCTACTAGTGAATCTAATGTAACACACACCCATACAATGCGCACCACCCCGTGATGTTTTTCTCACTCCTACTAGTGAATGTAATGTAACACACACCCATACAATGCGCACCACCCCGTGATGTTTTTCTCACTCCTACTAGTGAAAGTAATGTAACACACACCCATACAATGCGCACCACCCCGTGATGTTTTTCTCACTCCTCTTAGTGAATGTAATGTAACACACACCCATACAATGCGCACCACCCCGTGATGTTTTCCTCACTCCTACTAGTGAATCTAATGTAACACACACCCATACAATGCGCACCACCCCGTGATGTTTTTCTCACTCCTACTAGTGAATGTAATGTAACACACACCCATACAATGCACACCACCCCGTGATGTTTTTCTCACTCCTACTAGTGAAAGTAATGTAACACACACCCATACAATGCGCACCACCCCGTGATGTTTTTCTCACTCCTCTTAGTGAATGTAATGTAACACACACCCATACAATGCGCACCACCCCGTGATGTTTTTCTCACTCCTACTAGTGAATCTAATGTAACACACACCCATACAATGCGCACCACCCCGTGATGTTTTTCTCACTCCTACTTGTGAATCTAATGTAACACAAACCCATACAATGCGCACCACCCCGTGATGTTTTCCTCACTCCTACTTGTGAATCTAATGTAACACACACCCATACAATGCGCACCACCCCGTGATGTTTTCCTCACTCCTACTAGTGAATGTAATGTAACACACACCCATACAATGCGCACCACCCCGTGATGTTTTCCTCACTCCTACTAGTGAATGTAATGTAACACACACCCATACAATGCGCACCACCCCGTGATGTTTTTCTCACTCCTACTAGTGAATGTAATGTAACACACACCCATACAATGCGCACCACCCCGTGATGTTTTTCTCACTCCTACTAGTGAATGTAATGTAACACACACCCATACAATGCGCACCACCCCGTGATGTTTTTCTCACTCCTACTAGTGAATGTAATGTAACACACACCCATACAATGCGCACCACCCCGTGATGTTTTTCTCACTCCTACTAGTGAATCTAATGTACCACACACCCATACAATGCGCACCACCCCGTGATGATTTTCTCACTCCTACTAGTGAATCTAATGTAACACACACCCATACAATGCGCACCACCCCGTGATGATTTTCTCACTCCTACTAGTGAATCTAATGTAACACACACCCATACAATGCGCACAACCCCGTGATGTTTTTCTCACTCCTACTAGTGAATCTAATGTAACACACACCCATACAATGCGCACCACCCCGTGATGTTTTTCTCACTCCTACTAGTGAATCTAATGTAACACACACCCATACAATGCGCACCACCCCGTGATGTTTTTCTCACTCCTACTAGTGAATGTAATGTAACACACACCCATACAATGCGCACCACCCCGTGATGTTTTTCTCACTCCTACTAGTGAATGTAATGTAACACACACCCATACAATGCGCACCACCCCGTGATGTTTTTCTCACTCCTACAAGTGAATCTAATGTAGTAACACACACCCATACAATGCGCACCACCCCGTGATGTTTTTCTCACTCCTACTAGTGAATGTAATGTAACACACACCCATACAATGCGCAACACCCCGTGATGTTTTTCTCACTCCTACTAGTGAATCTAATGTATCACACACCCATACAATGCGCACCACCCCGTGATGTGTTTCTCACTCCTACTAGTGAATCTAATGTAACACACACCCATACAATGCGCACCACCCCGTGATGTTTTTCTCACTCCTACTAGTGAATCTAATGTAACACACACCCATACAATGCGCACCACCCCGTGATGTTTTTCTCACTCCTACTAGTGAATCTAATGTAACACACACCCATACAATGCGCACCACCCCGTCATGTTTTTCTCACTCCTACTAGTGAATGTAATGTAACACACACTCATACAATGCGCACCACCCCGTGATGTTTTTCTCACTCCTACTAGTGAATGTAATGTAACTCACACCCATACAATGCGCACCACCCCGTGATGTTTTTCTCAATCCTCCTAGTGAATGTAATGTAACACACACCCATACAAAGGGCACCACCCCGTGATGTTTTTCTCACTCCTACTAGTGAATGTAATGTAACACACACCCATACAATGCGCACCACCCCGTGATGTTTTTCTCACTCCGACTAGTGAAGCTAATGTAACACACACCCAAACAATGCGCACCACCCCGTGATGTTTTTCTCACTCCCACTAGTGAATGTAATGTAACACACACCCATACAATGCGCACCACCCCGTGATGTTTTTCTCACTCCTACTAGTGAATGTAATGTAACACACACCCATACAATGCGCAACACCCCGTGATGTTTTTCTCACTCCTACTAGTGAATCTAATGTAACACACACCCATACATTGCGCACCACCCCGTGATGTTTTTCTCACTCCTACTAGTGAATCTAATGTATCACACACCCATACAATGCGCACCACCCCGTGATGTTTTTCTCACTCCTACTAGTGAATCTAATGTAACACACACCCATACAATGCGCACCACCCCGTGATGTTTTTCTCACTCCTTCTAGTGAATGTAATGTAAAACACACCCATACAATGCGCACCACCCCGTGATGTTTTTCTCACTCCTACTAGTGAATCTAATGTAACACACACCCATACAATGCGCACCACCCCGTGATGTTTTTCTCACTCCTACTAGTGAATCTAATGTAACACACACCCATACAATGCGCACCACCCCGTGATGTTTTTCTCACTCCTACTAGTGAATGTAATCTAACACACACCCATTCAATGCGCACCACCCCGTGATGTTTTTCTCACTCCCACTAGTGAATGTGATGTAACACACACCCATACAATGCGCACCACCCCGTGATGTTTTTCTCACTCCGACTAGTGAATGTAATGTAACACACACCCATACAATGCGCACCACCCTGTGATGTTTTTCTCACTCCTACTAGTGAATGTAATGTAACACACACCCATACAATGCGCACCACCCCGTGATGTTTTTCTCACTCCTACTAGTGAATGTAATGTAACACACACCCATACAATGCGCACCACCCCGTGATGTTTTTCTCACTCCTACTAGTGAATCTAATGTAACGCACACCCATACAATGCGCACCACCCCGTGATGTTTTTCTCACTCCTACTAGTGAATCTAATGTAACACACACCCATACAATGCGCACCACCCGGTGATGTTTTTCTCACTCCTACTAGTGAATCTAATGTAACACACACCCATACAATGCGCAACACTCCGTGATGTTTTTCTCACACCTACTTGTGAATGTAATGTAAAACACACCCATACAATGCGCACCAGCCCGTGATGTTTTTCTCACTCCTACTAGTGAATCTAATGTAACACACACCCATACAATGCGCATGACCCCGTGATGTTTTTCTCACTCCTACTAGTGAATGTAATGTAACACACACCCATACAATGCGCACCACCCCGTGATGTTTTTCTCACTCCTACTAGTGAATGTAATGTAACACACACCCATACAATGCGCAACACCCCGTGATGTTTTTCTCACTCCGACTAGTGAAGCTAATGTAACACACACCCAAACAATGCGCACCACCCCGTGATGTTTTTCTCACTCCTACTAGTGAATCTAATGTAACACACACCCATACAATGCGCACCACCCCGTGATGTTTTTCTCACTCCTTCTAGTGAATGTAATGTAACACACACCCATACAATGCGCACCACCCCGTGATGTTTTTCTCACTCCTACTACTGCATGTAACGCAACATACACCCATTCAATGCGCACCACCCCGTAATGTTTTTCTCACTCCTAAGTGAACGTAATGTAACACACACCCATACAATGCGCACCACCCCGTGATGTTTTTCTCACTCCTACTAGTGAATGTAATGTAACACACACCCATACAATGCGCACCACCCCGTGATGTTTTTCTCACTCCTACTAGTGAATGTAATGTAACACACACCCATACAATGCGCACCACCCCGTGATGTTTTTCTCACTCCTACTAGTGAATGCAATGTACCACACACCCATACAATGCGCACCACCCCGAGATGTTTTTCTCACTCCTACTAGTGAATGTAATGTAACACACACCCATACAATGCGCACCACCCCGTGATGTTTTTCTCACTCCTACTAGTGAATGTAATGTAACACACACCCATACAATGCGCACCACCCCGTGACGTTTTTCTCATTCCTACTAGTGTATCTAATGTAACACACACCCATACAATGCGCACCACCCCGTGATGTTTTTCTCACTCCTACTAGTGAATGTAATGTAACACACACCCATACAATGCGCACCACCCCGTGATGTTTTTCTCACTCCTACTAGTGAATGTAATGTAACACACACCCATACAATGCGCACCACCCCGTGATGTTTTTCTCACTCCTACTAGTGAATCTAATGTAACACACACCGATACAATGCGCACCACCCGTGATGTTTTCTCACTCCTACTAGTGAATGTAATGTAACACACACCCATACAATGCGCACCACCCCGTGATGTTTTTCTCACTCCTACTAGTGAATCTAATGTAACACACACCCATACAATGCGCACCACCCCGTGATGTTTTTCTCACTCCTACTAGTGAATGTAATGTAACACACACCCATACAATGCGCACCACCCCGTGATGTTTTTCTCACTCCTACTAGTGAATGCAATGTAACACACACCCATAAAATGCGCACCACACCGTGATGTTTTTCTCACTCCTACTAGTGAATCTAATGTAACACACACCCATACAATGCGCACCACCCCGTGATGTTTTTCTCACTCCTACAAGTGAATCTAATGTAACACACACCCATACAATGCGCACCACCCCGTGATGTTTTTCTCACTCCTACTAGTGAATGTAATGTAACACACACCCATACAATGCGCACCACCCCGTGATGTTTTTGTCACTCCTACTAGTGAATGTAATGTAACACACACCCATACAATGCGCACCACCCCGTGATGTTTTTCTCACTCCTACTAGTGAATGTAATGTAACACACACCCATACAATGCGCACCACCCAGTGATGTTTTTCTCACTCCTACTAGTGAATCTAATGTAACACACACCCATACAATGCGCACCACCCCGTGATGTTTTTGTCACTCCTACTAGTGAATGTAATGTAACACACACCCATACAATGCGCACCACCCCGTGATGTTTTTCTCACTCCTACTAGTGAATGTAATGTAACACACACCCATACAATGCGCACCACCCCGTGATGTTTTTCTCACTCCTACTAGTGAATGTAATGTAACACACACCCATACAATGCGCACCACCCCGTGATGTTTTTCTCACTCCTACTAGTGAATGTAATGTAACACACACCCATACAATGCGCACCACCCCGTGATGTTTTTCTCACTCCTACTAGTGAATGTAATGTAACACACACCCATACAATGCGCACCACCCCGTGATGTTTTTCTCACTCCTACTAGTGAATGTAATGTAACACACACCCATACAATGCGCACCACCCCGTGATATTTTTTCTCACTCCTACTAGTGAATGTAATGTAACACACACCCATACAATGCGCACCACCCCGTGATGTTTTTCAACTCCTACTAGTGAATCTAATGTAACACACACCCATACAATGCGAACCACCCCGTGATGTTTTTCTCACACCTACTAGTGAATGTAATGTAACACACACCCATACAATGCGCACCACCCCGTGATGTTTTTCTCACTCCTACTAGTGAATGTAATGTAACACACACCCATACAATGCGCACCACCCCGTGATGTTTTTCTCACTCCTACTAGTGAATGTAATGTAACACACACCCATACAATGCGCACCACCAAGTGATGTTTTTCTCACTCCTACTAGTGAATCTAATGTAACACACACCCATACAATGCGCACCACCCCGTGATGTTTTCTCACTCCTACTAGTGAATCTAATGTAACACACACCCATACAATGCGCACCACCCCGTGATGTTTTTCTCACTCCTACTAGTGAATCTAATGTAACACACACCCATACAATGCGCACCACCCCGTGATGTTTTTCTCACTCCTACTAGTGAATGTAATGTAACACACACCCATACAATGCGCACCACCCCGTGATGTTTTTCTCACTCCTACTAGTGAATGTAATGTAACACACACCCATACAATGCGCACCACCCCGTGATGTTTTTCTCACTCCTACTAGTGAATGTAATGTAACACACACCCATACAATGCGCACCACCCCGTGATGTTTTTTTCACTCCTACAAGTGAATGTAATGTAACACACACCCATACAATGCGCACCACCCCGTGATGTTTTTCTCACTCCTAATAGTGAATGTAATGTAACACACACCCATACAATGCGCACCACCCCGTGATGTTTTTCTCACTCCTACTAGTGAATGTAATGTAAAACACACCCATACAATGCGCACCACCCCGTGATGTTTTTCTCACTACTACTAGTGAATGTAATGTAACACACACCCATACAATGCGCAACACCCCGTGATGTTTTTCTCACTCCGACTAGTGAAGCTAATGTAACACACACCCAAACAATGCGCACCACCCCGTGATGTTTTTCTCACTCCTACTAGTGAATCTAATGTAACACACACCCATACAATGCGCACCACCCCGTGATGTTTTTCTCACTCCTACTAGTGAATGTAATGTAACACACACCCATACAATGCGCACCACCCCGTGATGTTTTTCTCACTCCTACTAGTGAATGTAATGTAACACCCACCCATACAATGCGCACCACCCCGTGATGTTTTTCTCACTCCTACTAGTGAATGTAATGTAACACACACCCATACAATGCGCACCACCCCGTGATGTTTTTCTCACTCCTACTAGTGAATGTAATGTAACACACACCCATACAATGCGCACCACCCCGTGATGTTTTTTTCACTCCTACAAGTGAATGTAATGTAACACACACCCATACAATGCGCACCACCCCGTGATGTTTTTCTCACTCCTACTAGTGAATGTAATGTAACACACACCCATACAATGCGCACCACCCCGTGATGTTTTTCTCACTCCTACTAGTGAATGTAATGTAAAACACACCCATACAATGCGCACCACCCCGTGATGTTTTTCTCACTCCTACTAGTGAATGTAATGTAACACACACCCATACAATGCGCACCACCCCGTGATGTTTTTCTCACTCCTTCTAGTGAATGTAATGTAACACACACCCATACAATGCGCACCACCCCGTGATGTTTTTCTCACTCCTACTAGTGAATCTAATGTAACACACACCCATACAATGCGCACCACCCCGTGATGTTTTTCTCACTCCTACTAGTGAATCTAATGTAACACACACCCATACAATGCGCACCACCCCGTGATGTTTTTCTCACTCCTACTAGTGAATGTAATCTAACACACACCCATTCAATGCGCACCACCCCGTGATGTTTTTCTCACTCCCACTAGTGAATGTAATGTAACACACACCCATACAATGCGCACCACCCCGTGATGTTTTTCTCACTCCGACTAGTGAATGTAATGTAACACACACCCATACAATGCGCACCACCCTGTGATGTTTTTCTCACTCCTACTAGTGAATGTAATGTAACACACACCCATACAATGCGCACCACCCCGTGATGTTTTTCTCACTCCTACTAGTGAATGTAATGTAACACACACCCATACAATGCGCACCACCCCGTGATGTTTTTCTCACTCCTACTAGTGAATCTAATGTAACGCACACCCATACAATGCGCACCACCCCGTGATGTTTTTCTCACTCCTACTAGTGAATCTAATGTAACACACACCCATACAATGCGCACCACCCGGTGATGTTTTTCTCACTCCTACTAGTGAATCTAATGTAACACACACCCATACAATGCGCAACACTCCGTGATGTTTTTCTCACACCTACTTGTGAATGTAATGTAAAACACACCCATACAATGCGCACCAGCCCGTGATGTTTTTCTCACTCCTACTAGTGAATCTAATGTAACACACACCCATACAATGCACATGACCCCGTGATGTTTTTCTCACTCCTACTAGTGAATGTAATGTAACACACACCCATACAATGCGCACCACCCCGTGATGTTTTTCTCACTCCTACTAGTGAATGTAATGTAACACACACCCATACAATGCGCAACACCCCGTGATGTTTTTCTCACTCCGACTAGTGAAGCTAATGTAACACACACCCAAACAATGCGCACCACCCCGTGATGTTTTTGTCACTCCTACTAGTGAATCTAATGTAACACACACCCATACAATGCGCACCACCCCGTGATGTTTTTATCACTCCTTCTAGTGAATGTAATGTAACACACACCCATACAATGCGCACCACCCCGTGATGTTTTTCTCACTCCTACTACTGCATGTAACGCAACATACACCCATTCAATGCGCACCACCCCGTAATGTTTTTCTCACTCCTAAGTGAACGTAATGTAACACACACCCATACAATGCGCACCACCCCGTGATGTTTTTCTCACTCCTACTAGTGAATGTAATGTAACACACACCCATACAATGCGCACCACCCCGTGATGTTTTTCTCACTCCTACTAGTGAATGTAATGTAACACACACCCATACAATGCGCACCACCCCGTGATGTTTTTCTCACTCCTACTAGTAAATGTAATGTAACACACACCCATACAATGCGCACCACCCCGTGATGTTTTTCTCACTCCTACTAGTGAATCTAATGTAACACACACCCATACAATGCGCACCACCCCGTGATGTTTTTCTCACTCCTACTAGTGAATGTAATGTAACACACACCCATACAATGCGCACCACCCCGTGATGTTTTTCTCACTCCTACTAGTGAATGTAATGTAACACACACCCATACAATGCGCACCACCCCGTGATGTTTTTCTCACTCCTACTAGAGAATGTAATGTAACACACACCCATACAATGCGCACCAACCCGTGATGTTTTTCTCACTCCTACTAGTGAATGTAATGTAACACACACCCATACATTGAGCACCACCCCGTGATGTTTTTCTCACTCCTAGTAGTGAAGCTAATGTAACACACACCCAAACAATGCGCACCACGCCGTGATGTTTTTCTCACTCCTACTAGTGAATGTAATGTAACACACACCCATACAATGCGCACCACCCCGTGATGTTTTTCTCACTCCTACTAGTGAATGTAATGTAACACACACCCATACAATGCGCACCACCCCGTGATGTTTTTCAACTCCTACTAGTGAATCTAATGTAACACACACCCATACAATGCGAACCACCCCGTGATGTTTTTCTCACACCTACTAGTGAATGTAATGTAACACACACCCATACAATGCGCACCACCCCGTGATGTTTTTCTCACTCCTACTAGTGAATGTAATGTAACACACACCCATACAATGCGCACCACCCCGTGATGTTTTTCTCACTCCTACTAGTGAATGTAATGTAACACACACCCATACAATGCGCACCACCAAGTGATGTTTTTCTCACTCCTACTAGTGAATCTAATGTAACACACACCCATACAATGCGCACCACCCCGTGATGTTTTCTCACTCCTACTAGTGAATCTAATGTAACACACACCCATACAATGCGCACCACCCCGTGATGTTTTTCTCACTCCTACTAGTGAATCTAATGTAACACACACCCATACAATGCGCACCACCCCGTGATGTTTTTCTCACTCCTACTAGTGAATGTAATGTAACACACACCCATACAATGCGCACCACCCCGTGATGTTTTTCTCACTCCTACTAGTGAATGTAATGTAACACACACCCATACAATGCGCACCACCCCGTGATGTTTTTCTCACTCCTACTAGTGAATGTAATGTAACACACACCCATACAATGCGCACCACCCCGTGATGTTTTTTTCACTCCTACAAGTGAATGTAATGTAACACACACCCATACAATGCGCACCACCCCGTGATGTTTTTCTCACTCCTACTAGTGAATGTAATGTAACACACACCCATACAATGCGCACCACCCCGTGATGTTTTTCTCACTCCTACTAGTGAATGTAATGTAAAACACACCCATACAATGCGCACCACCCCGTGATGTTTTTCTCACTCCTACTAGTGAATGTAATGTAACACACACCCATACAATGCGCAACACCCCGTGATGTTTTTCTCACTCCGACTAGTGAAGCTAATGTAACACACACCCAAACAATGCGCACCACCCCGTGATGTTTTTCTCACTCCTACTAGTGAATCTAATGTAACACACACCCATACAATGCGCACCACCCCGTGATGTTTTTCTCACTCCTTCTAGTGAATGTAATGTAACACACACCCATACAATGCGCACCACCCCGTGATGTTTTTCTCACTCCTACTACTGCATGTAACGCAACATACACCCATTCAATGCGCACCACCCCGTAATGTTTTTCTCACTCCTAAGTGAACGTAATGTAACACACACCCATACAATGCGCACCACCCCGTGATGGTTTTCTCACTCCTACTAGTGAATGTAATGTAACACACACCCATACAATGCGCACCACCCCGTGATGTTTTTCTCACTCCTACTAGTGAATGTAATGTAACACACACCCATACAATGCGCACCACCCCGTGATGTTTTTCTCACTCCTACTAGTGAATGCAATGTACCACACACCCATACAATGCGCACCACCCCGAGATGTTTTTCTCACTCCTACTAGTGAATGTAATGTAACACACACCCATACAATGCGCACCACCCCGTGATGTTTTTCTCACTCCTACTAGTGAATGTAATGTAACACACACCCATACAATGCGCACCACCCCGTGACGTTTTTCTCATTCCTACTAGTGTATCTAATGTAACACACACCCATACAATGCGCACCACCCCGTGATGTTTTTCTCACTCCTACTAGTGAATGTAATGTAACACACACCCATACAATGCGCACCACCCCGTGATGTTTTTCTCACTCCTACTAGTGAATGTAATGTAACACACACCCATACAATGCGCACCACCCCGTGATGTTTTTCTCACTCCTACTAGTGAATCTAATGTAACACACACCGATACAATGCGCACCACCCCGTGATGTTTTCTCACTCCTACTAGTGAATGTAATGTAACACACACCCATACAATGCGCACCACCCCGTGATGTTTTTCTCACTCCTACTAGTGAATCTAATGTAATACACACCCATACAATGCGCACCACCCCGTGATGTTTTTCTCACTCCTACTAGTGAATGTAATGTAACACACACCCATACAATGCGCACCACCCTGTGATGTTTTTCTCACTCCTACTAGTGAATGTAATGTAACACACACCCATACAATTCGCACCACACCGTGATGTTTTTCTCACTCCTACTAGTGAATCTAATGTAACACACACCCATACAATGCGCACCACCCCGTGATGTTTTTCTCACTCCTACAAGTGAATCTAATGTAACACACACCCATACAATGCGCACCACCCCGTGATGTTTTTCTCACTCCTACTAGTGAATGTAATGTAACACACACCCATACAATGCGCACCACCCCGTGATGTTTTTCTCACTCCTACTAGTGAATGTAATGTAACACACACCCATACAATGCGCACCACCCCGTGATGTTTTTCTCACTCCTACTAGTGAATGTAATGTAACACACACCCATACAATGCGCACCACCCCGTGATGTTTTTCTCACTCCTACTAGTGAATCTAATGTAACACACACCCATACAATGCGCACCACCCCGTGATGTTTTTCTCACTCCTACAAGTGAATGTAACGTAACACACACCCATACAATGCGCACCACCCCGTGATGTTTTTCTCACTCCTACTAGTGAATGTAATGTAACACACACCCATACAATGCGCACCACCCCGTGATGTTTTTCTCACTCCTACTACTGAATCTAACGTAACACACACCCATACAATGCGCACCACCCCGTGATGTTTTTCTCACTCCTACTAGTGAATGTAATGTAACACACACCCATACAATGCGCACCACCCCGTGATGTTTTTCTCACTCCTACTAGTGAATGTAATGTAACACACACCCATACAATGCGCACCAGCCCGTGATGTTTTTCTCACTCCTACTAGTGAATGTAATGTAACACACACCCATACAATGCGCACCACCCCGTGATGTTTTTCTCACTCCTACTAGAGAATGTAATGTAACACACACCCAAACAATGCGCACCAACCCGTGATGTTTTTCTCACTCCTACTAGTGAATGTAATGTAACACACACCCATACATTGAGCACCACCCCGTGATGTTTTTCTCACTCCTAGTAGTGAAGCTAATGTAACACACACCCAAACAATGCGCACCACGCCGTGATGTTTTTCTCACTCCTACTAGTGAATGTAATGTAACACACACCCATACAATGCGCACCACCCCGTGATGTTTTTCTCACTCCTACTAGTGAATGTAATGTAACACACACCCATACAATGCGCACCACCCCGTGATGTTTTTCAACTCCTACTAGTGAATCTAATGTAACACACACCCATACAATGTGAACCACCCCGTGATGTTTTTCTCACACCTACTAGTGAATGTAATGTAACACACACCCATACAATGCGCACCACCCCGTGATGTTTTTCTCACTCCTACTAGTGAATGTAATGTAACACACACCCATACAATGCGCACCACCCCGTGATGTTTTTCTCACTCCTACTAGTGAATGTAATGTAACACACACCCATACAATGCGCACCACCCCGTGATGTTTTTCTCACTCCTACTAGTGAATCTAATGTAACACACACCCATACAATGCGCACCACCCCGTGATGTTTTCTCACTCCTACTAGTGAATCTAATGTAACACACACCCATACAATGCGCACCACCCCGTGATGTTTTTCTCACTCCTACTAGTGAATCTAATGTAACACACACCCATACAATGCGCACCACCCCGTGATGTTTTTCTCACTCCTACTAGTGAATGTAATGTAACACACACCCATACAATGCGCACCACCCCGTGATGTTTTTCTCACTCCTACTAGTGAATGTAATGTAACACACACCCATACAATGCGCACCACCCCGTGATGTTTTTCTCACTCCTACTAGTGAATGTAATGTAACACACACCCATACAATGCGCACCACCCCGTGATGTTTTTCTCACTCCTACTAGTGAATGTAATGTAACACACACCCATACAATGCGCACCACCCCGTGATGTTTTTCTCACTCCTACTAGTGAATGTAATGTAACACACACCCATTCAATGCGCACCACCCCGTGATGTTTTTCTCACTCCTACTAGTGAATGTAATGTAACACACACCCATACAATGCGCACCACCCCGTGATGTTTTTCTCACTCCTACTAGTGAAGCTAATGTAACACACACCCATACAATGCGCACCACCCCGTGATGTTTTTCTCACTCCTACTAGTGAATGTAATGTAACACACACCTATACAATGCGCACCACCCCGTGATGTTTTTCTCACTCCTACTAGTGAATGTAATGTAACACACACCCATACAATGCGCACCACCCCGTGATGTTTTTCTCACTCCTACTAGTGAATGTAATGTAACACACACCCATACAATGCGCACCACCCCGTGATGTTTTTCTCACTCCTACAAGTGAATTTAATGTAACACACACCCATACAATGCGCACCACCCCGTGATGTTTTTCTCACTCCTACTAGTGAATGTAATGTAACACAAACCCATACAATGCGCACTACCCCGTGATGTTTTTCTCACTCCTACTAGTGAATGTAATGTAACACACACCCATACAATGCGCACCACCCCGTGATGTTTTTCTCACTCCTACTAGTGAATGTAATGTAACACACACCCATACAATGCGCACCACCCCGTGATGTTTTTCTCACTCCTACTAGTGAATGTAATGTAACACACACCCATACAATGCGCACCACCCCGTGATATTTTTCTCACTCGTACTAGTGAATGTAATGTAACACACACCCATACAATGCGCACCACCCCGTGATGTTTTTCTCACTCCTAGTAAAGAATGTAATGTAACACACACCCATACAATGCGCACCACCCCTTGATGTTTTTCTCACTCCTACTAGTGAATGTAATGTAACACACACCAATACAATGCGCACCACCCCGTGATGTTTTTCTCACTCCTACTAGTGAATCTAATGTAACACACACCCATACAATGCGCACCACCCCGTGATGTTTTTCTCACTCCTACTAGTGAATCTAATGTAACACACACCCATACAATGCGCACCACCCCGTGATGTTTTTCTCACTCCTACTAGTGAATGTAATGTAACACACACCCATACAATGCACACCACCCCGTGATGTTTTTCTCACACCTACTAGTGAATGTAGTGTAACACACACCCATACAATGCGCACCACCCCGTGATGTTTTTCTCACTCCTACTAGTGAATGTAATGTAACACACACCCATACAATGCGCACCACCCCGTGATGTTTTTCTCACTGCTAGTAGTGAATGTAATGTAACACACACCCATACAATGCGCACCACTCTGTGATGTTTTTCTCACTCCTACTAGTGAATCTAAAGTAACACACACCCATACAATGCGCACCACCCCGTGATGTTTTTCTCACTCCTACTAGTGAATGTAATGTAACACACACCCATACAATGCGCACCACCCCGTGATGTTTTTCTCACTCCTACTAGTGAATCTAATGTAACACACACCCATACAATGCGCACCACCCCGTGATGTTTTTCTCACTCCTACTAGTGAATGTAATGTAACACACACCCATACAATGCGCACAACCGCGTGATGTTTTTTTCACTCCTACTAGTGAATCTAATGTAACACACACCCATACAATGCGCACCACCCCGCGATGTTTTTCAGAAACCTATCCTACATTGCCACTGCATATTCCCTGACCTCCCCATGCTGACCAACCCGCGGTGCTTTTCTCCATCCTACATTGCCTCTCACTGCCTATCCTAATTCAGACCCTCCGATTCACACCACCCCGTGATGTTTTTCTCACTCCTACTAGTGAATGTAATGTAACACACACCCATACAATGCGCACCAGCCCGTGTTTTTCTCACTCCTACTAGTGAATGTAATGTAACACACACCCATACAATGCGCACCACCCCGTGATGTTTTTCTCACTCCTACTAGTGAATGTAATGTAACACACACCCATACAATGCGCACCACCCCGTGATGTTTTTCTCACTGCTACTAGTGAATGTAATGTAACACACACCCATACAATGCGCACCACCCCGTGATGTTTTTCTCACTGCTACTAGTGAATGTAATGTAACACACACCCATACAATGCACTCCACCCCGTGATGTTTTTTTCACACTTATTAGTGAATGTAGTGTAACACACACCCATACAATGCGCACCACCCCGTGATGTTTTTCTCACTCCTACTAGTGAATGTAATGTAACACACACCCATACAATGCGCACCACCCCGTGATGTTTTTCTCACTGCTAGTAGTGAATGTAATGTAACACACACCCATACAATGCACACCACCCCGTGATGTTTTTCTCACACCTACTAGTGAATGTAGTGTAACACACACCCATACAATGCGCACCACCCCGTGATGTTTTTCTTACTCCTACTAGTGAATGTAATGTAACACACACCCATACAATGCGCACCACCCCGTGATGTTTTTCTCACTGCTAGTAGTGAATGTAATGTAACACACACCCATACAATGCGCACCACCCTGTGATGTTTTTCTCACTCCTACTAGTGAATCTAAAGTAACACACACCCATACAATGCGCACCACCCCGTGATGTTTTTCGCACTCCTACTAGTGAATGTAATGTAACACACACCCATACAATGCGCACCACCCCGTGATGTTTTTCTCACTCCTACTAGTGAATCTAATGTAACACGCACCCATACAATGCGCACCACCCCGTGATGTTTTTCTCAATCCTACTAGAGAATGTAATGTAACACACACCCAAACAATGCGCACCAACCCGTGATGTTTTTCTCACTCCTACTAGTGAATGTAATGTAACACACACCCATACATTGAGCACCACCCCGTGATGTTTTTCTCACTCCTAGTAGTGAAGCTAATGTAACACACACCCAAACAATGCGCACCACGCCGTGATGTTTTTCTCACTCCTACTAGTGAATGTAATGTAACACACACCCATACAATGCGCACCACCCCGTGATGTTTTTCTCACTCCTACTAGTGAATGTAATGTAACACACACCCATACAATGCGCACCACCCCGTGATGTTTTTCTCACTCCTACTAGTGAATGTAATGTAACACACACCCATACAATGCGCACCACCCCGTGATGTTTTTCTCACTCCTACTAGTGAATGTAATGTAACACACACCCATAAAATGCGCACCACCCCGTGATGTTTTTCTCACTCCTACTAGTGAATGTAATGTAACACACACCCATACAATGCGCACCACCCCGTGATGTTTTTCTCACTCCTACTAGTGAATGTAATGTAACACACACCCATACAATGCGCACCACCCCGTGATGTTTTTCTCACTCCTACTAGTGAATGTAATGTAACACACACCCATACAATGCGCACCACCCCGTGATGTTTTTCTCACTCCTACTAGTGAATGTAATGTAACACACACCCATACAATGCGCACCACCCCGTGATGTTTTTCTCACTCCTACTAGTGAATGTAATGTAACACACACCCATACAATGCGCACCACCCCGTGATGTTTTTCTCACTCCTACTAGTGAATGTAATGTAACACACACCCATACAATGCGCACCACCCCGTGATGTTTTTCTCACTCCTACTAGTGAATCTAATGTAACACACACCCATACAATGCGCACCACCCCGTGATGTTTTTCTCACTCCTACTAGTGAATGTAATGTAACACACACCCATACAATGCGCACCACCCCGTGTTGTTTTTCTCACTCCTACTAGTGAATCTAATGTAACACACACCCATACAATGCGCACCACCCCGTGATGTTTTTATCACTCCTACTAGTGAATCTAATGTAACACACACCCATACAATGCGCACCACCCCGTGATGTTTTTCTCACTCCTACTAGTGAATGTAATGTAACACACACCCATACAATGCGCACCACCCCGTGATGTTTTTCTCACTCCTACTAGTGAATGTAATGTAACGCACACCCATACAATGCGCACCACCCCGTGATGTTTTTCTCACTCCTACTAGTGAATGTAATGTAACACACACCCATACAATGCGCACCACCCCGTGATGTTTTTCTCACTCCTACTAGTGAATGTAATGTGACACACACCCATACAATGCGCACCACCCCGTGATGTTTTTCTCACTCCTACTAGTGAAGCTAATGTAACACACACCCATACAATGCGCACCACCCCGTGATGTTTTTCTCACTCCTACTAGTGAATGTAATGTAACACACACCCATACAATGCGCACCACCCCGTGATGTTTTTCTCACTCCTACTAGTGAATGTAATGTGACACACACCCATACAATGCGCACCACCCCGTGATGTTTTTCTCACTCCTTCTAGTGAATGTAATGTAACACACACCCATACAATGCGCACCACCCCGTGATGTTTTTCTCACTCTTACTAGTGAATGTAATGTAACACACACCCATACAATGCGCACCAAACCGTTATGTTTTTCTCACTCCTACTAGTGTATGTAATGTAACACACACCCATACAATGCGCACCACCCCATGATGTTTTTCTCACTTCTACTAGTGAAGGTAATGTAACACACACCCAAACAATGCGCACCACCCCGTGATGTTTTTCTCACTCCTACTAGTGAATGTAATGTAACACACACCCATACAATGCGCACCACCCCGTGATGTTTTTCTCACTCCTACTAGTGAATCTAATGTAACACACACCCATCCAATGCGCACCACCCCGTGATGTTTTTCTCACTCCTACTTGTGAATCTAATGTAACACACACCCATACAATGCGCACCACCCCGTGATGTTTTTCTCACTCCTACTAGTGAAACTAATGTAACACAAACCCATACAATGCGCACCACCCCGTGATGTTTTTCTCACTCCTACTAGTGAATGTAATGTAACACACACCCATACAATGCGTACCACCCCGTGATGTTTTTCTCACTCCTACTAGTGAATGTAATGTAACACACACCCATACAATGCGCACCACCCCGTGAGGTTTTTCTCACTCCTACTAGTGAATGTAATGTAACACACACCCATACAATGCGCACCACCCCGTGAGGTTTTTCTCACTCCTACTAGTGAATCTAATGTAACACACACCCATACAATGCGCACCACCCCGTGATGTTTTCCTCACTCCTACTAGTGAATCTAATGTAACACACACCCATACAATGCGCACCACCCCGTGATGTTTTCCTCACTCCTACTAGTGAATCTAATGTAACACACACCCATACAATGCGCACCACCACGTGATGTTTTTCTCACTCCTACTAGTGAATCTAAAGTAACACACACCCATACAATGCGCACCACCCCGTGATGTTTTTCTCACTCCTACTAGTGAATCTAATGTAACACACACCCATACAATGCGCACCACCCCGTGATGTTTTTCTCACTCCTACTAGTGAATCTAATGTAACACACACCCATACAATGCGCACCACCCCGTGATGTTTTTCTCATTCCTACTAGTGAATCTAATGTAACACACACCCATACAATGCGCACCACCCCGTGATGTTTTTCTCACTCCTACTAGTGAATCTAATGTAACACACACCCATACAATGCGCACCACCCCGTGATGTTTTTCTCACTCCTACTAGTGAATCTAATGTAACACACACCCATATATTGCGCACCACCCCGTGATGTTTTTCTCACTCCTACTAGTGAATCTGATGTAACACACACCCATACAATGCGCACCACCCCGTGATGTTTTTCTCACTCCTACTAGTGAATGTAATGTAACACACACCCATACAATGCGCACAACCCCGTGATGTTTTTCTCACTCCTACTAGTGAATCTAATGTAACACACACCCATACAATGCGCACCACCCCGTGATGTTTTTCTCACTCCTACAAGTGAATCTAATGTAACACACACCCATACAATGCACACCACCCCGTGATGTTTTTCTCACTCCTACTAGTGAATGTAATGTAACACACACCCATACAATGCGCACCACACCGTGATGTTTTTCTCACTCCTACTAGTGAATCTAATGTAACACACACCCATACAATGCGCACCACCCCATGATGTTTTTCTCACTCCTACTAGTGAAAGTAATGTAACACACACCCATACAATGCGCACCACCCCGTGATGTTTTTCTCACTCCTACTAGTGAATGTAATGTAACACACACCCATACAATGCGCACCACCCCGTGATGTTTTTCTCACTCCTACTAGTGAATGTAATGTAACACACACCCATACATTGCGCACCACCCCGTGATGTTTTTCTCACTCCTACTAGTGAATGTAATGTAACACACACCCATACAATGCGCACCACACCGTGATGTTTTTCTCACTCCTACTAGTGAATGTAATGTAACACACACCCATACAATGCGCACCACCCCGTGATGTTTTTCTCACTCCTACTAGTGAATCTAATGTAACACACACCCATACAATGCTCACCACCCCGTGATGTTTTTCTCACTCCTTCTAGTGAATGTAACACACACCCATACAATGCGCACCACCCCGTGATGTTTTTCTCACTCCTTCTAGTGAATGTAACACACACCCATACAATGCGCACCACCCCGTGATGTTTTTCTCACTCCTTCTAGTGAATCTAATGTAACACACACCCATACAATGCGCACCACCCCGTGATGTGTTCCTCACTCCTACTAGTGAATGTAATGTGACACACACCCATACAATGCGCACCACCCCGTGATGTTTTTCTCACTCCTTCTAGTGAATGTAATGTAACACACACCCATACAATGCGCACCACCCCGTGATGTTTTTCTCACTCTTACTAGTGAATGTAATGTAACACACACCCATACAATGCGCACCAAACCGTTATGTTTTTCTCACTCCTACTAGTGTATGTAATGTAACACACACCCATACAATGCGCACCACCCCATGATGTTTTTCTCACTTCTACTAGTGAAGGTAATGTAACACACACCCAAACAATGCGCACCACCCCGTGATGTTTTTCTCACTCCTACTAGTGAATGTAATGTAACACACACCCATACAATGCGCACCACCCCGTGATGTTTTTCTCACTCCTACTAGTGAATCTAATGTAACACACACCCATCCAATGCGCACCACCCCGTGATGTTTTTCTCACTCCTACTTGTGAATCTAATGTAACACACACCCATACAATGCGCACCACCCCGTGATGTTTTTCTCACTCCTACTAGTGAAACTAATGTAACACAAACCCATACAATGCGCACCACCCCGTGATGTTTTTCTCACTCCTACTAGTGAATGTAATGTAACACACACCCATACAATGCGTACCACCCCGTGATGTTTTTCTCACTCCTACTAGTGAATGTAATGTAACACACACCCATACAATGCGCACCACCCCGTGAGGTTTTTCTCACTCCTACTAGTGAATGTAATGTAACACACACCCATACAATGCGCACCACCCCGTGAGGTTTTTCTCACTCCTACTAGTGAATCTAATGTAACACACACCCATACAATGCGCACCACCCCGTGATGTTTTCCTCACTCCTACTAGTGAATCTAATGTAACACACACCCATACAATGCGCACCACCCCGTGATGTTTTCCTCACTCCTACTAGTGAATCTAATGTAACACACACCCATACAATGCGCACCACCACGTGATGTTTTTCTCACTCCTACTAGTGAATCTAAAGTAACACACACCCATACAATGCGCACCACCCCGTGATGTTTTTCTCACTCCTACTAGTGAATCTAATGTAACACACACCCATACAATGCGCACCACCCCGTGATGTTTTTCTCACTCCTACTAGTGAATCTAATGTAACACACACCCATACAATGCGCACCACCCCGTGATGTTTTTCTCATTCCTACTAGTGAATCTAATGTAACACACACCCATACAATGCGCACCACCCCGTGATGTTTTTCTCACTCCTACTAGTGAATCTAATGTAACACACACCCATACAATGCGCACCACCCCGTGATGTTTTTCTCACTCCTACTAGTGAATCTAATGTAACACACACCCATATATTGCGCACCACCCCGTGATGTTTTTCTCACTCCTACTAGTGAATCTGATGTAACACACACCCATACAATGCGCACCACCCCGTGATGTTTTTCTCACTCCTACTAGTGAATGTAATGTAACACACACCCATACAATGCGCACAACCCCGTGATGTTTTTCTCACTCCTACTAGTGAATCTAATGTAACACACACCCATACAATGCGCACCACCCTGTGATGTTTTTCTCACTCCTACAAGTGAATCTAATGTAACACACACCCATACAATGCACACCACCCCGTGATGTTTTTCTCACTCCTACTAGTGAATGTAATGTAACACACACCCATACAATGCGCACCACACCGTGATGTTTTTCTCACTCCTACTAGTGAATCTAATGTAACACACACCCATACAATGCGCACCACCCCATGATGTTTTTCTCACTCCTACTAGTGAAAGTAATGTAACACACACCCATACAATGCGCACCACCCCGTGATGTTTTTCTCACTCCTACTAGTGAATGTAATGTAACACACACCCATACAATGCGCACCACCCCGTGATGTTTTTCTCACTCCTACTAGTGAATGTAATGTAACACACACCCATACATTGCGCACCACCCCGTGATGTTTTTCTCACTCCTACTAGTGAATGTAATGTAACACACACCCATACAATGCGCACCACACCGTGATGTTTTTCTCACTCCTACTAGTGAATGTAATGTAACACACACCCATACAATGCGCACCACCCCGTGATGTTTTTCTCACTCCTACTAGTGAATCTAATGTAACACACACCCATACAATGCTCACCACCCCGTGATGTTTTTCTCACTCCTTCTAGTGAATGTAACACACACCCATACAATGCGCACCACCCCGTGATGTTTTTCTCACTCCTTCTAGTGAATCTAATGTAACACACACCCATACAATGCGCACCACCCCGTGATGTGTTCCTCACTCCTACTAGTGAATGCAATGTAACACACACCCATACAATGCGCACCACCCCGTGATGTTTTTCTCACTCTTACTAGTGAATGCAATGTAACACACACCCATACAATGTGCACCACCCCGTGATGTTTTTCTCACTCCTACTAGTGAATGTCATGTAACACACACCCATACAATGCGCACCACCCCGTGATGTTTTTCTCACTCCTACTAGTGAATGTAATGTAACACACCCCCAAACAATGCGCACCACCCCGTGATGTTTTTCTCACTCCTACTAGTGAATGTAATGTAACACACACCCATACAATGCGCACCACCCCGTGATGTTTTTCTCACTCCTACTAGTGAATGTAATGTAACACACCCCCAAACAATGCGCACCACCCCGTGATGTTTTTCTCACTCCTACTAGTGAATGTAATGTAACACACACCCATACAATGCGCACCACCCCGTGATGTTTTTCTCACTCCTACTAGTGAATCTAATGTAACACACACCCATACAATGCGCACCACCCCGTGATGTTTTTCTCACTCCTACTAGTGAATGTAATGTAACACACACCCATACAATGCGCACCACCCCGTGATGTTTTTCTCACTCCTACTAGTGAATGCAATGTAACACACACCCATACCATGCGCACCACCACGTGATGTTTTTCTCACTCCTTCTAGTGAATGTAATGTAACACACACCCATACAATGCGCACCACCCCGAGATGTTTTTCTCACTCCTTCTAGTGAATGTAATGTAACACACACCCATACAATGCGCACCACCCCGTGATGTGTTTCTCACTCCTACTAGTGAATGCAATGTAACACACACCCATACAATGCGCACCACCACGTGATGTTTTTCTCACTCCTTCTAGTGAATGTAATGTAACACACACCCATACAATGCGCACCACCCCGAGATGTTTTTCTCACTCCTACTAGTGAATGTAATGTAACACACACCCATACAATGCGCACCACCCCGTGATGTGTTTCTCACTCCTACTAGTGAATGTAATGTAACACACACCCATACAATGCGCACCACCCCGTGATGTTTTTCTCACTCCTACTAGTGAATGTAATGTAACACACACCCATACAATGCGCACCACCCCGTGATGTTTTTCTCACTCCTACTAGTGAATGTAATGTAACACACACCCATACATTGCGCACCACCCCGTGATGTTTTTCTCACTCCTACTAGTGAATGTAATGTAACACACACCCATACGATGCGCACCACCCCGTGATGTTTTTCTCACTCCTACTAGTGAATGTAATGTAACACACACCCATACAATGCGCACCACCCCATGATGTTTTTCTCACTCCTACTAGTGAATGTAATGTAACACACACCCATACAATGCGCACCACCCCGTGATGTTTTTCTCACTCCTACTAGTGAATGTAATGTAACACACACCCATACAATGCGCACCACCCCGTGATGTTTTTCTCACTCCTACTAGTGAATCTAATGTAACACACACCCATACAATGCGCACCACCCCGTGATGTTTTTCTCACTCCTTCTAGTGAATGTAACACACACCCATACAATGCGCACTACCCCGTGATGTTTTTCTCACTCCTTCTAGTGAATCTAATGTAACACACACCCATACAATGCGCACCACCCCGTGATGTGTTTCTCACTCCTACTAGTGAATGTAATGTAACACACACCCATACAATGCGCACCACCCCGTGATATTTTTCTCACTACTACTAGTGAATCTGATGTAACACACACCCATACAATGCGCACCACCCCGTGATGTTTTTCTCACTCCTACTAGTGAATGCAATGTAACACACACCCATACAATGCGCACCACCCCGTGATGTTTTTCTCACTCCTACTAGTGAATGTAATGTAACACACACCCATACAATGCGCACCACCCCGTGATGTTTTTCTCACTCCTACTAGTGAATGTAATGTAACACACACCCATACAATGCGCACCAACCCGTGATGTTTTTCTCACTCCTACTAGTGTATGTCATGTAACACACACCCATACAATGCGCACCACCCCGTGATGTTTTTCTCACTTCTACTAGTGAAGCTAATGTAACACACACCCAAACAATGCGCACCACCCCGTGATGTTTTTCTCACTCCTACTAGTGAATGTAATGTAACACACACCCATACAATGCGCACCACCCCGTGATGTTTTTCTCACTCCTACTAGTGAATCTAATGTAACACACACCCATACAATGCGCACCACCCCGTGATGTTTTTCTCACTCCTACTAGTGAATCTAATGTAACACACACCCACACAATGCGCACCACCCCGTGATGTTTTTCTCACTCCTACTAGTGAATCTAATGTAACACACACCCATACAATGCGCACCACCCCGTGATGTTTTTCTCACTCCTACTAGTGAATGTAATGTAACACACACCCATACAATGCGCACCACCCCGTGATGTTTTTCTCACTCCTCTTAGTGAATGTAATGTAACACACACCCATACAATGCGCACCACCCCGTGATGTTTTTCTCACTCCTACTAGTGAATCTAATGTAACACACACCCATACAATGCGCACCACCCCGTGATGTTTTTCTCACTCCTACTAGTGAATCTAATGTAACACACACCCATACAATGTGCACCACTCCGTGATGTTTTCCTCACTACTACTAGTGAATCTAATGTAATACACACCCATACAATGCGCACCACCCCGTGATGTTTTTCTCACTCCTACTAGTGAATCAAATGTAACACACACGCATACAATGCGCACCACCCCGTGATGTTTTTCTCACTCCTACTAGTGAATCTAATGTAACACACACCCATACAATGCGCACCACACCGTGATGTTTTTCTCACTCCTACTAGTGAATCTAATGTAACACACACCCATACAATGCGCACCACCCCATGATGTTTTTCTCACTCCTACTAGTGAAAGTAATGTAACACACACCCATACAATGCGCACCACCCCGTGATGTTTTTCTCACTCCTACTAGTGAATGTAATGTAACACACACCCATACAATGCGCACCACCCCGTGATGTTTTTTTCACTCCTACTAGTGAATGTAATGTAACACACACCCATACATTGCGCACCACCCCGTGATGTTTTTCTCACTCCTACTAGTGAATGTAATGTAACACACACCCATACAATGCGCACCACACCGTGATGTTTTTCTCACTCCTACTAGTGAATGTAATGTAACACACACCCATACAATGCGCACCACCCCGTGATGTTTTTCTCACTCCTACTAGTGAATCTAATGTAACACACACCCATACAATGCTCACCACCCCGTGATGTTTTTCTCACTCCTTCTAGTGAATGTAACACACACCCATACAATGCGCACCACCCCGTGATGTTTTTCTCACTCCTTCTAGTGAATCTAATGTAACACACACCCATACAATGCGCACCACCCCGTGATGTGTTTCTCACTCCTACTAGTGAATGTAATGTAACACACACCCATACAATGCGCACCACCCCGTGATGTTTTTCTCACTCCTACTAGTGAATCTAATGTAACACACACCCATACAATGCGCACCACCCCGTGATGTTTTTCTCACTCCTACTAGTGAATGCAATGTAACACACACCCATACAATGCGCACCACCCCGTGATGTTTTTCTCACTCTTACTAGTGAATGCAATGTAACACACACCCATACAATGTGCACCACCCCGTGATGTTTTTCTCACTCCTACTAGTGAATGTCATGTAACACACACCCATACAATGCGCACCACCCCGTGATGTTTTTCTCACTCCTACTAGTGAATGTAATGTAACACACCCCCAAACAATGCGCACCACCCCGTGATGTTTTTCTCACTCCTACTAGTGAATGTAATGTAACACACACCCATACAATGCGCACCAGCCCGTGATGTTTTTCTCACTCCTACTAGTGAATCTAATGTAACACACACTCATACAATGCGCACCACCCCGTGATGTTTTTCTCACTCCTACTAGTGAATGTAATGTAACACACACCCATACAATGCGCACCACCCCGTGATGTTTTTCTCACTCCTACTAGTGAATGCAATGTAACACACACCCATACCATGCGCACCACCACGTGATGTTTTTCTCACTCCTTCTAGTGAATGTAATGTAACACACACCCATACAATGCGCACCACCCCGAGATGTTTTTCTCACTCCTACTAGTGAATGTAATGTAACACACACCCATACAATGCGCACCACCCCGTGATGTGTTTCTCACTCCTACTAGTGAATGTAATGTAACACACACCCATACAATGCGCACCACCCCGTGATGTTTTTCTCACTCCTACTAGTGAATGTAATGTAACACACACCCATACAATGCGCACCACCCCGTGATGTTTTTCTCACTCCTACTAGTGAATGTAATGTAACACACACCCATACATTGCGCACCACCCCGTGATGTTTTTCTCACTCCTACTAGTGAATGTAATGTAACACACACCCATACGATGCGCACCACCCCGTGATGTTTTTCTCACTCCTACTAGTGAATGTAATGTAACACACACCCATACAATGCGCACCACCCCATGATGTTTTTCTCACTCCTACTAGTGAATGTAATGTAACACACACCCATACAATGCGCACCACCCCGTGATGTTTTTCTCACTCCTACTAGTGAATGTAATGTAACACACACCCATACAATGCGCACCACCCCGTGATGTTTTTCTCACTCCTACTAGTGAATCTAATGTAACACACACCCATACAATGCGCACCACCCCGTGATGTTTTTCTCACTCCTTCTAGTGAATGTAACACACACCCATACAATGCGCACTACCCCGTGATGTTTTTCTCACTCCTTCTAGTGAATCTAATGTAACACACACCCATACAATGCGCACCACCCCGTGATGTGTTTCTCACTCCTACTAGTGAATGTAATGTAACACACACCCATACAATGCGCACCACCCCGTGATGTTTTTCTCACTACTACTAGTGAATCTAATGTAACACACACCCATACAATGCGCACCACCCCGTGATGTTTTTCTCACTCCTACTAGTGAATGCAATGTAACACACACCCATACAATGCGCACCACCCCGTGATGTTTTTCTCACTCCTACTAGTGAATGTAATGTAACACACACCCATACAATGCGCACCACCCCGTGATGTTTTTCTCACTCCTACTAGTGAATGTAATGTAACACACACCCATACAATGCGCACCAACCCGTGATGTTTTTCTCACTCCTACTAGTGTATGTCATGTAACACACACCCATAAAATGCGCACCACCCCGTGATGTTTTTCTCACTTCTACTAGTGAAGCTAATGTAACACACACCCAAACAATGCGCACCACCCCGTGATGTTTTTCTCACTCCTACTAGTGAATGTAATGTAACACACACCCATACAATGCGCACCACCCCGTGATGTTTTTCTCACTCCTACTAGTGAATCTAATGTAACACACACCCATACAATGCGCACCACCCCGTGATGTTTTTCTCACTCCTACTAGTGAATCTAATGTAACACACACCCACACAATGCGCACCACCCCGTGATGTTTTTCTCACTCCTACTAGTGAATCTAATGTAACACACACCCATACAATGCGCACCACCCCGTGATGTTTTTCTCACTCCTACTAGTGAATGTAATGTAACACACACCCATACAATGCGCACCACCCCGTGATGTTTTTCTCACTCCTCTTAGTGAATGTAATGTAACACACACCCATACAATGCGCACCACCCCGTGATGTTTTTCTCACTCCTACTAGTGAATCTAATGTAACACACACCCATACAATGCGCACCACCCCGTGATGTTTTTCTCACTCCTACTAGTGAATGTAAAGTAACACACACCCATACAAGGCGCACCACCCCGTGATGTTTTTCTCACTCCTACTAGTGAATGTAATGTAACACACACCCATACATTGCGCACCACCCCGTGATGTTTTTCTCACTCCTACTAGTGAATGTAATGTAACACACACCCATACAATGCGCACCACCCCGTGATGTTTTTCTCACTCCTACTAGTGAATCTAATGTAACACACACCCATACAATGCGCACCACTCCGTGATGTTTTCCTCACTCCTACTAGTGAATCTAATGTAACACACACCCATGCAATGCGCACCACCCCATGATGTTTTTCTCACTCCTACTAGTGAAAGTAATGTAACACACACCCATACAATGCGCACCACCCCGTGATGTTTTTCTCACTCCTACTAGTGAATGTAAAGTAACACACACCCATACAAGGCGCACCACCCCGTGATGTTTTTCTCACTCCTACTAGTGAATGTAATGTAACACACACCCATACATTGCGCACCACCCCGTGATGTTTTTCTCACTCCTACTAGTGAATGTAATGTAACACACACCCATACAATGCGCACCACCCCGTGATGTTTTTCTCACTCCTACTAGTGAATGTAATGTAACACACACCCATACAATGCGCACCATCCCGTGATGTTTTTCTCACTCCTACTAGTGAATGTAATGTAACACACACCCATACAATGCGCACCACCCCGTGATGTTTTTCTCACTCCTACTAGTGAATGTAATGTAACACACACCCATACAATGCGCACCACCCCGTGATGTTTTTCTCACTCCTACTAGTGAATCTAATGTAACACACACCCATACAATGCGCACCACCCCGTGATGTTTTTCTCACTCCTACTAGTGAATGTAATGTAACACACACCCATACAATGCGCACCACCCGGTGATGTTTTTCTCACTCCTACTAGTGAATGTAATGTACACACACCCACACAATGCGCACCACCCCGTGATGTTTTTCTCACTCCTACTATTGAATCTAATGTACACACACCCATACAATGCGCACCACCCCGTGATGTTTTTCTCACTCCTACAAGTGAATCTAATGTAACACACACCCATACAATGCGCACCACCTCGTGATGTTTTTCTCACTCCTACTAGTGAATGTAATGTAAGACACACCCATACAATGCGCACCACCCCGTGATGTTTTTCTGACTCCTACTAGTGAATGTAATGTAACACACACCCATACATTGCGCACCACCCCGTGATGTTTTTCTCACTCCTACTAGTGAATGTAATGTAACACACACCCATACAATGCGCACCACCCCGTGATGTTTTTCTCACTCCTACTAGTGAATCTAATGTAACACACACCCATACAATGCGCACCACCCCGTGATGTTTTCTCACTCCTTCTAGTGAATGTAACACACACCCATACAATGCGCACTACCCCGTGATGTTTTTCTCACTCCTTCTAGTGAATCTAATGTAACACACACCCATACAATGCGCACCACCCCGTGATGTGTTTCTCACTCCTACTAGTGAATGTAATGTAACACACACCCATACAATGCGCACCACCCCGTGATGTTTTTCTCACTACTACTAGTGAATCTAATGTAACACACACCCATACAATGCGCACCACCCCGTGATGTTTTTCTCACTCCTACTAGTGAATGCAATGTAACACACACCCATACAATGCGCACCACCCCGTGATGTTTTTCTCACTCCTACTAGTGAATGTAATGTAACACACACCCATACAATGCGCACCACCCCGTGATGTTTTTCTCACTCCTACTAGTGTATGTAATGTAACACACACCCATACAATGCGAACCAACCCGTGATGTTTTTCTCACTCCTACTAGTGTATGTCATGTAACACACACCCATACAATGCGCACCACCCCGTGATGTTTTTCTCACTTCTACTAGTGAAGCTAATGTAACACACACCCAAACAATGCGCACCACCCCGTGATGTTTTCTCACTCCTACTAGTGAATGTAATGTAACACACACCATACAATGCGCACCACCCCGTGATGTTTTTCTCACTCCTACTAGTGAATCTAATGTAGCCACACCCATACAATGCGCACCACCCCGTGATGTTTTTCACTCCTACTAGTGAATCTAATGTAACACACACCCATACAATGCGCACCACCCCGTGATGTTTTTCTCACTCCTACTAGTGAATCTAATGTAACACACACCCATACAATGCGCACCACCCCGTGATGTTTTTCTCACTCCTACTAGTGAATGTAATGTAACACACACCCATACAATGCGCACCACTCCGTGATGTTTTTCTCACTCCTCTTAGTGAATGTAATGTAACACACACCCATACAATGCGCACCACCCCGTGATGTTTTTCTCACTCCTACTAGTGAATCTAATGTAACACACACCCATACAATGCGCACCACCCCGTGATGTTTTTCTCACTCCTACTAGTGAATCTAATGTAACACACACCCATACAATGTGCACCACTCCGTGATGTTTTCCTCACTACTACTAGTGAATCTAATGTAATCACACCCATACAATGCGCACCACCCCGTGATGTTTTTCTCACTCCTACTAGTGAATCTAATGTAACACACACCCATACAATGCGCACCCCCCGTGATGTTTTTCTCACTCCTACTAGTGAATGTAATGTAACACACACCCATACAATGCGCACCACAACCGTGATGTTTTTCTCACTCCTACTACTGAATCTAATGTAACACACACCCATACAATGCGCACCACCCCATGATGTTTTCTCACTCCTACTAGTGAAAGTAATGTAACACACACCCATACAATGCGCACCACCCCGTGATGTTTTTCTCACTCCTACTAGTGAATGTAATGTAACACACACCCATATAAGGCGCACCACCCGTGATGTTTTTCTCACTCCTACTAGTGAATGTAATGTAACACACACCCATACATTGCGCACCACCCCGTGATGTTTTTCTCACTCCTACTAGTGAATGTAATGTAACACACACCCATACAATGCGCACCACCCCGTGATGTTTTTCTCACTCCTACTAGTGAATGTAATGTAACACACACCCATACAATGCGCACCATCCCCGTGATGTTTTTCTCACTCCTACTAGTGAATGTAATGTAACACACACCCATACAATGCGCACCACCCCGTGATGTTTTCTCACTCCTACTAGTGAATGTAATGTAACACACACCCATACAATGCGCACCACCCCGTGATGTTTTTCTCACTCCTACTAGTGAATGTAATGTAACACACACCCATACAATGCGCACCTCCCCGTGATGTTTTTCTCACTCCTACTAGTGAATCTAATGTAACACACACTCATACAATGCGCACCACCCCGTGATGTTTTTCTCACTCCTACTAGTGAATGTAATGTAACACACACCCATACAATGCGCACCACCCCGTGATGTTTTTCTCACTCCTACTAGTGAATGCAATGTAACACACACCCATACCATGCGCACCACCACGTGATGTTTTTCTCACTCCTTCTAGTGAATGTAATGTAACACACACCCATACAATGCGCACCACCCCGAGATGTTTTTCTCACTCCTACTAGTGAATGTAATGTAACACACACCCATACAATGCGCACCACCCCGTGATGTGTTTCTCACTCCTACTAGTGAATGTAATGTAACACACACCCATACAATGCGCACCACCCCGTGATGTTTTTCTCACTCCTACTAGTGAATGTAATGTAACACACACCCATACAATGCGCACCACCCCGTGATGTTTTTCTCACTCCTACTAGTGAATGTAATGTAACACACACCCATACATTGCGCACCACCCAGTGATGTTTTTCTCACTCCTACTAGTGAATGTAATGTAACACACACCCATACGATGCGCACCACCCCGTGATGTTTTTCTCACTCCTACTAGTGAATGTAATGTAACACACACCCATACAATGCGCACCACCCCATGATGTTTTTCTCACTCCTACTAGTGAATGTAATGTAACACACACCCATACAATGCGCACCACCCCGTGATGTTTTTCTCACTCCTACTAGTGAATGTAATGTAACACACACCCATACAATGCGCACCACCCCGTGATGTTTTTCTCACTCCTACTAGTGAATCTAATGTAACACACACCCATACAATGCGCACCACCCCGTGATGTTTTTCTCACTCCTTCTAGTGAATGTAACACACACCCATACAATGCGCACTACCCCGTGATGTTTTTCTCACTCCTTCTAGTGAATCTAATGTAACACACACCCATACAATGCGCACCACCCCGTGATGTGTTTCTCACTCCTACTAGTGAATGTAATGTAACACACACCCATACAATGCGCACCACCCCGTGATGTTTTTCTCACTACTACTAGTGAATCTAATGTAACACACACCCATACAATGCGCACCACCCCGTGATGTTTTTCTCACTCCTACTAGTGAATGCAATGTAACACACACCCATACAATGCGCACCACCCCGTGATGTTTTTCTCACTCCTACTAGTGAATGTAATGTAACACACACCCATACAATGCGCACCACCCCGTGATGTTTTTCTCACTCCTACTAGTGAATGTAATGTAACACACACCCATACAATGCGCACCAACCCGTGATGTTTTTCTCACTCCTACTAGTGTATGTCATGTAACACACACCCATACAATGCGCACCACCCCGTGATGTTTTTCTCACTTCTACTAGTGAAGCTAATGTAACACACACCCAAACAATGCGCACCACCCCGTGATGTTTTTCTCACTCCTACTAGTGAATGTAATGTAACACACACCCATACAATGCGCACCACCCCGTGATGTTTTTCTCACTCCTACTAGTGAATCTAATGTAACACACACCCATACAATGCGCACCACCCCGTGATGTTTTTCTCACTCCTACTAGTGAATCTAATGTAACACACACCCACACAATGCGCACCACCCCGTGATGTTTTTCTCACTCCTACTAGTGAATCTAATGTAACACACACCCATACAATGCGCACCACCCCGTGATGTTTTTCTCACTCCTACTAGTGAATGTAATGTAACACACACCCATACAATGCGCACCACCCCGTGATGTTTTTCTCACTCCTCTTAGTGAATGTAATGTAACACACACCCATACAATGCGCACCACCCCGTGATGTTTTTCTCACTCCTACTAGTGAATCTAATGTAACACACACCCATACAATGCGCACCACCCCGTGATGTTTTTCTCACTCCTACTAGTGAATCTAATGTAACACACACCCATACAATGTGCACCACTCCGTGATGTTTTCCTCACTACTACTAGTGAATCTAATGTAATACACACCCATACAATGCGCACCACCCCGTGATGTTTTTCTCACTCCTACTAGTGAATCTAATGTAACACACACGCATACAATGCGCACCACCCCGTGATGTTTTTCTCACTCCTACTAGTGAATCTAATGTAACACACACCCATACAATGCGCACCACACCGTGATGTTTTTCTCACTCCTACTAGTGAATCTAATGTAACACACACCCATACAATGCGCACCACCCCGTGATGTTTTTCTCACTCCTACTAGTGAATCTAATGTAACACACACCCATACAATGCGCACCACTCCGTGATGTTTTCCTCACTCCTACTAGTGAATCTAATGTAATACACACCCATACAATGCGCACCACCCCGTGATGTTTTTCTCACTCCTACTATTGAATCTAATGTAACACACACCCATACAATGCGCACCACCCCGTGATGTTTTTCTCACTCCTACTAGTGAATGTAATGTAACACACACCCATACAATGCGCACCACACCGTGATGTTTTTCTCACTCCTACTAGTGAATCTAATGTAACACACACCCATGCAATGCGCACCACCCCATGATGTTTTTCTCACTCCTACTAGTGAAAGTAATGTAACACACACCCATACAATGCGCACCACCCCGTGATGTTTTTCTCACTCCTACTAGTGAATGTAATGTAACACACACCCATACAAGGCGCACCACCCCGTGATGTTTTTCTCACTCCTACTAGTGAATGTAATGTAACACACACCCATACATTGCGCACCACCCCGTGATGTTTTTCTCACTCCTACTAGTGAATGTAATGTAACACACACCCATACAATGCGCACCACCCCGTGATGTTTTTCTCACTCCTACTAGTGAATGTAATGTAACACACACCCATACAATGCGCACCATCCCGTGATGTTTTTCTCACTCCTACTAGTGAATGTAATGTAACACACACCCATACAATGCGCACCACCCCGTGATGTTTTTCTCACTCCTACTAGTGAATGTAATGTAACACACACCCATACAATGCGCACCACCCCGTGATGTTTTTCTCACTCCTACTAGTGAATCTAATGTAACACACACCCATACAATGCGCACCACCCCGTGATGTTTTTCTCACTCCTACTAGTGAATGTAATGTAACACACACCCATACAATGCGCACCACCCGGTGATGTTTTTCTCACTCCTACTAGTGAATGTAATGTAACACACACCCACACAATGCGCACCACCCCGTGATGTTTTTCTCACTCCTACTATTGAATCTAATGTAACACACACCCATACAATGCGCACCACCCCGTGATGTTTTTCTCACTCCTACAAGTGAATCTAATGTAACACACACCCATACAATGCGCACCACCTCGTGATGTTTTTCTCACTCCTACTAGTGAATGTAATGTAAGACACACCCATACAATGCGCACCACCCCGTGATGTTTTTCTGACTCCTACTAGTGAATGTAATGTAACACACACCCATACATTGCGCACCACCCCGTGATGTTTTTCTCACTCCTACTAGTGAATGTAATGTAACACACACCCATACAATGCGCACCACCCCGTGATGTTTTTCTCACTCCTACTAGTGAATCTAATGTAACACACACCCATACAATGCGCACCACCCCGTGATGTTTTTCTCACTCCTTCTAGTGAATGTAACACACACCCATACAATGCGCACTACCCCGTGATGTTTTTCTCACTCCTTCTAGTGAATCTAATGTAACACACACCCATACAATGCGCACCACCCCGTGATGTGTTTCTCACTCCTACTAGTGAATGTAATGTAACACACACCCATACAATGCGCACCACCCCGTGATGTTTTTCTCACTACTACTAGTGAATCTAATGTAACACACACCCATACAATGCGCACCACCCCGTGATGTTTTTCTCACTCCTACTAGTGAATGCAATGTAACACACACCCATACAATGCGCACCACCACGTGATGTTTTTCTCACTCCTACTAGTGAATGTAATGTAACACACACCCATACAATGCGCACCACCCCGTGATGTTTTTCTCACTCCTACTAGTGTATGTAATGTAACACACACCCATACAATGCGAACCAACCCGTGATGTTTTTCTCACTCCTACTAGTGTATGTCATGTAACACACACCCATACAATGCGCACCACCCCGTGATGTTTTTCTCACTTCTACTAGTGAAGCTAATGTAACACACACCCAAACAATGCGCACCACCCCGTGATGTTTTTCTCACTCCTACTAGTGAATGTAATGTAACACACACCCATACAATGCGCACCACCCCGTGATGTTTTTCTCACTCCTACTAGTGAATCTAATGTAGCACACACCCATACAATGCGCACCACCCCGTGATGTTTTTCTCACTCCTACTAGTGAATCTAATGTAACACACACCCACACAATGCGCACCACCCCGTGATGTTTTTCTCACTCCTACTAGTGAATCTAATGTAACACACACCCATACAATGCGCACCACCCCGTGATGTTTTTCTCACTCCTACTAGTGAATGTAATGTAACACACACCCATACAATGCGCACCACTCCGTGATGTTTTTCTCACTCCTCTTAGTGAATGTAATGTAACACACACCCATACAATGCGCACCACCCCGTGATGTTTTTCTCACTCCTACAAGTGAATCTAATGTAACACACACCCATACAATGCGCACCACCCCGTGATGTTTTTCTCACTCCTACTAGTGAATCTAATGTAACACACACCCATACAATGTGCACCACTCCGTGATGTTTTCCTCACTACTACTAGTGAATCTAATGTAATACACACCCATACAATGCGCACCACCCCGTGATGTTTTTCTCACTCCTACTAGTGAATCTAATGTAACACACACCCATACAATGCGCACCACCCCGTGATGTTTTTCTCACTCCTACTAGTGAATGTAATGTAACACACACCCATACAATGCGCACCACACCGTGATGTTTTTCTCACTCCTACTACTGAATCTAATGTAACACACACCCATACAATGCGCACCACCCCATGATGTTTTTCTCACTCCTACTAGTGAAAGTAATGTAACACACACCCATACAATGCGCACCACCCCGTGATGTTTTTCTCACTCCTACTAGTGAATGTAATGTAACACACACCCATATAAGGCGCACCACCCCGTGATGTTTTTCTCACTCCTACTAGTGAATGTAATGTAACACACACCCATACATTGCGCACCACCCCGTGATGTTTTTCTCACTCCTACTAGTGAATGTAATGTAACACACACCCATACAATGCGCACCACCCCGTGATGTTTTTCTCACTCCTACTAGTGAATGTAATGTAACACACACCCATACAATGCGCACCATCCCGTGATGTTTTTCTCACTCCTACTAGTGAATGTAATGTAACACACACCCATACAATGCGCACCACCCCGTGATGTTTTTCTCACTCCTACTAGTGAATGTAATGTAACACACACCCATACAATGCGCACCACCCCGTGATGTTTTTCTCACTCCTACTAGTGAATCTAATGTAACACACACCCATACAATGCGCACCACCCCGTGATGTTTTTCTCACTCCTTCTAGTGAATGTAACACACACCCATACAATGCGCACCACCCCGTGATGTTTTTCTCACTGCTTCTAGTGAATCTAATGTAACACACACCCATACAATGTGCACCACCCCGTGATGTGTTTCTCACTCCTACTAGTGAATGTAATGTAACACACACCCATACAATGCGCACCACCCCGTGATGTTTTTCTCACTCCTACTAGTGAATCTAATGTAACACACACCCATACAATGCGCACCACCCCGTGATGTTTTTCTCACTCCTACTAGTGAATGCAATGTAACACACACCCATACAATGCGCACCACCCCGTGATGTTTTTCTCACTCCTACTAGTGAATCTAATGTAACACACACCCATACAATGCGCACCACCCCGTGATGTTTTTCTCACTCCTACTAGTGAATGTAATGTAACACACACCTATACAATGCGCACCACCCCGTGATGTTTTTCTCACTCCTACTAGTGAATCTAATGTAACACACACCCATACAATGCGCACCACCCCGTGATGTTTTCTCACTCCTACTAGTGAATGTAATGTAACACACACCCATACAATGCGCACCACCCCGTGATGTTTTCCTCACTCCTACTAGTGAATCTAATGTAATACACACCCATACAATGCGCACCACCCCGTCATGTTTTTCTCACTCCTACTAGTGAATCTAATGTAACACACACCCATACAATGCGCACCACCACGTGATGTTTTTCTCACTCCTACTAGTGAATGTAATGTAACACACACCCATACAATGCGCACCACCTCGTGATGTTTTTCTCACTCCTACTAGTGAATGTAATGTAACACACACCCATACAATGCGCACCACCCCGTGATGTTTTTCTCACTCCTACTAGTGAATGTAATGTAACACACACCCATACAATGCGCACCACCCGGTGATGTTTTTCTCACTCCTACTAGTGAATGTAATGTAACACACACCCATACAATGCGCACCACCCCGTGATGTTTTTCTCACTCCTACTAGTGAATGTAATGTACCACACACCCATACAATGCGCACCACCCCGTGATGTTTTTCTCACTCCTACTAGTGAATGTAATGTAACACACACCCATACAATGCGCACCACCCCGTGATATTTTTCTCACTCCTACTAGTGAATCTAATGTAACACACACCCATACAATGCGCACCACCCCGTGATGTTTTTCTCACTCCTACTAGTGAATGTAATGTAACACACACCCATACAATGCGCACCACCCCGTGATGTTTTTCTCACTCCTACTAGTGAATGTAATGTAACACACACCCATACAATGCGCACCACCCCGTGATGTTTTTCTCACTCCTACTAGTGAATGTAATGTAACACACACCCATACAATGCGCACCACACCGTGATGTTTTTCTCACTTCTACAAGTGAATCTAATGTAACACACACCCATACAATGCGCACCACCCCGTGATGTTTTTCTCACTCCTACTATTGAATCTAATGTAACACACACCCATACAATGCGCACCACCCCGTGATGTTTTTCTCACTCCTACTAGTGAATCTAATGTAACACACACCCATACAATGCGCAACACCCCGTGATGTTTTTCTCACTCCTGCTAGTGAATCTAATGTAACACACACCCATACAATGCGCACCACCCCGTGATGTTTTTCTCACTCCTACTAGTGAATGTAATGTAACACACACCCATAAAATGCGCACCACCCCGTGATGTTTTTCTCACTCCTACAAGTGAATCTAATGTAACACACACCCATACAATGCGCACCACCCCGTGATGTTTTTCTCACTCCTACTAGTGAATCTAATGTAACACACACCCATACAATGCGCACCACCCCGTGATGTTTTTCTCACTCCTACTAGTGAATGTAATGTAACACACACCCATACAATGCGCACCACCCCGTGATGTTTTTCTCACTCCTACTAGTGAATGTAATGTAACACACACCCATACAATGCGCACCACCCCGTGATGTTTTTCTCACTCCTACTAGTGAATCTAATGTAACACACACCCATACAATGCGCTCCACCCCGTGATGTTTTTCTCACTCCTACTAGTGAATGTAATGTAACACACACCCATACAATGCGCACCACCCCGAGATGTTTTTCTCACTCCTACTAGTGAATGCAATGTAACACACACCCATTCAATGCGCACCACCCCGTGATGTTTTTCTCACTCCTACTAGTGAATGTAATGTAACACACACCCATACAATGCGCACCACCCCGTGATGTTTTTCTCACTCCTACTAGTGAATTTAATGTAACACACCCCCAAACAATGCGCACCACCCCGTGATGTTTTTCTCACTCCTACTAGTGTATGTAATGTAACACACACCCATACAATGCGAACCAACCCGTGATGTTTTTCTCACTCCTACTAGTGTATGTCATGTAACACACACCCATACAATGCGCACCACCCCGTGATGTTTTTCTCACTTCTACTAGTGAAGCTAATGTAACACACACCCAAACAATGCGCACCACCCCGTGATGTTTTTCTCACTCCTACTAGTGAATGTAATGTAACACACACCCATACAATGCGCACCACCCCGTGATGTTTTTCTGACTCCTACTAGTGAATCTAATGTAGCACACACCCATACAATGCGCACCACCCCGTGATGTTTTTCTCACTCCTACTAGTGAATCTAATGTAACACACACCCACACAATGCGCACCACCCCGTGATGTTTTTCTCACTCCTACTAGTGAATCTAATGTAACACACACCCATACAATGCGCACCACCCCGTGATGTTTTTCTCACTCCTACTAGTGAATGTAATGTAACACACACCCATACAATGCGCACCACTCCGTGATGTTTTTCTCACTCCTCTTAGTGAATGTAATGTAACACACACCCATACAATGCGCACCACCCCGTGATGTTTTTCTCACTCCTACTAGTGAATCTAATGTAACACACACCCATACAATGCGCACCACCCCGTGATGTTTTTCTCACTCCTACTAGTGAATCTAATGTAACACACACCCATACAATGTGCACCACTCCGTGATGTTTTCCTCACTACTACTAGTGAATCTAATGTAATACACACCCATACAATGCGCACCACCCCGTGATGTTTTTCTCACTCCTACTAGTGAATCTAATGTAACACACACCCATACAATGCGCACCACCCCGTGATGTTTTTCTCACTCCTACTAGTGAATGTAATGTAACACACACCCATACAATGCGCACCACACCGTGATGTTTTTCTCACTCCTACTACTGAATCTAATGTAACACACACCCATACAATGCGCACCACCCCATGATGTTTTTCTCACTCCTACTAGTGAAAGTAATGTAACACACACCCATACAATGCGCACCACCCCGTGATGTTTTTCTCACTCCTACTAGTGAATGTAATGTAACACACACCCATATAAGGCGCACCACCCCGTGATGTTTTTCTCACTCCTACTAGTGAATGTAATGTAACACACACCCATACATTGCGCACCACCCCGTGATGTTTTTCTCACTCCTACTAGTGAATGTAATGTAACACACACCCATACAATGCGCACCACCCCGTGATGTTTTTCTCACTCCTACTAGTGAATGTAATGTAACACACACCCATACAATGCGCACCATCCCGTGATGTTTTTCTCACTCCTACTAGTGAATGTAATGTAACACACACCCATACAATGCGCACCACCCCGTGATGTTTTTCTCACTCCTACTAGTGAATGTAATGTAACACACACCCATACAATGCGCACCACCCCGTGATGTTTTTCTCACTCCTACTAGTGAATCTAATGTAACACACACCCATACAATGCGCACCACCCCGTGATGTTTTTCTCACTCCTTCTAGTGAATGTAACACACACCCATACAATGCGCACCACCCCGTGATGTTTTTCTCACTGCTTCTAGTGAATCTAATGTAACACACACCCATACAATGTGCACCACCCCGTGATGTGTTTCTCACTCCTACTAGTGAATGTAATGTAACACACACCCATACAATGCGCACCACCCCGTGATGTTTTTCTCACTCCTACTAGTGAATCTAATGTAACACACACCCATACAATGCGCACCACCCCGTGATGTTTTTCTCACTCCTACTAGTGAATGCAATGTAACACACACCCATACAATGCGCACCACCCCGTGATGTTTTTCTCACTCCTACTAGTGAATCTAATGTAACACACACCCATACAATGCGCACCACCCCGTGATGTTTTTCTCACTCCTACTAGTGAATGTAATGTAACACACACCTATACAATGCGCACCACCCCGTGATGTTTTTCTCACTCCTACTAGTGAATCTAATGTAACACACACCCATACAATGCGCACCACCCCGTGATGTTTTCTCACTCCTACTAGTGAATGTAATGTAACACACACCCATACAATGCGCACCACCCCGTGATGTTTTCCTCACTCCTACTAGTGAATCTAATGTAATACACACCCATACAATGCGCACCACCCCGTCATGTTTTTCTCACTCCTACTAGTGAATCTAATGTAACACACACCCATACAATGCGCACCACCACGTGATGTTTTTCTCACTCCTACTAGTGAATGTAATGTAACACACACCCATACAATGCGCACCACCTCGTGATGTTTTTCTCACTCCTACTAGTGAATGTAATGTAACACACACCCATACAATGCGCACCACCCCGTGATGTTTTTCTCACTCCTACTAGTGAATGTAATGTAACACACACCCATACAATGCGCACCACCCGGTGATGTTTTTCTCACTCCTACTAGTGAATGTAATGTAACACACACCCATACAATGCGCACCACCCCGTGATGTTTTTCTCACTCCTACTAGTGAATGTAATGTACCACACACCCATACAATGCGCACCACCCCGTGATGTTTTTCTCACTCCTACTAGTGAATGTAATGTAACACACACCCATACAATGCGCACCACCCCGTGATATTTTTCTCACTCCTACTAGTGAATCTAATGTAACACACACCCATACAATGCGCACCACCCCGTGATGTTTTTCTCACTCCTACTAGTGAATGTAATGTAACACACACCCATACAATGCGCACCACCCCGTGATGTTTTTCTCACTCCTACTAGTGAATGTAATGTAACACACACCCATACAATGCGCACCACCCCGTGATGTTTTTCTCACTCCTACTAGTGAATGTAATGTAACACACACCCATACAATGCGCACCACCCCGTGATGTTTTTCTCACTTCTACAAGTGAATCTAATGTAACACACACCCATACAATGCGCACCACCCCGTGATGTTTTTCTCACTCCTACTATTGAATCTAATGTAACACACACCCATACAATGCGCACCACCCCGTGATGTTTTTCTCACTCCTACTAGTGAATCTAATGTAACACACACCCATACAATGCGCAACACCCCGTGATGTTTTTCTCACTCCTGCTAGTGAATCTAATGTAACACACACCCATACAATGCGCACCACCCCGTGATGTTTTTCTCACTCCTACTAGTGAATGTAATGTAACACACACCCATAAAATGCGCACCACCCCGTGATGTTTTTCTCACTCCTACAAGTGAATCTAATGTAACACACACCCATACAATGCGCACCACCCCGTGATGTTTTTCTCACTCCTACTAGTGAATCTAATGTAACACACACCCATACAATGCGCACCACCCCGTGATGTTTTTCTCACTCCTACTAGTGAATGTAATGTAACACACACCCATACAATGCGCACCACCCCGTGATGTTTTTCTCACTCCTACTAGTGAATGTAATGTAACACACACCCATACAATGCGCACCACCCCGTGATGTTTTTCTCACTCCTACTAGTGAATCTAATGTAACACACACCCATACAATGCGCTCCACCCCGTGATGTTTTTCTCACTCCTACTAGTGAATGTAATGTAACACACACCCATACAATGCGCACCACCCCGAGATGTTTTTCTCACTCCTACTAGTGAATGCAATGTAACACACACCCATTCAATGCGCACCACCCCGTGATGTTTTTCTCACTCCTACTAGTGAATGTAATGTAACACACACCCATACAATGCGCACCACCCCGTGATGTTTTTCTCACTCCTACTAGTGAATTTAATGTAACACACCCCCAAACAATGCGCACCACCCCGTGATGTTTTTCTCACTCCTACTAGTGAATGTAATGTAACACACACTCATACAATGCGCACCACCCCGTGATGTTTTTCTCACTCCTACTAGTGAATGTAATGTAACACACACCCATACATTGCGCACCACCCCGTGATGTTTTTCTCACTCCTACTAGTGAATGCAATGTAACACAGACCCATACAATGCGCACCACCCCGTGATGTTTTTCTCACTCCTACTAGTGAATGTAATGTAACACACACCCATACAATGCGCACCGCCCCGTGATGCTTTTCTCACTCCTACTAGTGAATTTAATGTAACACACCCCCAAATAATGCGCACCGCCCCGTGATGTTTTTCTCACTCCTACTCGTGAATGTAATTTAACACACACCCATACAATGCGCACCACCCCGTGATGTTTTTCTCACTCCTACTAGTGAATGTAATGTACCACACACCCATACAATGCGCACCACCCCGTGATGTTTTTCTCACTCCTACTAGTGAATGTAATGTAACACACACCCATACAATGCGCACCACCCCGTGATGTTTTTCTCACTCCTACTAGTGAATCTAATGTAACACACACCCATACAATGCGCACCACCCCGTGATGTTTTTCTCACTCCTACTAGTGAATGTAATGTAACACACACCCATACAATGCGCACCACCCCGTGATGTTTTTCTCACTCCTACTAGTGAATGTAATGTAACACACACCCACACAATGCGCACCACCCCGTGATGTTTTTCTCACTCCTACAAGTGAATCTAATGTAACACACACCCATACAATGCGCACCAGCCCGTGATGTTTTTCTCACTCCTACTAGTGAATGTAATGTAACACACACCCATACAATGCGCACCACCCCGTGATGTTTTTCTGAGTCCTACTAGTGAATGTAATGTAACACACACCCATACATTGCGCACCACCCCGTGATGTTTTTCTGACTCCTACTAGTGAATGTAATGTAACACACACCCATACAATGCGCACCACCCCGTGATGTTTTTCTCACTCCTACTAGTGAATGTAATGTAACACACACCCATACAATGCGCACCACCCCGTGATGTTTTTCTCACTCCTACTAGTGAATGTAATGTAACACACACCCATACAATGCGCACCACCCCGTGATGTTTTTCTCACTCCTACTAGTGAATGTAATGTAACACACACCCATACAATGCGCACCACCCCGTGATGTTTTTCTCACTCCTACTAGTGAATGTAATGTAACACACACCCAAACAATGCGCACCACCCCGTGATGTTTTTCTCACTCCTACTAGTGAATGTAATGTAACACACACCCATACAATGCGCACCACCCCGTGATGTTTTTCTCACTCCTACTAGTGAATCTAATGTAACACACACCCATACAATGCGCACCACCCCGTGATGTTTTTCTCACTCCTTCAACGAATGTAATGTAACACACACCCATACATTGCGCACCACCCCTTGATGTTTTTCTCACTCCTACTAGTTAATGTAACGTAACACACCCCCATACAATGCGCAGCACCCCGTGATGTTTTTCTCACTCCTACTAGTGAATCTAATGTAACACACACCCATACAATGCGCACCACCCCGTGATGTTTTTCTCACTCCTACTAGTGAATCTAATGTAACACACACCCATACAATGCGCACCACATCGTGATGTTTTTCTCACTCCTACTAGTGAATCTAATGTAACACACACCCATACAATGCGCACCACCCCGTGATGTTTTTCTCACTCCTACTAGTGAATGTAATGTAACACACACCCATACAATGCGCACCACCCCGTGATGTTTTTCTCACTCCTACTAGTGAATGTAATGTAACACACACCCATACAATGCGCACCACCCCGTGATGTTTTTCTGACTCCTACTAGTGAATGTAATGTAAAACACACCCATACATTGCGCACCACCCCGTGATGTTTTTCTCACTCCTACTAGTGAATCTAATGTAACACACACCCATACAATGCGCACCACCCCGTGATGTTTTTCTCACTCCTTCTAGTGAATGTAACACACACCCATACAATGCGCACCACCCCGTGATGTTTTTCTCACTCCTTCTAGTGAATCTAATGTAACACACACCCATACAATGCGCACCACCCCGTGATGTGTTCCTCACTCCTACTAGTGAATGTAATGTAACACACACCCATACAATGCGCACCACCCCGTGATGTTTTTCTCACTCCTACTAGTGAATCTAATGTAACACACACCCATACAATGCGCACCACCCCGTGATGTTTTTCTCACTCCTACTAGTGAATGCAATGTAACACACACCCATACAATGCGCACCACCCCGTGATGTTTTTCTCACTCCTACTAGTAAATGTAATGTAACACACACCTATACAATGCGCACCACCCCGTGATGTTTTTCTCACTGCTACTAGTGAATGTAATGTAACACACACCCATACAATGCGCACCAACCCGTGATGTTTTTCTCACTCCTACTAGTGTATGTAATGTAACACACACCCATACAATGCGCACCACCCCGTGATGTTTTTCTCACTTCTACTAGTGAAGCTAATGTAACACACACCCAAACAATGCGCACCACCCCGTGATGTTTTTCTCACTCCTACTAGTGAATCTAATGTAACACACACCCATACAATGCGCACCACCACGTGATGTTTTTCTCACTCCTACTAGTGAATCTAATGTAACACACACCCATACAATGCGCACCACCCCGTGATGTTTTTCTCACTCCTACTAGTGAATCTAATGTAACACACACCCATACAATGCGCACCACCCCGTGATGTTTTTCTCACTCCTACTAGTGAATCTAATGTAACACACACCCATACAATGCGCACCACCCCGTGATGTTTTTCTCACTCCTACTAGTGAATGTAATGTAACACACACCCATACAATGCGCACCACCCCGTGATGTTTTTCTCACTCCTACTAGTGAATCTAATGTAACACACACCCATACAATGCGCACCACCCCGTGATGTTTTTCTCACTCCTCTTAGTGAATGTAATGTAACACACACCCATACAATGCGCACCACCCCGTGATGTTTTTCTCACTCCTACTAGTGAATGTAATGTAACACACACCCATACAATGCGCACCACCCCGTGATGTTTTTCTCACTCCTACTAGTGAATGTAATGTAACACACACCCATACAATTCGCATCACCCCGTAATGTTTTCCTCACTCCTACTAGTCAATCTAATGTAATACACACCCATACAATGCGCACCACCCCGTGATGTTTTTCTCACTCCTACTAGTGAATCTAATGTAACACACACCCATACAATGCGCACCACCCCGTGATATTTTTCTAACTCCTACTAGTGAATGTAATGTAACACACACCCATACAATGCGCACCACCTCGTGATGTTTTTCTCACTCCTACTAGTGAATGTAATGTAACACACACCCATACAATGCGCACCACCCCGTGATGTTTTTCTCACTCCTACTAGTGAATGTAATGTAACACACACCCATACAATGCGCACCACCCGGTGATGTTTTTCTCACTCCTACTAGTGAATGTAATGTACCACACACCCATACAATGCGCACCACCCCGTGATGTTTTTCTCACTCCTACTAGTGAATGTAATGTAACACACACCCATACAATGCACACCACCCCGTGACATTTTTCTCACTCCTACTAGTGAATCTAATGTAACACACACCCATACAATGCGCACCACCCCGTGATGTTTTTCTCACTCCTACTAGTGAATGTAATGTAACACACACCCATACAATGCGCACCACCCCGTGATGTTTTTCTTACTCCTACTAGTGAATGTAATGTAACACACACCCATACAATGCGCACCACCCCGTGATGTTTTTCTCACTCCTACTAGTGAATGTAATGTAACACACACCCATACAATGCGCACCACCCCGAGATGTTTTTCTCACTCCTACTAGTGAATGCAATGTAACACACACCCATACAATGCGCACCACCCCGTGATGTTTTTCTCACTCCTACTAGTGAATGTAATGTAACACACACCCATACAATGCGCACCACCCCGTGATGTTTTTCTCACTCCTACTAGTGAATTTAATGTAACACACCCCCAAACAATGCGCACCACCCCGTGATGTTTTTCTCACTCCTACTAGTGAATGTAATGTAACACACACCCATACAATGCGCACCACCCCGTGATGTTTTTCTCACTCCTACTAGTGAATGTAATGTAACACACACCCATACATTGCGCACCACCCCATGATGTTTTTCTCACTCCTAGTAGTGAATGTAATGTAACACACACCCATACAATGCGCACCACCCCGTGATGTTTTTCTCACTCCTACTAGTGAATGTAATGTAACACACACCCATACAATGCGCACCACCCCGTGATGTTTTTCTCAGTCCTACTAGTGAATGCAATGTAACACAGACCCATACAATGCGCACCACCCCGTGATGTTTTTCTCACTCCTACTAGTGAATGTAATGTAACACACACCCATACAATGCCCACCACCCCGTGATGCTTTTCTCACTCCTACTAGTGAATTTAATGTAACACACCCCCAAACAATGCGCACCACCCCGTGATGTTTTTCTCACTCCTACTAGTGAATGTAATTTAACACACACCCATACAATGCGCACCACCCCGTGATGTTTTTCTCACTCCTACTAGTGAATGTAATGTACCACACACCCATACAATGCGCACCACCCCGTAATGTTTTTCTCACTCCTACTAGTGAATGTAATGTAACACACACCCATACAATGCGCACCACCCGATGATGTTTTTCTCACTCCTACTAGTGAATCTAATGTAACACACACCCATACAATGCGCACCACCCCGTGATGTTTTTCTCACTCCTACTAGTGAATGTAATGTAACACACACCCATACAATGCGCACCACCCCGTGATGTTTTTCTCACTCCTACTAGTGAATGTAATGTAACACACACCCACACAATGCGCACCACCCCGTGATGTTTTTCTCACTCCTACTATTGAATCTAATGTAACACACACCCATACAATGCGCACCACCCCGTGATGTTTTTCTCACTCCTACAAGTGAATCTAATGTAACACACACCCATACAATGCGCACCACCCCGTGATGTTTTTCTCACTCCTACTAGTGAATGTAATGTAACACACACCCATACAATGCGCACCACCCCGTGATGTTTTTCTGACTCCTACTAGTGAATGTAATGTAACACACACCCATACATTGCGCACCACCCCGTGATGTTTTTCTCACTCCTACTAGTGAATGTAATGTAACACACACCCATACAATGCGCACCACCCCGTGATGTTTTTCTCACTCCTACTAGTGAATGTAATGTAACACACACCCATACAATGCGCACCACCCCGTGATGTTTTTCTCACTCCTACTAGTGAATGTAATGTAACACACACCCATACAATGCGCACCACCCCGTGATGTTTTTCTCACTCCTACTAGTGAATGTAATGTAACACACACCCAAACAATGCACACCACCCCGTGATGTTTTTCTCACTCCTACTAGTGAATGTAATGTAACACACACCCATACAATGCGCACCACCCCGTGATGTTTTTCTCACTCCTACTAGTGAATGTAATGTAACACACACCCATACAATGCGCACCACCCCGTGATGTTTTTCTGACTCCTACTAGTGAATGTAATGTAAAACACACCCATACATTGCGCACCACCCCGTGATGTTTTTCTCACTCCTACTAGTGAATCTAATGTAACACACACCCATACAATGCGCACCACCCCGTGATGTTTTTCTCACTCCTTCTAGTGAATGTAACACACACCCATACAATGCGCACCACCCCGTGATGTTTTTCTCACTCCTTCTAGTGAATCTAATGTAACACACACCCATACAATGCGCACCACCCCGTGATGTGTTCCTCACTCCTACTAGTGAATGTAATGTAACACACACCCATACAATGCGCACCACCCCGTGATGTTTTTCTCACTCCTACTAGTGAATCTAATGTAACACACACCCATACAATGCGCACCACCCCGTGATGTTTTTCTCACTCCTACTAGTGAATGCAATGTAACACACACCCATACAATGCGCACCACCCCGTGATGTTTTTCTCACTCCTACTAGTAAATGTAATGTAACACACACCTATACAATGCGCACCACCCCGTGATGTTTTTCTCACTCCTACTAGTGAATGTAATGTAACACACACCCATACAATGCGCACCAACCCGTGATGTTTTTCTCACTCCTACTAGTGTATGTAATGTAACACACACCCATACAATGCGCACCACCCCGTGATGTTTTTCTCACTTCTACTAGTGAAGCTAATGTAACACACACCCAAACAATGCGCACCACCCCGTGATGTTTTTCTCACTCCTACTAGTGAATGTAATGTAACACACACCCATACAATGCGCACCACCCCGTGATGTTTTTCTCACTCCTACTAGTGAATCTAATGTAACACACACCCATACAATGCGCACCACCCCGTGATGTTTTTCTCACTCCTACTAGTGAATCTAATGTAACACACACCCATACAATGCGCACCACCCCGTGATGTTTTTCTCACTCCTACTAGTGAATCTAATGTAACACACACCCATACAATGCGCACCACCCCGTGATGTTTTTCTCACTCCTACTAGTGAATGTAATGTAACACACACCCATACAATGCGCACCACCCCGTGATGTTTTTCTCACTCCTACTAGTGAATCTAATGTAACACACACCCATACAATGCGCACCACCCCGTGATGTTTTTCTCACTCCTCTTAGTGAATGTAATGTAACACACACCCATACAATGCGCACCACCCCGTGATGTTTTTCTCACTCCTACTAGTGAATGTAATGTAACACACACCCATACAATGCGCACCACCCCGTGATGTTTTTCTCACTCCTACTAGTGAATGTAATGTAACACACACCCATACAATTCGCATCACCCCGTGATGTTTTCCTCACTCCTACTAGTGAATCTAATGTAATACACACCCATACAATGCGCACCACCCCGTGATGTTTTTCTCACTCCTACTAGTGAATCTAATGTAACACACACCCATACAATGCGCACCACCCCGTGATGTTTTTCTAACTCCTACTAGTGAATGTAATGTAACACACACCCATACAATGCGCACCACCTCGTGATGTTTTTCTCACTCCTACTAGTGAATGTAATGTAACACACACCCATACAATGCGCACCACCCCGTGATGTTTTTCTCACTCCTACTAGTGAATGTAATGTAACACACACCCATACAATGCGCACCACCCGGTGATGTTTTTCTCACTCCTACTAGTGAATGTAATGTAACACACACCCATACAATGCGCACCACCCCGTGATGTTTTTCTCACTCCTACTAGTGAATGTAATGTACCACACACCCATACAATGCGCACCACCCCGTGATGTTTTTCTCACTCCTACTAGTGAATGTAATGTAACACACACCCATACAATGCACACCACCCCGTGATATTTTTCTCACTCCTACTAGTGAATCTAATGTAACACACACCCATACAATGCGCACCACCCCGTGATGTTTTTCTCACTCCTACTAGTGAATGTAATGTAACACACACCCATACAATGCGCACCACCCCGTGATGTTTTTCTCACTCCTACTAGTGAATGTAATGTAACACACACCCATACAATGCGCACCACCCCGTGATGTTTTTCTCACTCCTACTAGTGAATGTAATGTAACACACACCCATACAATGCGCACCACCCCGAGATGTTTTTCTCACTCCTACTAGTGAATGCAATGTAACACACACCCATACAATGCGCACCACCCCGTGATGTTTTTCTCACTCCTACTAGTGAATGTAATGTAACACACACCCATACAATGCGCACCACCCCGTGATGTTTTTCTCACTCCTACTAGTGAATTTAATGTAACACACCCCCAAACAATGCGCACCACCCCGTGATGTTTTTCTCACTCCTACTAGTGAATGTAATGTAACACACACCCATACAATGCGCACCACCCCGTGATGTTTTTCTCACTCCTACTAGTGAATGTAATGTAACACACACCCATACATTGCGCACCACCCCATGATGTTTTTCTCACTCCTAGTAGTGAATGTAATGTAACACACACCCATACAATGCGCACCACCCCGTGATGTTTTTCTCACTCCTACTAGTGAATGTAATGTAACACACACCCATACAATGCGCACCACCCCGTGATGTTTTTCTCACTCCTACTAGTGAATGCAATGTAACACAGACCCATACAATGCGCACCACCCCGTGATGTTTTTCTCACTCCTTCTAGTGAATGTAATGTAACACACACCCATACAATGCCCACCACCCCGTGATGCTTTTCTCACTCCTACTAGTGAATTTAATGTAACACACCCCCAAACAATGCGCACCACCCCGTGATGTTTTTCTCACTCCTACTAGTGAATGTAATTTAACACACACCCATACAATGCGCACCACCCCGTGATGTTTTTCTCACTCCTACTAGTGAATGTAATGTACCACACACCCATACAATGCGCACCACCCCGTAATGTTTTTCTCACTCCTACTAGTGAATGTAATGTAACACACACCCATACAATGCGCACCACCCCGTGATGTTTTTCTCACTCCTACTAGTGAATCTAATGTAACACACACCCATACAATGCGCACCACCCCGTGATGTTTTTCTCACTCCTACTAGTGAATGTAATGTAACACACACCCATACAATGCGCACCACCCCGTGATGTTTTTCTCACTCCTACTAGTGAATGTAATGTAACACACACCCACACAATGCGCACCACCCCGTGATGTTTTTCTCACTCCTACTATTGAATCTAATGTAACACACACCCATACAATGCGCACCACCCCGTGATGTTTTTCTCACTCCTACAAGTGAATCTAATGTAACACACACCCATACAATGCGCACCACCCCGTGATGTTTTTCTCACTCCTACTAGTGAATGTAATGTAACACACACCCATACAATGCGCACCACCCCGTGATGTTTTTCTGACTCCTACTAGTGAATGTAATGTAACACACACCCATACATTGCGCACCACCCCGTGATGTTTTTCTCACTCCTACTAGTGAATGTAATGTAACACACACCCATACAATGCGCACCACCCCGTGATGTTTTTCTCACTCCTAGAGTGAATGTAATGTAACACACACCCATACAATGCGCACCACCCCGTGATGTTTTTCTCACTCCTACTAGTGAATGTAATGTAACACACACCCATACAATGCGCACCACCCCGTGATGTTTTTCTCACTCCTACTAGTGAATGTAATGTAACACACACCCAAACAATGCACACCACCCCGTGATGTTTTTCTCACTCCTACTAGTGAATGTAATGTAACACACACCCATACAATGCGCACCACCCCGTGATGTTTTTCTCACTCCTACTAGTGAATCTAATGTAACACACACCCATACAATGCGCACCACCCCGTGATGTTTTTCTCACTCCTTCTAGTGAATGTAATGTAACACACACCCATACATTGCGCACCACCCCTTGATGTTTTTCTCACTCCTACTAGTTAATGTAACGTAACACACACCCATACAATGCGCACCACCCCGTGATGTTTTTCTCACTCCTACTAGTGAATCTAATGTAACACACACCCATACAATGCGCACCACCCCGTGATGTTTTTCTCACTCCTACTAGTGAATCTAATGTAACACACACCCATACAATGCGCACCACATCGTGATGTTTTTCTCACTCCTACTAGTGAATCTAATGTAACACACACCCATACAATGCGCACCACCCCGTGATGTTTTTCTCACTCCTACTAGTGAATGTAATGTAACACACACCCATACAATGCGCACCACCCCGTGATGTTTTTCTCACTCCTACTAGTGAATGTAATGTAACACACACCCATACAATGCGCACCACCCCGTGATGTTTTTCTCACTCCTACTAGTGAATGTAATGTAAAACACACCCATACATTGCGCACCACCCCGTGATGTTTTTCTCACTCCTACTAGTGAATGTAATGTAACACACACCCATACAATGCGCACCACCCCGTGATGTTTTTCTCACTCCTACTAGTGAATGTAATGTAAAACACACCCATACAATGCGCACCACCCCGTGATGTTTTTCTCACTCCTACTAGTGAATCTAATGTAACACACACCCATACAATGCGCACCACCCCGTGATGTTTTTCTCACTCCTACTAGTGAATGTAATGTAACACACACCCATACAATGCGCACCACCCCGTGATGTTTTTCTCACTCCTACTAGTGAATCTAATGTAACACACACCCATACAATGCGCACCACCCCGTGATGTTTTTCTCACTCCTACTAGTGAATGTAATGTAAAACACACCCATACATTGCGCACCACCCCGTGATGTTTTTCTCACTCCTACTAGTGAATGTAATGTAACACACACCCATACAATGCGCACCACCCCGTGATGTTTTTCTCACTCCTTCTAGCGAATGTAACACACACCCATACAATGCGCACCACCCCGTGATGTTTTTCTCACTCCTTCTAGTGAATCTAATGTAACACACACCCATACAATGCGCACCACCCCGTGATGTGTTTCTCACTCCTACTAGTGAATGTAATGTAACACACACCCATACAATGCGCACCACCCCGTGATGTTTTTCTCACTCCTACTAGTGAATCTAATGTAACACACACCCATACAATGCGCACCACCCCGTGATGATTTTCTCACTCCTACTAGTGAATGCAATGTAACACACACCCATACAATGCGCACCACCCCGTGATGTTTTTCTCACTCCTACTAGTAAATGTAATGTAACACACACCTATACAATGCGCACCACCCCGTGATGTTTTTCTCACTCCTACTAGTGAATGTAATGTAACACACACCCATACAATGCGCACCAACCCGTGATGTTTTTCTCACTCCTACTAGTGTATGTAATGTAACACACACCCATACAATGCGCACCACCCCGTGATGTTTTTCTCACTTCTACTAGTGAAGCTAATGTAACACACACCCAAACAATGCGCACCACCCCGTGATGTTTTTCTCACTCCTACTAGTGAATGTAATGTAACACACACCCATACAATGCGCACCACCCCGTGATGTTTTTCTCACTCCTACTAGTGAATGTAATGTAACACACACCCATACAATGCGCACCACCCCGTGATGTTTTTCTCACTCCTACTAGTGAATCTAATGTAACACACACCCATACAATGCGCACCACCCCGTGATGTTTTTCTCACTCCTCTTAGTGAATGTAATGTAACACACACCCATACAATGCGCACCACCCCGTGATGTTTTTCTCACTCCTACTAGTGAATGTAATGTAACACACACCCATACAATGCGCACCACCCCGTGATGTTTTTCTCACTCCTACTAGTGAATGTAATGTAACACACACCCATACAATTCGCACCACCCCGTGATGTTTTCCTCACTCCTACTAGTGAATCTAATGTAATACACACCCATACAATGCGTACCACCCCGTGATGTTTTTCTCACTCCTACTAGTGAATCTAATGTAACACACACCCATACAATGCGCACCACCCCGTGATGTTTTTCTCACTCCTACTAGTGAATGTAATGTAACACACACCCATACAATGCGCACCACCTCGTGATGTTTTTCTCACTCCTACTAGTGAATGTAATGTAACACACACCCATACAATGCGCACCACCCCGTGATGTTTTTCTCACTCCTACTAGTGAATGTAATGTAACACACACCCATACAATGCGCACCACCTGGTGATGTTTTTCTCACTCCTACTAGTGAATGTAATGTAACACACACCCATACAATGCGCACCACCCCGTGATGTTTTTCTCACTCCTACTAGTGAATGTAATGTACCACACACCCATACAATGCGCACCACCCCGTGATGTTTTTCTCACTCCTACTAGTGAATGTAATGTAACACACACCCATACAATGCGCACCACCCCGTGATATTTTTCTCACTCCTACTAGTGAATCTAATGTAACACACACCCATACAATGCGCACCACCCCGTGATGTTTTTCTCACTCCTACTAGTGAATGTAATGTAACACACACCCATACAATGCGCACCACCCCGTGATGTTTTTCTCACTCCTACTAGTGAATGTAATGTAACACACACCCATACAATGCGCACCACCCCGTGATGTTTTTCTCACTCCTACTAGTGAATGTAATGTAACACACACCCATACAATGCGCACCACCCTGTGATGTTTTTCTCACTCCTACAAGTGAATCTAATGTAACACACACCCATACAATGCGCACCACCCCGTGATGTTTTTCTCACTCCTACTATTGAATCTAATGTAACACACACCCATACAATGCGCACCACCCCGTGATGTTTTTCTCACTCCTACTAGTGAATATAATGTAACACACACTCATACAATGCGCAACACCCCGTGATGTTTTTCTCACTCCTACTAGTGAATCTAATGTAACACACACCCATACAATGCGCACCACCCCGTGATGTTTTTCTCACTCCTACTAGTGAATGTAATGTAACACACACCCATAAAATGCGCACCACCCCGTGATGTTTTTCTGACTCCTACTAGTGAATGTAATGTAACACACACCCGTACAATGCGCACCACCCCGTGATGTTTTTCTGACTCCTACTAGTGAATGTAATGTAACACACACCCATACATTGCGCACCACCCCGTGATGTTTTTGTCACTCCTACTAGTGAATGTAATGTAACACACACCCATACAATGCGCACCACCCCGTGATGTTTTTCTCACTCCTACTAGTGAATGTAATGTAACACACACCCATACAATGCGCACCACCCCGTGATGTTTTTCTCACTCCTACTAGTGAATGTAATGTAACACACACCCATACAATGCGCACCACCCCGTGATGTTTTTCTCACTCCTACTAGTGAATGTAATGTAACACACCCCCAAACAATGCGCACCACCCCGTGATGTTTTTCTCACTCCTACTAGGGAATGTAATGTAACACACACCCATACAATGCGCACCACCCCGTGATGTTTTTCTCACTCCTACTAGTGAATGTAATGTAACACACACCCATAAAATGCGCACCACCCCGTGATGTTTTTCTCACTCCTACAAGTGAATCTAATGTAACACACACCCATACAATGCGCACCACCCCGTGATGTTTTTCTCACTCCTACTAGTGAATCTAATGTAACACACACCCAAACAATGTGCACCACCCCGTGATGTTTTTCTCACTCCTACTAGTGAATGTAATGTAACACACACCCATACAATGCGCACCACCCCGTGATGTTTTTCTCACTCCTACTAGTGAATGTAATGTAACACACACCCATACAATGCGCACCACCCCGTGATGTTTTTCTCACTCCTACTAGTGAATCTAATGTAACACACACCCATACAATGCGCACCACCCCGTGATGTTTTTCTCACTCCTACTAGTGAATGTAATGTAACACACACCCATACAATGCGCACCACCCCGAGATGTTTTTCTCACTCCTACTAGTGAATGCAATATAACACACACCCATACAATGCGCACCACCCCGTGATGTTTTTCTCACTCCTACTAGTGAATGTAATGTAACACACACCCATACAATGCGCACCACCCCGTGATGTTTTTCTCACTCCTACTAGTGAATTTAATGTAACACACCCCCAAACAATGCGCACCACCCCGTGATGTTTTTCTCACTCCTACTAGTGAATGTAATGTAACACACACCCATACAATGCGCACCACCCCGTGATGTTTTTCTCACTCCTACTAGTGAATGTAATGTAACACACACCCATACATTGCGCACCACCCCATGATGTTTTTCTCACTCCTACTAGTGAATGTAATGTAACACACACCCATACAATGCGCACCACCCCGTGATGTTTTTCTCACTCCTACTAGTGAATGTAATGTAACACACACCCATACAATGCGCACCACCCCGTGATGTTTTTCTCACTCCTACTAGTGAATGCAATGTAACACAGACCCATACAATGCGCACCACCCCGTGATGTTTTTCTCACTCCTACTAGTGAATGTAATGTAACACACACCCATACAATGCGCACCACCCCGTGATGTTTTTCTCACTCCTACTAGTGAATTTAATGTAACACACCCCCAAACAATGCGCACCACCCCGTGATGTTTTTCTCACTCCTACTAGTGAATGTAATTTAACACACACCCATACAATGCGCACCACCCCGTGATGTTTTTCTCACTCCTACTAGTGAATGTAATGTACCACACACCCATACAATGCGCACCACCCCGTAATGTTTTTCTCACTCCTACTAGTGAATGTAATGTAACACACACCCATACAATGCGCACCACCCCGTGATGTTTTTCTCACTCCTACTAGTGAATCTAATGTAACACACACCCATACAATGCGCACCACCCCGTGATGTTTTTCTCACTCCTACTAGTGAATGTAATGTAACACACACCCATACAATGCGCACCACCCCGTGATGTTTTTCTCACTCCTACTAGTGAATGTAATGTAACACACACCCACACAATGCGCACCACCCCGTGATGTTTTTCTCACTCCTACTATTGAATCTAATGTAACACACACCCATACAATGCGCACGACCCCGTGATGTTTTTCTCACTCCTACAAGTGAATCTAATGTAACACACACCCATACAATGCGCACCACCCCGTGATGTTTTTCTCACTCCTAATAGTGAATGTAATGTAACACACACCCATACAATGCGCACCACCCCGTGATGTTTTTCTGACTCCTACTAGTGAATGTAATGTAACACACACCCATACATTGCGCACCACCCCGTGATGTTTTTCTCACTCCTACTAGTGAATGTAATGTAACACACACCCATACAATGCGCACCACCCCGTGATGTTTTTCTCACTCCTACTAGTGAATGTAATGTAACACACACCCATACAATGCGCACCACCCCGTGATGATTTTCTCACTCCTACTAGTGAATGTAATGTAACACACACCCATACAATGCGCACCACCCCGTGATGTTTTTCTCACTCCTACTAGTGAATGTAATGTAACACACACCCAAACAATGCACACCACCCCGTGAAGTTTTTCTCACTCCTACTAGTGAATGTAATGTAACACACACCCATACAATGCGCACCACCCCGTGATGTTTTTCTCACTCCTACTAGTGAATCTAATGTAACACACACCCATACAATGCGCACCACCCCGTGATGTTTTTCTCACTCCTTCTAGTGAATGTAATGTAACACACACCAATACATTGCGCACCACCCCTTGATGTTTTTCTCACTCCTACTAGTTAATGTAACGTAACACACACCCATACAATGCGCACCACCCCGTGATGTTTTTCTCACTCCTACTAGTGAATCTAATGTAACACACACCCATACAATGCGCACCACCCCGTGATGTTTTTCTCACTCCTACTAGTGAATCTAATGTAACACACACCCATACAATGCGCACCACATCGTGATGTTTTTCTCACTCCTACTAGTGAATCTAATGTAACACACACCCATACAATGCGCACCACCCCGTGATGTTTTTCTCACTCCTACTAGTGAATGTAATGTAACACACACCCATACATTGCGCACCACCCCGTGATGTTTTTCTCACTCCTACTAGTGAATGTAATGTAACACACACCCATACATTGCGCACCACCCCATGATGTTTTTCTCACTCCTACTAGTGAATGTAATGTAACACACACCCATACAATGCGCACCACCCCGTGATGTTTTTCTCACTCCTACTAGTGAATGTAATGTAACACACACCCATACAATGCGCACCACCCCGTGATGTTTTTCTCACTCCTACTAGTGAATGCAATGTAACACAGACCCATACAATGCGCACCACCCCGTGATGTTTTTCTCACTCCTACTAGTGAATGTAATGTAACACACACCCATACAATGCGCACCACCCCGTGATGTTTTTCTCACTCCTACTAGTGAATTTAATGTAACACACCCCCAAACAATGCGCACCACCCCGTGATGTTTTTCTCACTCCTACTAGTGAATGTAATTTAACACACACCCATACAATGCGCACCACCCCGTGATGTTTTTCTCACTCCTACTAGTGAATGTAATGTACCACACACCCATACAATGCGCACCACCCCGTAATGTTTTTCTCACTCCTACTAGTGAATGTAATGTAACACACACCCATACAATGCGCACCACCCCGTGATGTTTTTCTCACTCCTACTAGTGAATCTAATGTAACACACACCCATACAATGCGCACCACCCCGTGATGTTTTTCTCACTCCTACTAGTGAATGTAATGTAACACACACCCATACAATGCGCACCACCCCGTGATGTTTTTCTCACTCCTACTAGTGAATGTAATGTAACACACACCCACACAATGCGCACCACCCCGTGATGTTTTTCTCACTCCTACTATTGAATCTAATGTAACACACACCCATACAATGCGCACCACCCCGTGATGTTTTTCTCACTCCTACAAGTGAATCTAATGTAACACACACCCATACAATGCGCACCACCCCGTGATGTTTTTCTCACTCCTACTAGTGAATGTAATGTAACACACACCCATACAATGCGCACCACCCCGTGATGTTTTTCTGACTCCTACTAGTGAATGTAATGTAACACACACCCATACATTGCGCACCACCCCGTGATGTTTTTCTCACTCCTACTAGTGAATGTAATGTAACACACACCCATACAATGCGCACCACCCCGTGATGTTTTTCTCACTCCTACTAGTGAATGTAATGTAACACACACCCATACAATGCGCACCACCCCGTGATGTTTTTCTCACTCCTACTAGTGAATGTAATGTAACACACACCCATACAATGCGCACCACCCCGTGATGTTTTTCTCACTCCTACTAGTGAATCTAATGTAACACACACCCAAACAATGCACACCACCCCGTGATGTTTTTCTCACTCCTACTAGTGAATGTAATGTAACACACACCCATACAATGCGCACCACCCCGTGATGTTTTTCTCACTCCTACTAGTGAATCTAATGTAACACACACCCATACAATGCGCACCACCCCGTGATGTTTTTCTCACTCCTTCTAGTGAATGTAATGTAACACACACCCATACATTGCGCACCACCCCTTGATGTTTTTCTCACTCCTACTAGTTAATGTAACGTAACACACACCCATACAATGCGCACCACCCCGTGATGTTTTTCTCACTCCTACTAGTGAATCTAATGTAACACACACCCATACAATGCGCACCACCCCGTGATGTTTTTCTCACTCCTACTAGTGAATCTAATGTAACACACACCCATACAATGCGCACCACATCGTGATGTTTTTCTCACTCCTACTAGTGAATCTAATGTAACACACACCCATACAATGCGAACCACCCCGTGATGTTTTTCTCACTCCTACTAGTGAATGTAATGTAACACACACCCATACAATGCGCACCACCCCGTGATGTTTTTCTCACTCCTACTAGTGAATGTAATGTAACACACACCCATACAATGCGCACCACCCCGTGATGTTTTTCTGACTCCTACTAGTGAATGTAATGTAAAACACACCCATACATTGCGCACCACACCGTGATGTTTTTCTCACTCCTACTAGTGAATGTAATGTAACACACACCCATACAATGCGCACCACCCCGTGATGTTTTTCTCACTCCTAATAGTGAATGTAATGTAACACACACCCATACAATGCGCACCACCCCGTGATGTTTTTCTCACTCCTACTAGTGAATGTAATGTAACACACACCCATACAATGCGCACCACCCCGTGATGTTTTTCTCACTCCTACTAGTGAATGTAATGTAACACACCCCCAAACAATGCGCACCACCCCGTGATGTTTTTCTCACTCCTACTAGTGAATGTAATGTAACACACACCCATACAATGCGCACCACCCCGTGATGTGTTTCTCACTCCTACTAGTGAATCTAATGTAACACACACCCATACAATGCGCACCACCCCTTGATGTTTTTCTCACTCCTTCTAGTGAATGTAATGTAACACACACCCATACATTGCGCACCACCCCGTGATGTTTTTCTCACTCCTACTAGTTAATGTAATGTAACACACACCCATACAATGCGCACCACCCCGTGATGTTTTTCTCACTCCTACTACTGAATGTAACGTAACACACACCCATACAATGCGAACCACCCCGTGATGTTTTTCTCACTCCTCCTAGTGAATGTAATGTAACACACACCCATACAATGCGCACCACCCCGTGATGTTTTTCTCACTCCTACTAGTGAATGTAATGTAACACACACCCATACAATGCGCACCACCCCGTGATGTTTTTCTCACTCCTACTAGTGAATCTAATGTAACACACACCCATACAATGTGCACCACCCCGTGATGTTTTTCTCACTCCTACTAGTGAATGTAATGTAACACACACCCATACAATGCGCACCACCCCGTGATATTTTTCTCACTCCTACTAGTGAATCTAATGTAACACACACCCATACAATGCGCACCACCCCGTGATGTTTTTCTCACTCCTACTAGTGAATGTAATGTAATACACACCCATACAATGCGCACCACCCCGTGATGTTTTTCTCACTCCTACTAGTGAATGTAATGTAACACACACCCATACAATGCGCACCACCCCGTGATGTTTTTCTCACTCCTACTAGTGAATGTAATGTAACACACACCCATACAATGCGCACCACCCCGTGATGTTTTTCTCACTCCTACAAGTGAATCTAATGTAACACACACCCATACAATGCGCACCACCCCGTGATGTTTTTCTCACTCCTACTAGTGAATGTAATGTAACACACCCCCAAACAATGCGCACCACCCCGTGATGTTTTTCTCACTCCTACTAGTGAATGTAATGTAACACACACCCATACAATGCGCACCACCCCGTGATGTTTTTCTCACTCCTACTAGTGAATGTAATGTAACACACACCCATACAATGCGCACCACCCCGTGATGTTTTTCTCACTCCTACAAGTGAATCTAATGTAACACACACCCATACAATGCGCACCACCCCGTGATGTTTTTCTCACTCCTACTAGTGAATGTAATGTAACACACACCCATACAATGCGCACCACCCCGTGATGTTTTTCTCACTCCTACTAGTGAATCTAATGTAACACACACCCATACAATGCGCAACACCCCGTGATGTTTTTCTCACTCCTACTAGTGAATCTAATGTAACACACACCCATACAATGCGCACCACCCCGTGATGTTTTTCTCACTCCTACTAGTGAATGTAATGTAACACACACCCATAAAATGCGCACCACCCCGTGATGTTTTTCTCACTCCTACTAGTGAATGTAATGTAACACACACCCATACAATGCGCACCACCCTGTGATGTTTTTCTGACTCCTACTAGTGAATGTAATGTAACACACACCCATACATTGCGCACCACCCCGTGATGTTTTTCTCACTCCTACTAGTGAATGTAATGTAACACACACCCATACAATGCGCACCACCCCGTGATGTTTTTCTCACTCCTACTAGTGAATGCAATGTAACACACACCCATACAATGCGCACCACCCCGTGATGTTTTTCTCACTCCTACTAGTGAATGTAATGTAACACACACCCATACAATGCGCACCACCCCGTGATGTTTTTCTCACTCCTACTAGTGAATTTAATGTAACACACCCCCAAACAATGCGCACCACCCCGTGATGTTTTTCTCACTCCTACTAGTGAATGTAATGTGACACACACCCATACAATGCGCACCACCCCGTGATGTTTTTCTCACTCCTACTAGTGAATGTAATGTAACACACACCCATACAATGCGCACCACCCCGTGATGTTTTTCTCACTCCTACTAGTGAATTTAATGTAACACACCCCCAAACAATGCGCACCACCCCGTGATGTTTTTCTCACTCCTACTAGTGAATGTAATGTAACACACACCCATGCAATGCGCACCACCCCGTGATGTTTTTCTCACTCCTACTAGTGAATGTAATGTAACACACACCCATACAATGCGCACCACCCCGTGATGTTTTTCTCACTCCTACTAGTGAATGTAATGTAACACACACCCATACAATGCGCACCACCCCGTGATGTTTTTCTCACTCCTACTAGTGAATGTAATGTAACACACACCCATACAATGCGCACCACCCCGAGATGTTTTTCTCACTCCTACTAGTGAATCTAATGTAACACACACCCATACAATGCGCACCACCCCGTGATGCTTTTCTCACTCCTACTAGTGAATGCAATGTAACACAGACCCATACAATGCGCACCACCCCGTGATGTTTTTCTCACTCCTACTAGTGAATGTAATGTAACACACACCCATACAATGCGCACCACCCCGTGATGTTTTTCTCACTCCTACTAGTGAATTTAATGTAACACACCCCCAAACAATGCGCACCACCCCGTGATGTTTTTCTCACTCCTACTAGTGAATGTAATTTAACACACACCCATACAATGCGCACCACCCCGTGATGTTTTTCTCACTCCTACTAGTGAATGTAATGTACCACACACCCATACAATGCGCACCACCCCGTAATGTTTTTCTCACTCCTACTAGTGAATGTAATGTAACACACACCCATACAATGCGCACCACCCCGTGATGTTTTTCTCACTCCTACTAGTGAATCTAATGTAACACACACCCATACAATGCGCACCACCCCGTGATGTTTTTCTCACTCCTACTAGTGAATGTAATGTAACACACACCCATACAATGCGCACCACCCCATGATGTTTTTCTCACTCCTACTAGTGAATGTAATGTAACACACACCCACACAATGCGCACCACCCCGTGATGTTTTTCTCACTCCTACTATTGAATCTAATGTAACACACACCCATACAATGCGCACCACCCCGTGATGTTTTTCTCACTCCTACAAGTGAATCTAATGTAACACACACCCATACAATGCGCACCACCCCGTGATGTTTTTCTCACTCCTACTAGTGAATGTAATGTAACACACACCCATACAATGCACACCACCCCGTGATGTTTTTCTGACTCCTACTAGTGAATGTAATGTAACACACACCCATACAATGCGCACCACCCCGTGATGTTTTTCTCACTCCTACTAGTGAATGTAATGTAACACACACCCATACAATGCGCACCACCCCGTGATGTTTTTCTCACTCCTACTAGTGAATGTAATGTAACACACACCCAAACAATGCACACCACCCCGTGATGTTTTTCTCACTCCTACTAGTGAATGTAATGTAACACACACCCATACAATGCGCACCACCCCGTGATGTTTTTCTCACTCCTACTAGTGAATGTAATGTAACACACACCCATACAATGCGCACCACCCCGTGATGTTTTTCTGACTCCTACTAGTGAATGTAATGTAAAACACACCCATACATTGCGCACCACACCGTGATGTTTTTCTCACTCCTACTAGTGAATGTAATGTAACACACACCCATACAATGCGCACCACCCCGTGATGTTTTTCTCACTCCTAATAGTGAATGTAATGTAACACACACCCATACAATGCGCACCACCCCGTGATGTTTTTCTCACTCCTACTAGTGAATGTAATGTAACACACACCCATACAATGCGCACCACCCCGTGATGTTTTTCTCACTCCTACTAGTGAATGTAATGTAACACACCCCCAAACAATGCGCACCACCCCGTGATGTTTTCCTCACTCCTACTAGTGAATGTAATGTAACACACACCCATACAATGCGCACCACCCCGTGATGTGTTTCTCACTCCTACTAGTGAATCTAATGTAACACACACCCATACAATGCGCACCACCCCTTGATGTTTTTCTCACTCCTTCTAGTGAATGTAATGTAACACACACCCATACATTGCGCACCACCCCGTGATGTTTTTCTCACTCCTACTAGTTAATGTAATGTAACACACACCCATACAATGCGCACCACCCCGTGATGTTTTTCTCACTCCTACTACTGAATGTAACGTAACACACACCCATACAATGCGAACCACCCCGTGATGTTTTTCTCACTCCTCCTAGTGAATGTAATGTAACACACACCCATACAATGCGCACCACCCCGTGATGTTTTTCTCACTCCTCCTAGTGAATGTAATGTAACACACACCCATACAATGCGCACCACCCCGTGATGTTTTTCTCACTCCTACTAGTGAATCTAATGTAACACACACCCATACAATGCGCACCACCCCGTGATGTTTTTCTCACTCCTACTAGTGAATGTAATGTAACACACACCCATACAATGCGCACCACCCCGTGATGATTTTCTCACTCCTACTAGTGAATCTAATGTAACACACACCCATACAATGCGCACCACCCCGTGATGTTTTTCTCACTCCTACTAGTGAATGTAATGTAACACACACCCATACAATGCGCACCACCCCGTGATGTTTTTCTCACTCCTACTAGTGAATGTAATGTAACACACACCCATACAATGCGCACCACCCCGTGATGTTTTTCTCACTCCTACTAGTGAATGTAATGTAACACACACCCATACAATGCGCACCACCCCGTGATGTTTTTCTCACTCCTACAAGTGAATCTAATGTAACACACACCCATACAATGCGCACCACCCCGTGATGTTTTTCTCACTCCTACTAGTGAATGTAATGTAACACACACCCATAAAATGCGCACCACCCCGTGATGTTTTTCTCACTCCTACTAGTGAATGTAATGTAACACACACCCATACAATGCGCACCACCCTGTGATGTTTTTCTGACTCCTACTAGTGAATGTAATGTAACACACACCCATACATTGCGCACCACCCCGTGATGTTTTTCTCACTCCTACTAGTGAATGTAATGTAACACACACCCATACAATGCGCACCACCCCGTGATGTTTTTCTCACTCCTACTAGTGAATGCAATGTAACACACACCCATACAATGCGCACCACCCCGTGATGTTTTTCTCACTCCTACTAGTGAACGTAATGTAACACACACCCATACAATGCGCACCACCCCGTGATGTTTTTCTCACTCCTACTAGTGAATTTAATGTAACACACCCCCAAACAATGCGCACCACCCCATGATGTTTTTCTCACTCCTACTAGTGAATGTAATGTAACACACACCCATACAATGCGCACCACCCCGTGATGTTTTTCTCACTCCTACTAGTGAATGTAATGTAACACACACCCATACAATGCGCACCACCCCGTGATGTTTTTCTCACTCCTACTAGTGAATTTAATGTAACACACCCCCAAACAATGCGCACCACCCCGTGATGTTTTTCTCACTCCTACTAGTGAATGTAATGTAACACACACCCATGCAATGCGCACCACCCCGTGATGTTTTTCTCACTCCTACTAGTGAATGTAATGTAACACACACCCATACAATGCGCACCACCCCGTGATGTTTTTCTCACTCCTACTAGTGAATGTAATGTAACACACACCCATACAATGCGCACCACCCCGTGATGTTTTTCTCACTCCTACTAGTGAATGTAATGTAACACACACCCATACAATGCGCACCACCCCGTGATGTTTTTCTCACTCCTACAAGTGAATCTAATGTAACACACACCCATACAATGCGCACCACCCCGTGATGTTTTTCTCACTCCTACTAGTGTATCTAATGTAACACACACCCATACAATGTGCACCACCCCGTGATGTTTTTCTCACTCCTACTAGTGAATCTAATGTAACACACACCCATACAATGCGCAACACCCCGTGATGTTTTTCTCACTCCTACTAGTGAATCTAATGTAACACACACCCATACAATGCGCACCACCCCGTGATGTTTTTCTCACTCCTACTAGTGAATGTAATGTAACACACACCCATAAAATGCGCACCACCCCATGATGTTTTTCTCACTCCTACTAGTGAATCTAATGTAACACACACCCATACAATGCGCACCACCCTGTGATGTTTTTCTGACTCCTACTAGTGAATGTAATGTAACACACACCCATACATTGCGCACCACCCCGTGATGTTTTTCTCACTCCTACTAGTGAATGTAATGTAACACACACCCATACAATGCGCACCACCCCGTGATGTTTTTCTCACTCCTACTAGTGAATGTAATGTAACACACACCCATACAATGCGCACCACCCCGTGATGTTTTTCTCACTCCTACTAGTGAATGTAATGTAACACACACCCATACAATGCGCACCACCCCGTGATGTTTTTCTCACTCCTACTAGTGAATGTAATGTAACACACCCCCAAACAATGCGCACCACCCCGTGATGTTTTTCTCACTCCTACTAGTGAATGTAATGTAACACACACCCATACAATGCGCACCACCCCGTGATGTTTTTCTCACTCCTACTAGTGAATGTAATGTAACACACACCCATACAATGCGCACCACCCCGTGATGTTTTTCTCACTCCTACAAGTGAATCTAATGTAACACACTCCCATACAATGCGCACCACCCCGTGATGTTTTTCTCACTCCTACTAGTGAATGTAATGTAACACACACCCATACAATGCGCACCACCCCGTGATGTTTTTCTCACTCCTACTAGTGAATGTAATGTAACACACACCCATACAATGCGCACCACCCCGTGATGTTTTTCTCACTCCTCCTAGTGAATGTAATGTAACACACACCCATACAATGCGCACCACCCCGTGATGTTTTTCTCACTCCTACTAGTGAATCTAATGTAACACACACCCAAACAATGCGCACCACCCCGTGATGTTTTTCTCACTCCTACTAGTGAATGTAATGTAACACACACCCATACAATGCGCACCACCCCGTGATGTTTTTCTCACTCCTACTAGTGAATGCAATGTAACACACACCCATACAATGCGCACCACCCCGTGATGTTTTTCTCACTCCTACTAGTGAATGTAATGTAACACACACCCATACAATGCGCACCACCCCGAGATGTTTTTCTCACTCCTACTATTGAATGCAATGTAACACACACCCATACAATGCGCACCACCCCGTGATGTTTTTCTCACTTCTACTGGTGAATGTAATGTAACACACACCCATACAATGCGCACCACCCCGTGATGTTTTTCTCACTCCTACTAGTGAATTTAATGTAACACACCCCCAAACAATGCGCACCACCCCGTGATGTTTTTCTCACTCCTACTAGTGAATCTAATGTAACACACACCCATACAATGCGCACCACATCGTGATGTTTTTCTCACTCCTACTAGTGAATCTAATGTAACACACACCCATACAATGCGCACCACCCCGTGATGTTTTTCTCACTCCTACTAGTGAATGTAATGTAACACACACCCATACAATGCGCACCACCCCGTGATGTTTTTCTCACTCCTACTAGTGAATGTAATGTAACACACACCCATACAATGCGAACCACCCCGTGATGTTTTTCTGACTCCTACTAGTGAATGTAATGTAAAACACACCCATACATTGCGCACCACACCGTGATGTTTTTCTCACTCCTACTAGTGAATGTAATGTAACACACACCCATACAATGCGCACCACCCCGTGATGTTTTTCTCACTCCTAATAGTGAATGTAATGTAACACACACCCATACAATGCGCACCACCCCGTGATGTTTTTCTCACTCCTACTAGTGAATGTAATGTAACACACACCCATACAATGCGCACCACCCCGTGATGTTTTTCTCACTCCTACTAGTGAATGTAATGTAACACACCCCCAAACAATGCGCACCACCCCGTGATGTTTTTCTCACTCCTACTAGTGAATGTAATGTAACACACACCCATACAATGCGCACCACCCCGTGATGTTTTTCTCACTCCTACTAGTGAATCTAATGTAACACACACCTATACAATGCGCACCACCCCTTGATGTTTTTCTCACTCCTTCTAGTGAATGTAATGTAACACACACCCATACATTGCGCACCACCCCGTGATGTTTTTCTCACTCCTACTAGTTAATGTAATGTAACACACACCCATACAATGCGCACCACCCCGTGATGTTTTTCTCACTCCTACTACTGAATGTAACGTAACACACACCCATACAATGCGCACCACCCCGTGATGTTTTTCTCACTCCTCCTAGTGAATGTAATGTAACACACACCCATACAATGCGCACCACCACGTGATGTTTTTCTCACTCCTACTACTGAATGTAACGTAACACACACCCATACATTGCGACCACCCCGTGATGTTTTTCTCACTCCTACTAGTTAATGTAATGTAACACACACCCATACAATGCGCACCACCCCGTGATGTTTTTCTCACTCCTACTAGTGAATTTAATGTAACACACACCCATAAAATGCGCACCACCCCATGATGTTTTTCTCACTCCTACTAGTGAATGTAATGTAACACACACCCATACAATGCGCACCACCCTGTGATGTTTTTCTGACTCCTACTAGTGAATGTAATGTAACACACACCCATACATTGCGCACCACCCCGTGATGTTTTTCTAACTCCTACTAGTGAATGTAATGTAACACACACCCATACAATGCGCACCACCCCGTGATGTTTTTCTCACTCCTACTAGTGAATGTAATGTAACACACACCCATACAATGCGCACCACCCCGTGATGTTTTTCTCACTCCTACTAGTGAATGTAATGTAACACACACCCATACAATGCGCACCACCCCGTGATGTTTTTCTCACTCCTACTAGTGAATGTAATGTAACACACCCCCAAACAATGCGCACCACCCCGTGATGTTTTTCTCACTCCTACTAGTGAATGTAATGTAACACACACCCATACAATGCGCACCACCCCGTGATGTTTTTCTCACTCCTACTAGTGAATGTAATGTAACACACACCCATACAATGCGCACCACCCCGTGATGTTTTTCTCACTCCTACAAGTGAATCTAATGTAACACACACCCATACAATGCGCACCACCCCGTGATGTTTTTCTCACTCCTACTAGTGAATGTAATGTAACACACACCCATACAATGCGCACCACCCCGTGATGTTTTTCTCACTCCTACTAGTGAATGTAATGTAACACACACCCATACAATGCGCACCACCCCGTGATGTTTTTCTCACTCCTCCTAGTGAATGTAATGTAACACACACCCATACAATGCGCACCACCCCGTGATGTTTTTCTCACTCCTACTAGTGAATCTAATGTAACACACACCCAAACAATGCGCACCACCCCGTGATGTTTTTCTCACTCCTACTAGTGAATGTAATGTAACACACACCCATACAATGTGCACCACCCCGTGATGTTTTTCTCACTCCTACTAGTGAATGCAATGTAACACACACCCATACAATGCGCACCACCCCGTGATGTTTTTCTCACTCCTACTAGTGAATGTAATGTAACACACACCCATACAATGCGCACCACCCCGAGATGTTTTTCTCACTCCTACTAGTGAATGCAATGTAACACACACCCATACAATGCGCACCACCCCGTGATGTTTTTCTCACTCCTACTGGTGAATGTAATGTAACACACACCCATACAATGCGCACCACCCCGTGATGTTTTTCTCACTCCTACTAGTGAATTTAATGTAACACACCCCCAAACAATGCGCACCACCCCGTGATGTTTTTCTCACTCCTACTAGTGAATCTAATGTAACACACACCCATACAATGCGCACCACATCGTGATGTTTTTCTCACTCCTACTAGTGAATCTAATGTAACACACCCATACAATGCGCACCACCCCATGATGTTTTTCTCACTCCTACTAGTGAATGTAATGTAACACACACCCATACAATGCGCACCACCCCGTGATGTTTTTCTCACTCCTACTAGTGAATGTAATGTAACACACACCCATACAATGCGCACCACCCCGTGATGTTTTTCTGACTCCTACTAGTGAATGTAATGTAAAACACACCCATACATTGCGCACCACACCGTGATGTTTTTCTCACTCCTACTAGTGAATGTAATGTAACACACACCCATACAATGCGCACCACCCCGTGATGTTTTTCTCACTCCTAATAGTGAATGTAATGTAACACACACACATACAATGCGCACCACCCCGTGATGTTTTTCTCACTCCTACTAGTGAATGTAATGTAACACACACCCATACAATGCGCACCACCCCGTGATGTTTTTCTCACTCCTACTAGTGAATGTAATGTAACACACCCCCAAACAATGCGCACCACCCCGTGATGTTTTTCTCACTCATACTAGTGAATGTAATGTAACACACACCCATACAATGCGCACCACCCCGTGATGTTTTTCTCACTCCTACTAGTGAATCTAATGTAACACACACCCATACAATGCGCACCACCCCTTGATGTTTTTCTCACTCCTTCTAGTGAATGTAATGTAACACACACCCATACATTGCGCACCACCCCGTGATGTTTTTCTCACTCCTACTAGTTAATGTAATGTAACACACACCCATACAATGCGCACCACCCCGTGATGTTTTTCTCACTCCTACTACTGAATGTAACGTAACACACACCCATACAATGCGCACCACCCCGTGATGTTTTTCTCACTCCTCCTAGTGAATGTAATGTAACACACACCCATACAATGCGCACCACCACGTGATGTTTTTCTCACTCCTACTAGTGAATGTAATGTAACACACACCCATACAATGCGCACCACCCCGTGATGTTTTTCTCACTCCTACTAGTGAATCTAATGTAACACACACCCATACAATGCGCACCACCCCGTGATGTTTTTCTCACTCCTACTAGTGAATGTAATGTAACACACACCCATACAATGCGCACCACCCCGTGATATTTTTCTCACTCCTACTAGTGAATGTAATGTAACACACACCCATACAATGCGCACCACCCCGTGATGTTTTTCTCACTCCTACTAGTGAATGTAATGTAACACACACCCATACAATGCGCACCACCCCGTGATGTTTTTCTCACTCCTACTAGTGAATGTAATGTAACACACACCCATACAATGCGCACCACCCCGTGATGTTTTTCTCACTCCTACTATTGAATGTAATGTAACACACACCCATACAATGCGCACCACCCCGTGATGTTTTTCTCACTCCTACAAGTGAATCTAATGTAACACACACCCATACAATGCGCACCACCCCGTGATGTTTTTCTCACTCCTACTAGTGAATGTAATGTAACACACCCCCAAACAATGCGCACCACCCCGTGATGTTTTTCTCACTCCTACTAGTGAATGTAATGTAACACACACCCATACAATGCGCACCACCCCGTGATGTTTTTCTCACTCCTACTAGTGAATGTAATGTAACACACACCCATACAATGCGCACCACCCCGTGATGTTTTTCTCACTCCTACAAGTGAATCTAATGTAACACACACCCATACAATGCGCACCACCCCGTGATGTTTTTCTCACTCCTACTAGTGAATCTAATGTAACACACACCCATACAATGCGCACCACCCCGTGATGTTTTTCTCACTCCTACTAGTGAATCTAATGTAACACACACCCATACAATGCGCACCACCCCGTGATGTTTTTCTCACTGCTACTAGTGAATGTAATGTAACACACACCCATACAATGCGCACCACCCCGTGATGTTTTTCTCACTCCTACTAGTGAATGTAATGTAACACACACCCATAAAATGCGCACCACCCCGTGATGTTTTTCTCACTCCTACTAGTGAATGTAATGTAACACACACCCATACAATGCGCACCACCCTGTGATGTTTTTCTGACTCCTACTAGTGAATGTAATGTAACACACACCCATACAATGCGCACCACCCCGTGATGTTTTTCTCACTCCTACTAGTGAATGTAATGTAACACACACCCATACAATGCGCACCACCCCGTGATGTTTTTCTCACTCCTACTACTGAATGTAACGTAACACACACCCATACAATGCGAACCACCCCGTGATGTTTTTCTCACTCCTACTAGTGAATCTAATGTAACACACACCCATACAATGCGCACCACCCCGTGATGTTTTTCTCACTCCTACTAGTGAATGTAATGTAACACACACCCATACAATGCGCACCACCCCGTGATGTTTTTCTCACTCCTACTAGTGAATCTAATGTAACACACACCCATACAATGCGCACCACCCCGTGATGTTTTTCTCACTCCTACTAGTGAATGTAATGTAACACACACCCATACAATGCGCACCACCCCGTGATATTTTTCTCACTCCAACTAGTGAATCTAATGTAACACACACCCATACAATGCGCACCACCCCGTGATGTTTTTCTCACTCCTACTAGTGAATGTAATGTAACACACACCCATACAATGCGCACCACCCCGTGATGTTTTTCTCACTCCTACTAGTGAATGTAATGTAACACACACCCATACAATGCGCACCACCCCGTGATGTTTTTCTCACTCCTACTAGTGAATGTAATGTAACACACACCCATACAATGCGCACCACCCCGTGATGTTTTTCTCACTCCTACAAGTGAATCTAATGTAACACACACCCATACAATGCGCACCACCCCGTGATGTTTTTCTCACTCCTACTAGTGAATGTAATGTAACACACCCCCAAACAATGCGCACCACCCCGTGATGTTTTTCTCACTCCTACTAGTGAATGTAATGTAACACACACCCATACAATGCGCACCACCCCGTGATGTTTTTCTCACTCCTACTAGTGAATGTAATGTACCACACACCCATACAATGCGCACCACCCCGTGATGTTTTTCTCACTCCTACAAGTGAATCTAATGTAACACACACCCATACAATGCGCACCACCCCGTGATGTTTTTCTCACTCCTACTAGTGAATGTAATGTAACACACACCCATACAATGCGCACCACCCCGTGATGTTTTTCTCACTCCTCCTAGTGAATGTAATGTAACACACACCCATACAATGCGCACCACCCCGTGATGTTTTTCTCACTCCTACTAGTGAATCTAATGTAACACACACCCAAACAATGCGCACCACCCCGTGATGTTTTTCTCACTCCTACTAGTGAATGTAATGTAACACACACCCATACAATGTGCACCACCCCGTGATGTTTTTCTCACTCCTACTAGTGAATGCAATGTAACACACACCCATACAATGCGCACCACCCCGTGATGTTTTTCTCACTCCTACTAGTGAATGTAATGTAACACACACCCATACAATGCGCACCACCCCGAGATGTTTTTCTCACTCCTACTAGTGAATGCAACGTAACACACACCCATACAATGCGCACCACCCCGTGATGTTTTTCTCACTCCTACTGGTGAATGTAATGTAACACACACCCATACAATGCGCACCACCCCGTGATGTTTTTCTCACTCCTACTAGTGAATGTAATGTAACACACCCCCAAACAATGCGCACCACCCCGTGATGTTTTTCTCACTCCTACTAGTGAATGTAATGTAACACACACCCATACAATGCGCACCACCCCGTGATGTTTTTCTCACTCCTACTAGTGAATGTAATGTAACACACACCCATACAATGCGCACCACCCCGTGATGTTTTTCTCACTCCTACAAGTGAATCTAATGTAACACACACCCATACAATGCGCACCACCCCGTGATGTTTTTCTCACTCCTACTAGTGAATCTAATGTAACACACACCCATACAATGCGCACCACCCCGTGATGTTTTTCTCACTCCTACTAGTGAATCTAATGTAACACACACCCATACAATGCGCACCACCCCGTGATGTTTTTCTCACTGCTACTAGTGAATGTAATGTAACACACACCCATACAATGCGCACCACCCCGTGATGTTTTTCTCACTCCTACTAGTGAATGTAATGTAACACACACCCATAAAATGCGCACCACCCCGTGATGTTTTTCTCACTCCTACTAGTGAATGTAATGTAACACACACCCATACAATGCGCACCACCCTGTGATGTTTTTCTGACTCCTACTAGTGAATGTAATGTAACACACACCCATACAATGCGCACCACCCCGTGATGTTTTTCTCACTCCTACTAGTGAATGTAATGTAACACACACCCATACAATGCGCACCACCCCGTGATGTTTTTCTCACTCCTACTACTGAATGTAACGTAACACACACCCATACAATGCGAACCACCCCGTGATGTTTTTCTCACTCCTACTAGTGAATCTAATGTAACACACACCCATACAATGCGCACCACCCCGTGATGTTTTTCTCACTCCTACTAGTGAATGTAATGTAACACACACCCATACAATGCGCACCACCCCGTGATGTTTTTCTCACTCCTACTAGTGAATCTAATGTAACACACACCCATACAATGCGCACCACCCCGTGATGTTTTTCTCACTCCTACTAGTGAATGTAATGTAACACACACCCATACAATGCGCACCACCCCGTGATATTTTTCTCACTCCAACTAGTGAATCTAATGTAACACACACCCATACAATGCGCACCACCCCGTGATGTTTTTCTCACTCCTACTAGTGAATGTAATGTAACACACACCCATACAATGCGCACCACCCCGTGATGTTTTTCTCACTCCTACTAGTGAATGTAATGTAACACACACCCATACAATGCGCACCACCCCGTGATGTTTTTCTCACTCCTACTAGTGAATGTAATGTAACACACACCCATACAATGCGCACCACCCCGTGATGTTTTTCTCACTCCTACAAGTGAATCTAATGTAACACACACCCATACAATGCGCACCACCCCGTGATGTTTTTCTCACTCCTACTAGTGAATGTAATGTAACACACCCCCAAACAATGCGCACCACCCCGTGATGTTTTTCTCACTCCTACTAGTGAATGTAATGTAACACACACCCATACAATGCGCACCACCCCGTGATGTTTTTCTCACTCCTACTAGTGAATGTAATGTACCACACACCCATACAATGCGCACCACCCCGTGATGTTTTTCTCACTCCTACAAGTGAATCTAATGTAACACACACCCATACAATGCGCACCACCCCGTGATGTTTTTCTCACTCCTACTAGTGAATGTAATGTAACACACACCCATACAATGCGCACCACCCCGTGATGTTTTTCTCACTCCTCCTAGTGAATGTAATGTAACACACACCCATACAATGCGCACCACCCCGTGATGTTTTTCTCACTCCTACTAGTGAATCTAATGTAACACACACCCAAACAATGCGCACCACCCCGTGATGTTTTTCTCACTCCTACTAGTGAATGTAATGTAACACACACCCATACAATGTGCACCACCCCGTGATGTTTTTCTCACTCCTACTAGTGAATGCAATGTAACACACACCCATACAATGCGCACCACCCCGTGATGTTTTTCTCACTCCTACTAGTGAATGTAATGTAACACACACCCATACAATGCGCACCACCCCGAGATGTTTTTCTCACTCCTACTAGTGAATGCAACGTAACACACACCCATACAATGCGCACCACCCCGTGATGTTTTTCTCACTCCTACTGGTGAATGTAATGTAACACACACCCATACAATGCGCACCACCCCGTGATGTTTTTCTCACTCCTACTAGTGAATTTAATGTAACACACCCCCAAACAATGCGCACCACCCCGTGATGTTTTTCTCACTCCTACTAGTGAATCTAATGTAACACACACCCATACAATGCGCACCACATCGTGATGTTTTTCTCACTCCTACTAGTGAATCTAATGTAACACACACCCATACAATGCGCACCACCCCGTGATGTTTTTCTCACTCCTACTAGTGAATGTAATGTAACAAACACCCATACAATGCGCACCACCCCGTGATGTTTTTCTCACTCCTACTAGTGAATGTAATGTAACACACACCCATACAATGCGCACCACCCCGTGATGTTTTTCTGACTCCTACTAGTGAATGTAATGTAAAACACACCCATACATTGCGCACCACACCGTGATGTTTTTCTCACTCCTACTAGTGAATGTAATGTAACACACACCCATACAATGCGCACCACCCCGTGATGTTTTTCTCACTCCTACTAGTGAATGTAATGTAACACACACCCATACAATGCGCACCACCCCGTGATGTTTTTCTCACTCCTACTAGTGAATGTAATGTAACACACCCCCAAACAATGCGCACCACCCCGTGATGTTTTTCTCACTCATACTAGTGAATGTAATGTAACACACACCCATACAATGCGCACCACCCCGTGATGTTTTTCTCACTCCTACTAGTGAATCTAATGTAACACACACCCATACAATGCGCACCACCCCTTGATGTTTTTCTCACTCCTTCTAGTGAATGTAATGTAACACACACCCATACATTGCGCACCACCCCGTGATGTTTTTCTCACTCCTACTAGTTAATGTAATGTAACACACACCCATACAATGCGCACCACCCCGTGATGTTTTTCTCACTCCTACTACTGAATGTAACGTAACACACACCCATACAATGCGCACCACCCCGTGATGTTTTTCTCACTCCTCCTAGTGAATGTAATGTAACACACACCCATACAATGCGCACCACCAAGTGATGTTTTTCTCACTCCTACTAGTGAATGTAATGTAACACACACCCATACAATGCGCACCACCCCGTGATGTTTTTCTCACTCCTACTAGTGAATCTAATGTAACACACACCCATACAATGCGCACCACCCCGTGATGTTTTTCTCACTCCTACTAGTGAATGTAATGTAACACACACCCATACAATGCGCACCACCCCGTGATATTTTTCTCACTCCTACTAGTGAATGTAATGTAACACACACCCATACAATGCGCACCACCCCGTGATGTTTTTCTCACTCCTACTAGTGAATGTAATGTAACACACACCCATACAATGCGCACAACCCCGTGATGTTTTTCTCACTCCTACTAGTGAATGTAATGTAACACACACCCATACAATGCGCACCACCCCGTGATGTTTTTCTCACTCCTACTATTGAATGTAATGTAACACACACCCATACAATGCGCACCACCCCGTGATGTTTTTCTCACTCCTACAAGTGAATCTAATGTAACACACACCCATACAATGCGCACCACCCCGTGATGTTTTTCTCACTCCTACTAGTGAATGTAATGTAACACACCCCCAAACAATGCGCACCACCCCGTGATGTTTTTCTCACTCCTACTAGTGAATGTAATGTAACACACACCCATACAATGCGCACCACCCCGTGATGTTTTTCTCACTCCTACTAGTGAATGTAATGTAACACACACCCATACAATGCGCACCACCCCGTGATGTTTTTCTCACTCCTACAAGTGAATCTAATGTAACACACACCCATACAATGCGCACCACCCCGTGATGTTTTTCTCACTCCTACTAGTGAATCTAATGTAACACACACCCATACAATGCGCACCACCCCGTGATGTTTTTCTCACTCCTACTAGTGAATCTAATGTAACACACACCCATACAATGCGCACCACCCCGTGATGTTTTTCTCACTGCTACTAGTGAATGTAATGTAACACACACCCATACAATGCGCACCACCCCGTGATGTTTTTCTCACTCCTACTAGTGAATGTAATGTAACACACACCCATAAAATGCGCACCACCCCGTGATGTTTTTCTCACTCCTACTAGTGAATGTAATGTAACACACACCCATACAATGCGCACCACCCTGTGATGTTTTTCTGACTCCTACTAGTGAATGTAATGTAACACACACCCATACAATGCGCACCACCCCGTGATGTTTTTCTCACTCCTACTAGTGAATGTAATGTAACACACACCCATACAATGCGCACCACCCCGTGATGTTTTTCTCACTCCTACTACTGAATGTAACGTAACACACACCCATACAATGCGAACCACCCCGTGATGTTTTTCTCACTCCTCCTAGTGAATGTAATGTAACACACACCCATACAATGCGCACCACCCCGTGATGTTTTTCTCACTCCTACTAGTGAATGTAATGTAACACACACCCATACAATGCGCACCACCCCGTGATGTTTTTCTCACTCCTACTAGTGAATCTAATGTAACACACACCCATACAATGCGCACCACCCCGTGATGTTTTTCTCACTCCTACTAGTGAATGTAATGTAACACACACCCATACAATGCGCACCACCCCGTGATATTTTTCTCACTCCTACTAGTGAATCTAATGTAACACACACCCATACAATGCGCACCACCCCGTGATGTTTTTCTCACTCCTACTAGTGAATGTAATGTAACACACACCCATACAATGCGCACCACCCCGTGATGTTTTTCTCACTCCTACTAGTGAATGTAATGTAACACACACCCATACAATGCGCACCACCCCGTGATGTTTTTCTCACTCCTACTAGTGAATGTAATGTAACACACACCCATACAATGCGCACCACCCCGTGATGTTTTTCTCACTCCTACAAGTGAATCTAATGTAACACACACCCATACATTGCGCACCACCCCGTGATGTTTTTCTCACTCCTACTAGTGAATGTAATGTAACACACCCCCAAACAATGCGCACCACCCCGTGATGTTTTTCTCACTCCTACTAGTGAATGTAATGTAACACACACCCATACAATGCGCACCACCCCGTGATGTTTTTCTCACTCCTACTAGTGAATGTAATGTAACACACACCCATACAATGCGCACCACCCCGTGATGTTTTTCTCACTCCTACAAGTGAATCTAATGTAACACACACCCATACAATGCGCACCACCCCGTGATGTTTTTCTCACTCCTACTAGTGAATCTAATGTAACACACACCCATACAATGCGCACCACCCCGTGATGTTTTTCTCACTCCTACTAGTGAATCTAATGTAACACACACCCATACAATGCGCAACACCCCGTGATGTTTTTCTCACTCCTACTAGTGAATCTAATGTAACACACACCCATACAATGCGCACCACCCCGTGATGTTTTTCTCACTCCTACTAGTGAATGTAATGTAACACACACCCATAAAATTCGCACCACCCCGTGATGTTTTTCTCACTCCTACTAGTGAATGTAATGTAACACACACCCATACAATGCGCACCACCCTGTGATGTTTTTCTGACTCCTACTAGTGAATGTAATGTAACACACACCCATACATTGCGCACCACCCCGTGATGTTTTTCTCACTCCTACTAGTGAATGTAATGTAACACACACCCATACAATGCGCACCACCCCGTGATGTTTTTCTCACTCCTACTAGTGAATGCAATGTAACACACACCCATACAATGCGCACCATCCCGTGATGTTTTTCTCACTCCTACTAGTGAACATAATGTAACACACACCCATACAATGCGCACCACCCCGTGATGTTTTTCTCACTCCTACTAGTGAATTTAATGTAACACACCCCCAAACAATGCGCACCACCCCGTGATGTTTTTCTCACTCCTACTAGTGAATGTAATGTAACACACACCCATACAATGCGCACCACCCCGTGATGTTTTTCTCACTCCTACTAGTGAATGTAATGTAACACACACCCATACAATGCGCACCACCCCGTGATGTTTTTCTCACTCCTACTAGTGAATTTAATGTAACACACCACAAACAATGCGCACCACCCCGTGATGTTTTTCTCACTCCTACTAGTGAATGTAATGTAACACACACCCATGCAATGCGCACCACCCCGTGATGTTTTTCTCACTCCTACTAGTGAATGTAATGTAACACACACCCATACAATGCGCACCACCCCGTGATGTTTTTCTCACTCCTACTAGTGAATGTAATGTAACACACACCCATACAATGCGCACCACCCCGTGATGTTTTTCTCACTCCTACTAGTGAATGTAATGTAACACACACCCATACAATGCGCACCACCCCGTGATGTTTTTCTCACTCCTACAAGTGAATCTAATGTAACACACACCCATACAATGCGCACCACCCCGTGATGTTTTTCTCACTCCTACTAGTGAATCTAATGTAACACACACCCATACAATGCGCACCACCCCGTGATGTTTTTCTCACTCCTACTAGTGAATCTAATGTAACACACACCCATACAATGCGCACCACATCGTGATGTTTTTCTCACTCCTACTAGTGAATCTAATGTAACACACACCCATACAATGCGCACCACCCCGTGATGTTTTTCTCACTCCTACTAGTGAATGTAATGTAACACACACCCATAAAATGCGCACCACCCCATGATGTTTTTCTCACTCCTACTAGTGAATCTAATGTAACACACACCCATACAATGCGCACCACCCTGTGATGTTTTTCTGACTCCTACTAGTGAATGTAATGTAACACACACCCATACATTGCGCACCACCCCGTGATGTTTTTCTCACTCCTACTAGTGAATGTAATGTAACACACACCCATACAATGCGCACCACCCCGTGATGTTTTTCTCACTCCTACTAGTGAATGTAATGTAACACACACCCATACAATGCGCACCACCCCGTGATGTTTTTCTCACTCCTACTAGTGAATGTAATGTAACACACACCCATACAATGCGCACCACCCCGTGATGTTTTTCTCACTCCTACTAGTGAATGTAATGTAACACACCCCCAAACAATGCGCACCACCCCGTGATGTTTTTCTCACTCGTACTAGTGAATGTAATGTAACACACACCCATACAATGCGCACCACCCCGTGATGTTTTTCTCACTCCTACTAGTGAATGTAATGTAACACACACCCATACAATGCGCACCACCCCGTGATGTTTTTCTCACTCCTACAAGTGAATCTAATGTAACACACACCCATACAATGCGCACCACCCCGTGATGTTTTTCTCACTCCTACTAGTGAATGTAATGTAACACACACCCATACAATGCGCACCACCCCGTGATGTTTTTCTCACTCCTACTAGTGAATGTAATGTAACACACACCCATACAATGCGCACCACCCCGTGATGTTTTTCTCACTCCTCCTAGTGAATGTAATGTAACACACACCCATACAATGCGCACCACCCCGTGATGTTTTTCTCACTCCTACTAGTGAATCTAATGTAACACACACCCAAACAATGCGCACCACCCCGTGATGTTTTTCTCACTCCTACTAGTGAATGTAATGTAACACACACCCATACAATGCGCACCACCCCGTGATGTTTTTCTCACTCCTACTAGTGAATGCAATGTAACACACACCCATACAATGCGCACCACCCCGTGATGTTTTTCTCACTCCTACTAGTGAATGTAATGTAACACACACCCATACAATGCGCACCACCCCGAGATGTTTTTCTCACTCCTACTATTGAATGCAATGTAACACACACCCATACAATGCGCACCACCCCGTGATGTTTTTCTCACTCCTACTGGTGAATGTAATGTAACACACACCCATACAATGCGCACCACCCCGTGATGTTTTTCTCACTCCTACTAGTGAATTTAATGTAACACACCCCCAAACAATGCGCACCACCCCGTGATGTTTTTCTCACTCCTACTAGTGAATCTAATGTAACACACACCCATACAATGCGCACCACATCGTGATGTTTTTCTCACTCCTACTAGTGAATCTAATGTAACACACACCCATACAATGCGCACCACCCCGTGATGTTTTTCTCACTCCTACTAGTGAATGTAATGTAACACACACCCATACAATGCGCACCACCCCGTGATGTTTTTCTCACTCCTACTAGTGAATGTAATGTAACACACACCCATACAATGCGCACCACCCCGTGATGTTTTTCTGACTCCTACTAGTGAATGTAATGTAAAACACACCCATACATTGCGCACCACACCGTGATGTTTTTCTCACTCCTACTAGTGAATGTAATGTAACACACACCCATACAATGCGCACCACCCCGTGATGTTTTTCTCACTCCTAATAGTGAATGTAATGTAACACACACCCATACAATGCGCACCACCCCGTGATGTTTTTCTCACTCCTACTAGTGAATGTAATGTAACACACACCCATACAATGCGCACCACCCCGTGATGTTTTTCTCACTCCTACTAGTGAATGTAATGTAACACACCCCCAAACAATGCGCACCACCCCGTGATGTTTTTCTCACTCCTACTAGTGAATGTAATGTAACACACACCCATACAATGCGCACCACCCCGTGATGTTTTTCTCACTCCTACTAGTGAATCTAATGTAACACACACCCATACAATGCGCACCACCCCTTGATGTTTTTCTCACTCCTTCTAGTGAATGTAATGTAACACACACCCATACATTGCGCACCACCCCGTGATGTTTTTCTCACTCCTACTAGTTAATGTAATGTAACACACACCCATACAATGCGCACCACCCCGTGATGTTTTTCTCACTCCTACTACTGAATGTAACGTAACACACACCCATACAATGCGCACCACCCCGTGATGTTTTTCTCACTCCTCCTAGTGAATGTAATGTAACACACACCCATACAATGCGCACCACCACGTGATGTTTTTCTCACTCCTACTACTGAATGTAACGTAACACACACCCATACATTGCGCACCACCCCGTGATGTTTTTCTCACTCCTACTAGTTAATGTAATGTAACACACACCCATAGAATGCGCACCACCCCGTGATGTTTTTCTCACTCCTACTAGTGAATTTAATGTAACACACACCCATAAAATGCGCACCACCCCGTGATGTTTTTCTCACTCCTACTAGTGAATGTAATGTAACACACACCCATACAATGCGCACCACCCTGTGATGTTTTTCTGACTCCTACTAGTGAATGTAATGTAACACACACCCATACATTGCGCACCACCCCGTGATGTTTTTCTCACTCCTACTAGTGAATGTAATGTAACACACACCCATACAATGCGCACCACCCCGTGATGTTTTTCTCACTCCTACTAGTGAATGTAATGTAACACACACCCATACAATGCGCACCACCCCGTGATGTTTTTCTCACTCCTACTAGTGAATGTAATGTAACACACACCCATACAATGCGCACCACCCCGTGATGTTTTTCTCACTCCTACTAGTGAATGTAATGAAACACACCCCCAAACAATGCGCACCACCCCGTGATGTTTTTCTCACTCCTACTAGTGAATGTAATGTAACACACACCCATACAATGCGCACCACCCCGTGATGTTTTTCTCACTCCTACTAGTGAATGTAATGTAACACACACCCATACAATGCGCACCACCCCGTGATGTTTTTCTCACTCCTACAAGTGAATCTAATGTAACACACACCCATACAATGCGCACCACCCCGTGATGTTTTTCTCACTCCTACTAGTGAATGTAATGTAACACACACCCATACAATGCGCACCACCCCGTGATGTTTTTCTCACTCCTACTAGTGAATGTAATGTAACACACACCCATACAATGCGCACCACCCCGTGATGTTTTTCTCACTCCTCCTAGTGAATGTAATGTAACACACACCCATACAATGCGCACCACCCCGTGATGTTTTTCTCACTCCTACTAGTGAATCTAATGTAACACACACCCAAACAATGCGCACCACCCCGTGATGTTTTTCTCACTCCTACTAGTGAATGTAATGTAACACACACCCATACAATGCGCACCACCCCGTGATGTTTTTCTCACTCCTACTAGTGAATGCAATGTAACACACACCCATACAATGCGCACCACCCCGTGATGTTTTTCTCACTCCTACTAGTGAATGTAATGTAACACACACCCATACAATGCGCACCACCCCGAGATGTTTTTCTCACTCCTACTGGTGAATGCAATGTAACACACACCCATACAATGCGCACCACCCCGTGATGTTTTTCTCACTCCTACTGGTGAATGTAATGTAACACACACCCATACAATGCGCACCACCCCGTGATGTTTTTCTCACTCCTACTAGTGAATCTAATGTAACACACACCCATACAATGCGCACCACATCGTGATGTTTTTCTCACTCCTACTAGTGAATCTAATGTAACACACACCCATACAATGCGCACCACCCCGTGATGTTTTTCTCACTCCTACTAGTGAATGTAATGTAACACACACCCATACAATGCGCACCACCCCGTGATGTTTTTCTCACTCCTACTAGTGAATGTAATGTAACACACACCCATACAATGCGCACCACCCCGTGATGTTTTTCTGACTCCTACTAGTGAATGTAATGTAAAACACACCCATACATTGTGCACCACACCGTGATGTTTTTCTCACTCCTACTAGTGAATGTAATGTAACACACACCCATACAATGCGCACCACCCCGTGATGTTTTTCTCACTCCTAATAGTGAATGTAATGTAACACACACCCATACAATGCGCACCACCCCGTGATGTTTTTCTCACTCCTACTAGTGAATGTAATGTAACACACACCCATACAATGCGCACCACCCCGTGATGTTTTTCTCACTCCTACTAGTGAATGTAATGTAACACACCCCCAAACAATGCGCACCACCCCGTGATGTTTTTCTCACTCCTACTAGTGAATGTAATGTAACACACAACCATACAATGCGCACCACCCCGTGATGTTTTTCTCACTCCTACTAGTGAATCTAATGTAACACACACCCATACAATGCGCACCACCCCTTGATGTTTTTCTCACTCCTTCTAGTGAATGTAATGTAACACACACCCATACATTGCGCACCACCCCGTGATGTTTTTCTCACTCCTACTAGTTAATGTAATGTAACACACACCCATACAATGCGCACCACCCCGTGATGTTTTTCTCACTCCTACTACTGAATGTAACGTAACACACACCCATACAATGCGCACCACCCCGTGATGTTTTTCTCACTCCTCCTAGTGAATGTAATGTAACACACACCCATACAATGCGCACCACCACGTGATGTTTTTCTCACTCCTACTAGTGAATGTAATGTAACACACACCCATACAATGCGCACCACCCCGTGATGTTTTTCTCACTCCTACTAGTGAATCTAATGTAACACACACCCATACAATGCGCACCACCCCGTGATGTTTTTCTCACTCCTACTAGTGAATGTAATGTAACACACACCCATACAATGCGCACCACCCCGTGATATTTTTCTCACTCCTACTAGTGAATGTAATGTAACACACACCCATACAATGCGCACCACCCCGTGATGTTTTTCTCACTCCTACTAGTGAATGTAATGTAACACACACCCATACAATGCGCACCACCCCGTGATGTTTTTCTCACTCCTACTAGTGAATGTAATGTAACACACACCCATACAATGCGCACCACCCCGTGATGTTTTTCTCACTCCTACTAGTGAATGTAATGTAACACACACCCATACAATGCGCACCACCCCGTGATGTTTTTCTCACTCCTACAAGTGAATCTAATGTAACACACACCCATACAATGCGCACCACCCCGTGATGTTTTTCTCACTCCTACTAGTGAATGTAATGTAACACACCCCCAAACAATGCGCACCACCCCGTGATGTTTTTCTCACTCCTACTAGTGAATGTAATGTAACACACACCCATACAATGCGCACCACCCCGTGATGTTTTTCTCACTCCTACTAGTGAATGTAATGTAACACACACCCATACAATGCGCACCACCCCGTGATGTTTTTCTCACTCCCACAAGTGAATCTAATGTAACACACACCCATACAATGCGCACCACCCCGTGATGTTTTTCTCACTCCTACTAGTGAATCTAATGTAACACACACCCATACAATGCGCACCACCCCGTGATGTTTTTCTCACTCCTACTAGTGAATCTAATGTAACACACACCCATACAATGCGCACCACCCCGTGATGTTTTTCTCACTGCTACTAGTGAATGTAATGTAACACACACCCATACAATGCGCACCACCCCGTGATGTTTTTCTCACTCCTACTAGTGAATGTAATGTAACACACACCCATAAAATGCGCACCACCCCGTGATGTTTTTCTCACTCCTACTAGTGAATGTAATGTAACACACACCCATACAATGCGCACCACCCTGTGATGTTTTTCTGACTCCTACTAGTGAATGTAATGTAACACACACCCATACATTGCGCACCACCCCGTGATGTTTTTCTCACTCCTACTAGTGAATGTAATGTAACACACACCCATACAATGCGCACCACCCCGTGATGTTTTTCTCACTCCTACTAGTGAATGCAATGTAACACACACCCATACAATGCGCACCACCCCGTGATGTTTTTCTCACTCCTACTAGTGAATGTAATGTAACACACACCCATACAATGCGCACCACCCCGTGATGTTTTTCTCACTCCTACTAGTGAATTTAATGTAACACACCCCCAAACAATGCGCACCACCCCGTGATGTTTTTCTCACTCCTACTAGTGAATGTAATGTAACACACACCCATACAATGCGCACCACCCCGTGATGTTTTTCTCACTCCTACTAGTGAATGTAATGTAACACACACCCATACAATGCGCACCACCCCGTGATGTTTTTCTCACTCCTACTAGTGAATGTAATGTAACACACACCCATGCAATGCGCACCACCCCGTGATGTTTTTCTCACTCCTACTAGTGAATGTAATGTAACACACACCCATACAATGCGCACCACCCGTGATGTTTTTCTCACTCCTACTAGTGAATGTAATGTAACACACACCCATAAAATGCGCACCACCCCGTGATGTTTTTCTCACTCCTACTAGTGAATGTAATGTAACACACACCCATACAATGCGCACCACCCCGTGATGTTTTTCTGACTCCTACTAGTGAATGTAATGTAACACACACCCATACATTGCGCACCACCCCGTGATGTTTTTCTCACTCCTACTAGTGAATGTAATGTAACACACACCCATACAATGCGCACCACCCCGTGATGTTTTTCTCACTCCTACTAGTGAATGTAATGTAACACACACCCATACAATGCGCACCACCCCGTGATGTTTTTCTCACTCCTACTAGTGAATGTAATGTAACACACACCCATACAATGCGCACCACCCCGTGATGTTTTTCTCACTCCTACTAGTGAATGTAATGTAACACACCCCAAACAATGCGCACCACCCCGTGATGTTTTTCTCACTCCTACTAGTGAATGTAATGTAACACACACCCAAACAATGCGCACCACCCCGTGATGTTTTTCTCACTCCTACTAGTGAATGTAATGTAACACACACCCATACAATGCGCACCACCCCGTGATGTTTTTCTCACTCCTACAAGTGAATCTAATGTAACACACACCCATACAATGCGCACCACCCCGTGATGTTTTTCTCACTCCTACTAGTGAATCTAATGTAACACACACCCATACAATGCGCACCACCCCGTGATGTTTTTCTCACTCCTACTAGAGAATGTAATGTAACACACACCCATACAATGCGCACCACCCCGTGATGTTTTTCTCACTCCTACTAGTGAATCTAATGTAACACACACCCAAACAATGCGCACCACCCCGTGATGTTTTTCTCACTCCTACTAGTGAATGTAATGTAACACACACCCATACAATGCGCACCACCCCGTGATGTTTTTCTCACTCCTACTAGTGAATGCAATGTAACACACACCCATACAATGCGCACCACCCCGTGATGTTTTTCTCACTCCTACTAGTGAATGTAATGTAACACACACCCATACAATGCGCACCACCCCGAGATGTTTTTCTCACTCCTACTAGTGAATGCAATGTAACACACACCCATACAATGCGCACCACCCCGTGATGTTTTTCTCACTCCTACTAGTGAATGCAATGTAACACACACCCATACAATGCGCACCACCCCGTGATGTTTTTCTCACTCCTCCTAGTGAATGTAATGTAACACACACCCATACAATGCGCACCACCCCGTGATGTTTTTCTCACTCCTACTAGTGAATCTAATGTAACACACACCCAAACAATGGGCACCACCCCGTGATGTTTTTCTCACTCCTACTAGTGAATGTAATGTAACACACACCCATACAATGCGCACCACCCCGTGATGTTTTTCTCACTCCTACTAGTGAATGCAATGTAACACACACCCATACAATGCGCACCACCCCGTGATGTTTTTCTCACTCCTACTAGTGAATGTAATGTAACACACACCCATACAATGCGCACCACCCCGAGATGTTTTTCTCACTCCTACTAGTGAATGCAATGTAACACACACCCATACAATGCGCACCACCCCGTGATGTTTTTCTCACTCCTACTAGTGAATGTAATGTAACACACACCCATACAATGTGCACCACCCCGTGATGTTTTTCTCACTCCTACTAGTGAATTTAATGTAACACACCCCCAAACAATGCGCACCACCCCGTGATGTTTTTCTCACTCCTACTAGTGAATGTAATGTAACACACACCCATACAATGCGCACCACCCCGTGATGTTTTTCTCACTCCTACTAGTGAATGTAATGTAACACACACCCATAAAATGCGCACCACCCCGTGATGTTTTTCTCACTCCTACTAGTGAATTTAATGTAACACACCCCCAAACAATGCGCACCACCCCGTGATGTTTTTCTCACTCCTACTAGTGAATGTAATGTAACACACACCCATACAATGCGCACCACCCCGTGATGTTTTTCTCACTCCTACTAGTGAATGTAATGTAACACACACCCATACAATGCGCACCACCCCGTGATGTTTTTCTCACTCCTACTAGTGAATGCAATGTAACACACACCCATACAATGCGCACCACCCCGTGATGTTTTTCTCACTCCTACTAGTGAATGTAATGTAACACACACCCATACAATGCGCACCACCCCGTGATGTTTTTCTCACTCCTACTAGTGAATGCAATGTAACACACACCCATACAATGCGCACCACCCCGTGATGTTTTTCTCAGTCCTACTAGTGAATGTAATGTAACACACACCCATACAATGCGCACCACCCCGTGATGTTTTTCTCACTCCTACTAGTGAATTTAATGTAACACACCCCCAAACAATGTGCACCACCCCGTGATGTTTTTCTCACTCCTACTAGTGAATGTAATGTAACACAAACCCATACAATGCGCACCACCCCGTGATGTTTTTCTCACTCCTACTAGTGAATGTAATGTAACACACACCCATACAATGCGCACCACCCCGTGATGTTTTTCTCACTCCTACTAGTGAATGGAATGTAACACACACCCATACATTGCGCACCACCCCGTGATGTTTTTCTCACTCCTAATAGTTAATGTAACGTAACACACAACCATAAAATGCGCACCACCCCGTGATGTTTTTCTCTCTCCTACTAGTGAATCTAATGTAACACACACCCATACAATGCGCACCACCCCGTGATGTTTTTCTCACTCCTACTAGTGAATGTAATGTAACACACACCCATACAATGCGCACCACCCCGTGATGTTTTTCTCACTCCTACTAGTGAATGTAATGTAACACACACCCATACAATGCGCACCACCCCGTGATGTTTTTCTCACTCCTAATAGTGAATGTAATGTAACACACACCCATACAATGCGCACCACCCCGTGATGTTTTTCTCACTCCTACTAGTGAATGTAATGTAACACACACCCATACAATGCGCACCACCCCGTGATGTTTTTCTCACTCCTACTAGTGAATCTAATGTAACACACACCCATACAATGCGCACCACCCCGTGATGTTTTTCTCACTCCTACTAGTGAATGCAATGTAACACACACCCATACAATGCGCACCACCCCGTGATGTTTTTCTCACTCCTACTAGTGAATGTAATGTAACACACACCCATACAATGCGCACCACCCCGTGATGTTTTTCTCACTCCTACTAGTGAATGTAATGTAACACACACCCACACAATGCGCACCACCCCGTGATGTTTTTCTCACTCCTACTATTGAATCTAATGTAACACACACCCATACAATGCGCACCACCCCGTGATGTTTTTCTCACTCCTACAAGTGAATCTAATGTAACACACACCCATACAATGCGCACCACCCCGTGATGTTTTTCTCACTCCTACAAGTGAATCTAATGTAACACACACCCATACAATGCGCACCACCCCGTGATGTTTTTCTGACTCCTACTAGTGAATGTAATGTAACACACACCCATACATTGCGCACCACCCCGTGATGTTTTTCTCACTCCTACTAGTGAATGTAATGTAACACACACCCATACAATGCGCACGACCCCGTGATGTTTTTCTCACTCCTACTAGTGAATGTAATGTAACACACACCCATACAATGCGCACCACCCCGTGATGTTTTTCTCACTCCTACAAGTGAATCTAATGTAACACACACCCATACAATGCGCACCACCCCGTGATGTTTTTCTCACTCCTACTAGTGAATGTAGTGTAACACACCCCCAAACAATGCGCACCACCCCGTGATGTTTTTCTCACTCCTACTAGTGAATCTAATGTAACACACACCCATACAATGCGCACCACCCCGTGATGTTTTTCTCACTCCTACTAGTGAATGTAATGTAACACACAGCCATACAATGCGCACCACCCCGTGATGTTTTTCTCACTCCTACAAGTGAATCTAATGTAACACACACCCATACAATGCGCACCACCCCGTGATGTTTTTCTCACTCCTACTAGTGAATCTAATGTAACACACACCCATAAAATGCGCACCACCCCGTGATGTTTTTCTCACTCCTACTAGTGAATGTAGTGTAACACACACCCATACAATGCGCACCACCCCGTGATGTTTTTCTGACTCCTACTAGTGAATGTAATGTAACACACACCCATACATTGCGCACCACCCTGTGATGTTTTTCTCACTCCTACTAGTGAATGTAATGTAACACACACCCATACAATGCGCACCACCCCGTGATGTTTTTCTCACTCCTACTAGTGAATGCAATGTAACACACACCCATACAATGCGCACCACCCCGTGATGTTTTTCTCACTCCTACTAGAGAATGTAATGTAACACACACCCATACAATGCGCACCACCCCGTGATGTTTTTCTCACTCCTACTAGTGAATTTAATGTAACACACCCCCAAACAATGCGCACCACCCCGTGATGTTTTTCTCACTCCTACTAGTGAATGTAATGTAACACACACCCATACAATGCGCACCACCCCGTGATGTTTTTCTCACTCCTACTAGTGAATGTAATGTAACACACACCCATACAATGCGCACCACCCCGTGATGTTTTTCTCACTCCTACTAGTGAATTTAATGTAACACACCCCCAAACAATGCGCACCACCCCGTGATGTTTTTCTCACTCCTACTAGTGAATGTAATGTAACACACACCCATACAATGCGCACCACCCCGTGATGTTTTTCTCACTCCTACTAGTGAATGTAATGAAACACACACCCATACAATGCGCACCACCCCGTGATGTTTTTCTCACTCCTACTAGTGAATGTAATGTAACACACACCCATACAATGCGCACCACCCCGTGATGTTTTTCTCACTCCTACTAGTGAATGTAATGTAACACACACCCATACAATGCGCACCACCCCGTGATGTTTTTCTCACTCCTACAAGTGAATCTAATGTAACACACACCCATACAATGCGCACCACCCCGTGATGTTTTTCTCACTCCTACTAGTGAATCTAATGTAACACACACCCATACAATGCGCACCACCCCGTGATGTTTCTCTCACTCCTACTAGTGAATCTAATGTAACACACACCCATACAATGCGCACCACCCCGTGATGTTTTTCTCACTCCTACTAGTGAATCTAATGTAACACACACCCATATAATGCGCACCACCCCGTGATGTTTTTCTCACTCCTACTAGTGAATGTAATGTAACACACACCCATAAAATGCGCACCACCCCGTGATGTTTTTCTCACTCCTACTAGTGAATGTAATGTAACACACACCATACAATGCGCACCACCCTGTGATGTTTTTCTGACTCCTACTAGTGAATGTATTGTAACACACACCCATACATTGCGCACCACCCAGTGATGTTTTTCTCACTCCTACTAGTGAATGTAATGTAACACACACCCATACAATGCGCACCACCCCGTGATGTTTTTCTCACTCCTACTAGTGAATGTAATGTAACACACACCCATACAATGCGCACCACCCCGTGATGTTTTTCTCACTCCTACTAGTGAATGTAATGTAACACACACCCATACAATGCGCACCACCCCGTGATGTTTTTCTCACTCCTACTAGTGAATGTAATGTAACACACCCCCAAACAATGCGCACCACCCCGTGATGTTTTTCTCACTCCTACTAGTGAATGTAATGTAACACACACCCATACAATGCGCACCACCCCGTGATGTTTTTCTCACTCCTACTAGTGAATGTAATGTAACACACACACATACAATGCGCACCACCCCGTGATGTTTTTCTCACTCCTACAAGTGAATCTAATGTAACACACACCCATACAATGCGCACCACCCCGTGATGTTTTTCTCACTCCTACTAGTGAATCTAATGTAACACACACCCATACAATGCGCACCATCCCGTGATGTTTTTCTCACTCCTGCTAGTGAATGTAATGTAACACACACCCATACAATGCGCAGCACCCCGTGATGTTTTTCTCACTCCTCCTAGTGAATGTAATGTAACACACACCCTTACAATGCGCACCACCCCGTGATGTTTTTCTCACTCCTACTAGTGAATGTAATGTAACACACACCCAAACAATGCGCACCACCCCGTGATGTTTTTCTCACTCCTACTAGTGAATGTAATGTAACACACACCCATACAATGCGCACCACCCCGTGATGTTTTTCTCACTCCTACTAGTGAATGCAATGTAACACACACCCATACAATGCGCACCACCCCGTGATGTTTTTCTCACTCCTACTAGTGAATGTAATGTAACACACACCCATACAATGCGCACCACCCCGAGATGTTTTTCTCACTCCTACTAGTGAATGCAATGTAACACACACCCATACAATGCGCACCACCCCGTGATGTTTTTCTCACTCCTACTAGTGAATGTAATGTAACACACACCCATACAATGCGCACCACCCCGTGATGTTTTTCTCACTCCTACTAGTGAATTTAATGTAACACACCCCCAAACAATGCGCACCACCCCGTGATGTTTTTCTCACTCCTACTAGTGAATGTAATGTAACACACACCCATACAATGCGCACCACCCCGTGATGTTTTTCTCACTCCTACTAGTGAATGTAATGTAACACACACCCATACAATGCGCACCACCCCGTGATGTTTTTCTCACTCCTACTAGTGAATTTAATGTAACACACACCCATACAATGCGCACCACCCCGTGATGTTTTTCTCACTCCTACTAGTGAATGTAATGTAACACACACCCATACAATGCGCACCACCCCGTGATGTTTTTCTCACTCCTACTAGTGAATGTAATGTAACACACACCCATACAATGCGCACCACCCCGTGATGTTTTTCTCACTCCTACTAGTGAATGCAATGTAACACACACCCATATAATGCGCACCACCCCGTGATGTTTTTCTCACTCCTTCTAGTGAATGTAATGTAACACACACCCATACAATGCGCACCACCCCGTGATGTTTTTCTCACTCCTACTAGTGAATGCAATGTAACACACACCCATACAATGCGCACCACCCCGTGATGTTTTTCTCACTCCTACTAGTGAATGTAATGTAACACACACCCATACAATGCGCACCACCCCGTGATGTTTTTCTCACTCCTACTAGTGAATTTAATGTAACACACCCCCAAACAATGCGCACCACCCCGTGATGTTTTTCTCACTCCTACTAGTGAATGTAATGTAACACAAACCCATACAATGCGCACCACCCCGTGATGTTTTTCTCACTCCTACTAGTGAATCTAATGTAACACACACCCATACAATGCGCACCACCCCGTGATGTTTTTCTCACTCCTACTAGTGAATGGAATGTAACACACACCCATACATTGCGCACCACCCTGTGATGTTTTTCTCACTCCTACTAGTTAATGTAACGTAACACACACCCATAAAATGCGCACCACCCCGTGATGTTTTTCTCACTCCTACTAGTGAATCTAATGTAACACACACCCATACAATGCGCACCACCCCGTGATGTTTTTCTCACTCCTACTAGTGAATGTAATGTAACACACACCCATACAATGCGCACCACCCCGTGATGTTTTTCTCACTCCTACTAGTGAATGTAATGTAACACACACCCATACAATGCGCACCACCCCGTGATGTTTTTCTCACTCCTACTAGTGAATGTAATGTAACACACACCCATACAATGCGCACCACCCCGTGATGTTTTTCTCACTCCTACTAATGAATGTAATGTAACACACACCCATACAATGCGCACCACCCCGTGATGTTTTTCTCACTCCTACTAGTGAATGTAATGTAACACACACCCATACAATGCGCACCACCCCGTGATGTTTTTCTCACTCCTACTAGTGAATCTAATGTAACACACACCCATACAATGCGCACCACCCCGTGATGTTTTTCTCACTCCTACTAGTGAATCTAATGTAACACACACCCATACAATGCGCACCACCCCGTGATGTTTTTCTCACTCTTACTAGTGAATGTAATGTAACACACACCCATACAATGCGCAGAACCCCGTGATGTTTTTCTCACTCCTACTAGTGAATGTAATGTAACACACACCCACACAATGCGCACCATCCCGTGATGTTTTTCTCACTCCTACTATTGAATCTAATGTAACACACACCCACACAATGCGCACCACCCCGTGATGTTTTTCTCACTCCTACAAGTGAATCTAATGTAACACACACCCATACAATGCGCACCACCCCGTGATGTTTTTCTCACTCCTACTAGTGAATGTAATGTAACACACACCCATACAATGCGCACCACCCCGTGATGTTTTTCTGACTCCTACTAGTGAATGTAATGTAACACACACCCATACATTGCGCACCACCCCGTGATGTTTTTCTCACTCCTACTAGTGAATGTAATGTAACACACACCCATACAATGCGCACCACCCCGTGATGTTTTTCTCACTCCTACTAGTGAATGTAATGTAACACACACCCATACATTGCGCACCACCCCGTGATGTTTTTCTCACTCCTACTAGTGAATGTAATGTAACACACACCCATACAATGCGCACCACCCCGTGATGTTTTTCTCACTCCTACTAGTGAATGTAATGTAACACACACCCATACAATGCGCACCACCCCGTGATGTTTTTCTCACTCCTACTAGTGAATGTAATGTAACACACACCCATACAATGCGCACCACCCCGTGATGTTTTTCTCACTCCTACTAGTGAATGTAATGTAACACACCCCCAAACAATGCGCACCTCCCCGTGATGTTTTTCTCACTCCTACTAGTGAATGTAATGTAACACACACCCATACAATGCGCACCACCCCGTGATGTTTTTCTCACTCCTACAAGTGAATCTAATGTAACACACACCCATACAATGCGCACCACCCCGTGATGTTTTTCTCACTCCTACTAGTGAATCTAATGTAACACACACCCATACAATGCGCACCACCCCGTGATGTTTTTCTCACTCCTGCTAGTGAATGTAATGTAACACACACCCATACAATGCGCAGCACCCCGTGATGTTTTTCTCACTCCTCCTAGTGAATGTAATGTAACACACACCCATACAATGCGCACCACCCCGTGATGTTTTTCTCACTCCTACTAGTGAATGTAATGTAACACACACCCAAACAATGCGCACCACCCCGTGATGTTTTTCTCACTCCTACTAGTGAATGTAATGTAACACACACCCATACAATGCGCACCACCCCGTGATGTTTTTCTCACTCCTACTAGTGAATGCAATGTAACACACACCCATACAATGCGCACCACCCCGTGATGTTTTTCTCACTCCTACTAGTGAATGTAATGTAACACACACCCATACAATGCGCACCACCCCGAGATGTTTTTCTCACTCCTACTAGTGAATGCAATGTAACACACACCCATACAATGCGCACCACCCCGTGATGTTTTTCTCACTCCTACTAGTGAATGTAATGTAACACACACCCATACAATGCGCACCACCCCGTGATGTTTTTCTCACTCCTACTAGTGAATTTAATGTAACACACCCCAAACAATGCGCACCACCCCGTGATGTTTTTCTCACTCCTACTAGTGAATGTAATGTAACACACACCCATACAATGCGCACCACCCCGAGATGTTTTTCTCACTCCTACTAGTGAATGCAATGTAACACACACCCATACAATGCGCACCACCCCGTGATGTTTTTCTCACTCCTACTAGTGAATGTAATGTAACACACACCCATACAATGCGCACCACCCCGTGATGTTTTTCTCACTCCTACTAGTGAATTTAATGTAACACACCCCAAACAATGTGCACCACCCCGTGATGTTTTTCTCACTCCTACTAGTGAATGTAATGTAACACACACCCATACAATGCGCACCACCCCGTGATGTTTTTCTCACTCCTACTAGTGAATGTAATGTAACACACACCCATAAAATGCGCACCACCCCGTGATGTTTTTCTCACTCCTACTAGTGAATGCAATGTAACACACACCCATACAATGCGCACCACCCCGTGATGTTTTTCTCACTCCTACTAGTGAATGTAATGTAACACACACCCATACAATGCGCACCACCCCGTGATGTTTTTCTCACTCCTACTAGTGAATGCAATGTAACACACACCCATACAATGCGCACCACCCCGTGATGTTTTTCTCACTCCTACTAGTGAATGTAATGTAACACACACCCATACAATGCGCACCACCCCGTGATGTTTTTCTCACTCCTACTAGTGAATTTAATGTAACACACCCCCAAACAATGCGCACCACCCCGTGATGTTTTTCTCACTCCTACTAGTGAATGTAATGTAACACAAACCCATACAATGCGCACCACCCCGTGATGTTTTTCTCACTCCTACTAGTGAATCTAATGTAACACACACCCATACAATGCGCACCACCCCGTGATGTTTTTCTCACTCCTACTAGTGAATGGAATGTAACACACACCCATACATTGCGCACCACCCTGTGATGTTTTTCTCACTCCTACTAGTTAATGTAACGTAACACACACCCATAAAATGCGCACCACCCCGTGATGTTTTTCTCACTCCTACTAGTGAATCTAATGTAACACACACCCATACAATGCGCACCACCCCGTGATGTTTTTCTCACTCCTACTAGTGAATGTAATGTAACACACACCCATACAATGCGCACCACCCCGTGATGTTTTTCTCACTCCTACTAGTGAATGTAATGTAACACACACCCATACAATGCGCACCACCCCGTGATGTTTTTCTCACTCCTACTAGTGAATGTAATGTAACACACAACCATACAATGCGCACCACCCCGTGATGTTTTTCTCACTCCTACTAGTGAATGTAATGTAACACACACCCATACAATGCGCACCACCCCGTGATGTTTTTCTCACTCCTACTAGTGAATCTAATGTAACACACACCCATACAATGCGCACCACCCCGTGATGTTTTTCTCACTCCTACTAGTGAATCTAATGTAACACACACCCATACAATGCGCACCACCCCGTGATGTTTTTCTCACTCTTACTAGTGAATGTAATGTAACACACACCCATACAATGCGCACCACCCCGTGATGTTTTTCTCACTCCTACTAGTGAATGTAATGTAACACACACCCACACAATGCGCACCATCCCGTGATGTTTTTCTCACTCCTACTATTGAATCTAATGTAACACACACCCACACAATGCGCACCACCCCGTGATGTTTTTCTCACTCCTACAAGTGAATCTAATGTAACACACACCCATACAATGCGCACCACCCCGTGATGTTTTTCTCACTCCTACTAGTGAATGTAATGTAACACACACCCATACAATGCGCACCACCCCGTGATGTTTTTCTGACTCCTACTAGTGAATGTAATGTAACACACACCCATACATTGCGCACCACCCCGTGATGTTTTTCTCACTCCTACTAGTGAATGTAATGTAACACACACCCATACAATGCGCACCACCCCGTGATGTTTTTCTCACTCCTACTAGTGAATGTAATGTAACACACACCCATAATTTGCGCACCACCCCGTGATGTTTTTCTCACTCCTACTAGTGAATGTAATGTAACACACACCCATACAATGCGCACCACCCCGTGATGTTTTTCTCACTCCTACTAGTGAATGTAATGTAACACACACCCATACAATGCGCACCACCCCGTGATGTTTTTCTCACTCCTACTAGTGAATGTAATGTAACACACACCCATACAATGCGCACCACCCCGTGATGTTTTTCTCACTCCTACTAGTGAATGTAATGTAACACACCCCCAAACAATGCGCACAACCCCGTGATGTTTTTCTCACTCCTACTAGTGAATGTAATGTAACACACACCCATACAATGCGCACCACCCCGTGATGTTTTTCTCACTCCTACTAGTGAATCTAATGTAACACACACCCATACAATGCGCACCACCCCGTGATGTTTTTCTCACTCCTACTAGTGAATCTAATGTAACACACACCCATACAATGCGCACCACCCCGTGATGTTTTTCTCACTCTTACTAGTGAATGTAATGTAACACACACCCATACAATGCGCACCACCCCGTGATGTTTTTCTCACTCCTGCTAGTGAATGTAATGTAACACACACCCATACAATGCGCACCACCCCGTGATGTTTTTCTCACTCTTACTAGTGAATGTAATGTAACACACACCCATACAATGCGCAGCACCCCGTGATGTTTTTCTCACTCCTCCTAGTGAATGTAATGTAACACACACCCATACAATGCGCACCACCCCGTGATGTTTTTCTCACTCCTACTAGTGAATGTAATGTAACACACACCCAAACAATGCGCACCACCCCGTGATGTTTTTCTCACTCCTACTAGTGAATGTAATGTAACACACACCCATACAATGCGCACCACCCCGTGATGTTTTTCTCACTCCTACTAGTGAATGCAATGTAACACACACCCATACAATGCGCACCACCCCGTGATGTTTTTCTCACTCCTACTAGTGAATGTAATGTAACACACACCCATACAATGCGCACCACCCCGAGATGTTTTTCTCACTCCTACTAGTGAATGCAATGTAACACACACCCATACAATGCGCACCACCCCGTGATGTTTTTCTCACTCCTACTAGTGAATGTAATGTAACACACACCCATACAATGCGCACCACCCCGTGATGTTTTTCTCACTCCTACTAGTGAATTTAATGTAACACACCCCAAACAATGCGCACCACCCCGTGATGTTTTTCTCACTCCTACTAGTGAATGTAATGTAACACACACCCATACAATGCGCACCACCCCGAGATGTTTTTCTCACTCCTACTAGTGAATGCAATGTAACACACACCCATACAATGCGCACCACCCCGTGATGTTTTTCTCACTCCTACTAGTGAATGTAATGTAACACACACCCATACAATGCGCACCACCCCGTGATGTTTTTCTCACTCCTACTAGTGAATCTAATGTAACACACACCCATACAATGCGCACCACCCCGTGATGTTTTTCTCACTCTTACTAGTGAATGTAATGTAACACACACCCATACAATGCGCACCACCCCGTGATGTTTTTCTCACTCCTACTAGTGAATGTAATGTAACACACACCCACACAATGCGCACCATCCCGTGATGTTTTTCTCACTCCTACTATTGAATCTAATGTAACACACACCCACACAATGCGCACCACCCCGTGATGTTTTTCTCACTCCTACAAGTGAATCTAATGTAACACACACCCATACAATGCGCACCACCCCGTGATGTTTTTCTCACTCCTACTAGTGAATGTAATGTAACACACACCCATACAATGCGCACCACCCCATGATGTTTTTCTGACTCCTACTAGTGAATGTAATGTAACACACACCCATACATTGCGCACCACCCCGTGATGTTTTTCTCACTCCTACTAGTGAATGTAATGTAACACACACCCATACAATGCGCACCACCCCGTGATGTTTTTCTCACTCCTACTAGTGAATGTAATGTAACACACACCCATACATTGCGCACCACCCCGTGATGTTTTTCTCACTCCTACTAGTGAATGTAATGTAACACACACCCATACAATGCGCACCACCCCGTGATGTTTTTCTCACTCCTACTAGTGAATGTAATGTAACACACACCCATACAATGCGCACCACCCCGTGATGTTTTTCTCACTCCTACTAGTGAATGTAATGTAACACACACCCATACAATGCGCACCACCCCGTGATGTTTTTCTCACTCCTACTAGTGAATGTAATGTAACACACCCCCAAACAATGCGCACCACCCCGTGATGTTTTTCTCACTCCTACTAGTGAATGTAATGTAACACACACCCATACAATGCGCACCACCCCGTGATGTTTTTCTCACTCCTACTAGTGAATCTAATGTAACACACACCCATACAATGCGCACCACCCCGTGATGTTTTTCTCACTCCTACTAGTGAATCTAATGTAACACACACCCATACAATGCGCACCACCCCGTGATGTTTTTCTCACTCTTACTAGTGAATGTAATGTAACACACACCCATACAATGCGCACCACCCCGTGATGTTTTTCTCACTCCTGCTAGTGAATGTAATGTAACACACACCCATACAATGCGCACCACCCCGTGATGTTTTTCTCACTCTTACTAGTGAATGTAATGTAACACACACCCATACAATGCGCAGCACCCCGTGATGTTTTTCTCACTCCTCCTAGTGAATGTAATGTAACACACACCCATACAATGCGCACCACCCCGTGATGTTTTTCTCACTCCTACTAGTGAATGTAATGTAACACACACCCAAACAATGCGCACCACCCCGTGATGTTTTTCTCACTCCTACTAGTGAATGTAATGTAACACACACCCATACAATGCGCACCACCCCGTGATGTTTTTCTCACTCCTACTAGTGAATGCAATGTAACACACACCCATACAATGCGCACCACCCCGTGATGTTTTTCTCACTCCTACTAGTGAATGTAATGTAACACACACCCATACAATGCGCACCACCCCGAGATGTTTTTCTCACTCCTACTAGTGAATGCAATGTAACACACACCCATACAATGCGCACCACCCCGTGATGTTTTTCTCACTCCTACTAGTGAATGTAATGTAACACACACCCATACAATGCGCACCACCCCGTGATGTTTTTCTCACTCCGACTAGTGAATTTAATGTAACACACCCCAAACAATGCGCACCACCCCGTGATGTTTTTCTCACTCCTACTAGTGAATGTAATGTAACACACACCCATACAATGCGCACCACCCCGAGATGTTTTTCTCACTCCTACTAGTGAATGCAATGTAACACACACCCATACAATGCGCACCACCCCGTGATGTTTTTCTCACTCCTACTAGTGAATGTAATGTAACACACACCCATACAATGCGCACCACCCCGTGATGTTTTTCTCACTCCTACTAGTGAATTTAATGTAACACACCCCAAACAATGCGCACCACCCCGTGATGTTTTTCTCACTCCTACTAGTGAATGTAATGTAACACACACCCATACAATGCGCACCACCCCGTGATGTTTTTCTCACTCCTACTAGTGAATGTAATGTAACACACACCCATACAATGCGCACCACCCCGTGATGTTTTTCTCACTCCTACTAGTGAATGCAATGTAACACACACCCATACAATGCGCACCACCCCGTGATGTTTTTCTCACTCCTACTAGTGAATGTAATGTAACACAAACCCATACAATGCGCACCACCCCGTGATGTTTTTCTCACTCCTACTAGTGAATCTAATGTAACACACACCCATACAATGCGCACCACCCCGTGATGTTTTTCTCACTCCTACTAGTGAATGGAATGTAACACACACCCATACATTGCGCACCACCCTGTGATGTTTTTCTCACTCCTACTAGTTAATGTAACGTAACACACACCCATAAAATGCGCAGCACCCCGTGATGTTTTTCTCACTCCTACTAGTGAATCTAATGTAACACACACCCATACAATGCGCACCACCCCGTGATGTTTTTCTCACTCCTACTAGTGAATGTAATGTAACACACACCCATACAATGCGCACCACCCCGTGATGTTTTTCTCACTCCTACTAGTGAATGTAATGTAACACACACCCATACAATGCGCACCACCCCGTGATGTTTTTCTCACTCCTACTAGTGAATGTAATGTAACACACACCCATACAATGCGCACCACCCCGTGATGTTTTTCTCACTCCTACTAGTGAATGTAATGTAACACACACCCATACAATGCGCACCACCCCGTGATGTTTTTCTCACTCCTACTAGTGAATCTAATGTAACACACACCCATACAATGCGCACCACCCCGTGATGTTTTTCTCACTCCTACTAGTGAATCTAATGTAACACACACCCATACAATGCGCACCACCCCGTGATGTTTTTCTCACTCTTACTAGTGAATGTAATGTAACACACACCCATACAATGCGCACCACCCCGTGATGTTTTTCTCACTCCTACTAGTGAATGTAATGTAACACACACCCACACAATGCGCACCATCCCGTGATGTTTTTCTCACTCCTACTATTGAATCTAATGTAACACACACCCACACAATGCGCACCACCCCGTGATGTTTTTCTCACTCCTACAAGTGAATCTAATGTAACACACACCCATACAATGCGCACCACCCCGTGATGTTTTTCTCACTCCTACTATTGAATGTAATGTAACACACACCCATACAATGCGCACCACCCCGTGATGTTTTTCTGACTCCTACTAGTGAATGTAATGTAACACACACCCATACATTGCGCACCACCCCGTGATGTTTTTCTCACTCCTACTAGTGAATGTAATGTAACACACACCCATACAATGCGCACCACCCCGTGATGTTTTTCTCACTCCTACTAGTGAATGTAATGTAACACACACCCATACATTGCGCACGACCCCGTGATGTTTTTCTCACTCCTACTAGTGAATGTAATGTAACACACACCCATACAATGCGCACCACCCCGTGATGTTTTTCTCACTCCTACTAGTGAATGTAATGTAACACACACCCATACAATGTGCACCACCCCGTGATGTTTTTCTCACTCCTACTAGTGAATGTAATGTAACACACACCCATACAATGCGCACCACCCCGTGATGTTTTTCTCACTCCTACTAGTGAATGTAATGTAACACACCCCCAAACAATGCGCACCACCCCGTGATGTTTTTCTCACTCCTACTAGTGAATGTAATGTAACACACACCCATACAATGCGCACCACCCCGTGATGTTTTTCTCACTCCTACTAGTGAATCTAATGTAACACACACCATACAATGCGCACCACCCCGTGATGTTTTTCTCACTCCTTCTAGTGAATGTAATGTAACACACACCCATACATTGCGCACCACCCCGTGATGTTTTTCTCACTCCTACTAGTTAATGTAACGTAACACACACCCATACAATGCGCACCACCCCGTGATGTTTTTCTCACTCCTACTAGTGAATCTAATGTAACACACACCCATACAATGTGCACCACCCCGTGATGTTTTTCTCACTCCTACTAGTGAATGTAATGTAAAACACACCCATACATTGCGCACCACACCGTGATGTTTTTCTCACTCCTACTAGTGAATGTAATGTAACACACACCCATACAATGCGCACCACCCCGTGATGTTTTTCTCACTCCTACTAGTGAATGTAATGTAACACACAACCATACAATGCGCACCACCCCGTGATGTTTTTCTCACTCCTACTAGTGAATGTAATGTAACACACACCCTTACAATGCGCACCACCCCGTGATGTTTTTCTCACTCCTACTAGTGAATGTAATGTAACACACCCCCAAACAATGCGCACCACCCCGTGATGTTTTTCTCACTCCTACTAGTGAATGGAATGTAACACACACCCATACATTGCGCACCACCCCGTGATGTTTTTCTCACTCCTACTAGTTAATGTAACGTAACACACACCCATAAAATGCGCACCACCCCGTGATGTTTTTCTCTCTCCTACTAGTGAATCTAATGTAACACACACCCATACAATGCGCACCACCCCGTGATGTTTTTCTCACTCCTACTAGTGAATGTAATGTAACACACACCCATACAATGCGCACCACCCCGTGATGTTTTTCTCACTCCTACTAGTGAATGTAATGTAACACACACCCATACAATGCGCACCATCCCGTGATGTTTTTCTCACTCCTACTAGTGAATTTAATGTAACACACACCCATACAATGCGCACCACCCCGTGATGTTTTTCTCACTCCTACTAGTGAATGTAATGTAACACACACCCATACAATGCGCACCACCCCGTGATGTTTTTCTCACTCCTACTAGTGAATCTAATGTCACACACACCCATACAATGCGCACCACCCCGTGATGTTTTTCTCACTCCTACTAGTGAATTTAATGTAACACACACCCATACAATGCGCACCACCCCGTGATGTTTTTCTCACTCCTACTAGTGAATGTAATGTAACACACACCCATACAATGCGCACCACCCCGTGATGTTTTTCTCACTCCTACTAGTGAATGTAATGTAACACACACCCACAAAATGCGCACCACCCCGTGATGTTTTTCTCACTCCTACTATTGAATCTAATGTAACACACACCCATACAATGCGCACCACCCCGTGATGTTTTTCTCACTCCTACAAGTGAATCTAATGTAACACACACCCATACAATGCGCACCACCCCGTGATGTTTTTCTCACTCCTACAAGTGAATCTAATGTAACACACACCCATACAATGCGCACCACCCCGTGATGTTTTTCTGACTCCTACTAGTGAATGTAATGTAACACACACCCATACATTGCGCACCACCCCGTGATGTTTTTCTCACTCCTACTAGTGAATGTAATGTAACACACACCCATACAATGCGCACGACCACGTGATGTTTTTCTCACTCCTACTAGTGAATGTAATGTAACACACACCCATACAATGCGCACCACCCCGTGATGTTTTTCTCACTCCTACAAGTGAATCTAATGTAACACACACCCATACAATGCGCACCACCCCGTGATGTTTTTCTCACTCCTACTAGTGAATGTAGTGTAACACACCCCCAAACAATGCGCACCACCCCGTGATGTTTTTCTCACTCCTACTAGTGAATGTAATGTAACACACACCCATACAATGCGCACCACCCCGTGATGTTTTTCTCACTCCTACTAGTGAATGTAATGTAACACACACCCATACAATGCGCACCACCCTGTGATGTTTTTCTCACTCCTACAAGTGAATCTAATGTAACACACACCCATACAATGCGCACCACCCCGTGATGTTTTTCTCACTCCTACTAGTGAATCTAATGTAACACACACCCATAAAATGCGCACCACCCCGTGATGTTTTTCTCACTCCTACTAGTGAATGTAATGTAACACACACCCATACAATGCGCACCACCCCGTGATGTTTTTCTGACTCCTACTAGTGAATGTAATGTAACATACACCCATACATTGCGCACCACCCCGTGATGTTTTTCTCACTCCTACTACTGAATGTAATGTAACACACACCCATACAATGCGCACCACCCCGTGATGTTTTTCTCACTCCTACTAGTGAATGCAATGTAACACACACCCATACAATGCGCACCACCCCGTGATGTTTTTCTCACTCCTACTAGTGAATGTAATGTAACACACACCCATACAATGCGCACCACCCCGTGATGTTTTTCTCACTCCTACTAGTGAATTTAATGTAACACACCCCCAAGCAATGCGCACCACCCCGTGATGTTTTTCTCACTCCTACTAGTGAATGTAATGTAACACACACCCATACAATGCGCACCACCCCGTGATGTTTTTCTCACTCCTACTAGTGAATGTAATGTAACACACACCCATACAATGCGCACCACCCCGTGATGTTTTTCTCACTCCTACTAGTGAATTTAATGTAACACACCCCCAAACAATGCGCACCACCCCGTGATGTTTTTCTCACTCCTACTAGTGAATGTAATGTAACACACACCCATACAATGCGCACCACCCCGTGATGTTTTTCTCACTCCTACTAGTGAATGTAATGAAACACACACCCATACAATGCGCACCACCCCGTGATGTTTTTCTCACTCCTACTAGTGAATGTAATGTAACACACACCCATACAATGCGCACCACCCCGTGATGTTTTTCTCACTCCTACTAGTGAATGTAATGTAACACACACCCATACAATGCGCACCACCCCGTGATGTTTTTCTCACTCCTACAAGTGAATCTAATGTAACACACACCCATACAATGCGCACCACCCCGTGATGTTTTTCTCACTCATACTAGTGAATCTAATGTAACACACACCCATACAATGCGCACCACCCCGTGATGTTTCTCTCACTCCTACTAGTGAATCTAATGTAACACACACCCATACAATGCGCACCACCCCGTGATGTTTTTCTCACTCCTACTAGTGAATCTAATGTAACACACACCCATATAATGCGCACCACCCCGTGATGTTTTTCTCACTCCTACTAGTGAATGTAATGTAACACACACCCATAAAATGCGCACCACCCCGTGATGTTTTTCTCACTCCTACTAGTGAATGTAATGTAACACACACCCATACAATGCGCACCACCCTGTGATGTTTTTCTGACTCCTACTAGTGAATGTATTGTAACACACACCCATACATTGCGCACCACCCAGTGATGTTTTTCTCACTCCTACTAGTGAATGTAATGTAACACACACCCATACAATGCGAACCACCCCGTGATGTTTTTCTCACTCCTACTAGTGAATGTAATGTAACACACACCCATACAATGCGCACCACCCCGTGATGTTTTTCTCACTCCTACTAGTGAATGTAATGTAACACACACCCATACAATGCGCACCACCCCGTGATGTTTTTCTCACTCCTACTAGTGAATGTAATGTAACACACCCCCAAACAATGCGCACCACCCCGTGATGTTTTTCTCACTCCTACTAGTGAATGTAATGTAACACACACCCATACAATGCGCACCACCCCGTGATGTTTTTCTCACTCCTACTAGTGAATGTAATGTAACACACACACATACAATGCGCACCACCCCGTGATGTTTTTCTCACTCCTACAAGTGAATCTAATGTAACACACACCCATACAATGCGCACCACCCCGTGATGTTTTTCTCACTCCTACTAGTGAATCTAATGTAACACACACCCATACAATGCGCACCACCCCGTGATGTTTTTCTCACTCCTGCTAGTGAATGTAATGTAACACACACCCATACAATGCGCAGCACCCCGTGATGTTTTTCTCACTCCTCCTAGTGAATGTAATGTAACACACACCCATACAATGCGCACCACCCCGTGATGTTTTTCTCACTCCTACTAGTGAATGTAATGTAACACACACCCAAACAATGCGCACCACCCCGTGATGTTTTTCTCACTCCTACTAGTGAATGTAATGTAACACACACCCATACAATGCGCACCACCCCGTGATGTTTTTCTCACTCCTACTAGTGAATGCAATGTAACACACACCCATACAATGCGCACCACCCCGTGATGTTTTTCTCACTCCTACTAGTGAATGTAATGTAACACACACCCATACAATGCGCACCACCCCGAGATGTTTTTCTCACTCCTACTAGTGAATGCAATGTAACACACACCCATACAATGCGCACCACCCCGTGATGTTTTTCTCACTCCTACTAGTGAATGTAATGTAACACACACCCATACAATGCGCACCACCCCGTGATGTTTTTCTCACTCCTACTAGTGAATTTAATGTAACACACCCCCAAACAATGCGCACCACCCCGTGATGTTTTTCTCACTCCTACTAGTGAATGTAATGTAACACACACCCATACAATGCGCACCACCCCGTGATGTTTTTCTCACTCCTACTAGTGAATGTAATGTAACACACACCCATACAATGCGCACCACCCCGTGATGTTTTTCTCACTCCTACTAGTGAATTTAATGTAACACACCCCAAACAATGCGCACCACCCCGTGATGTTTTTCTCACTCCTACTAGTGAATGTAATGTAACACACACCCATACAATGCGCACCACCCCGTGATGTTTTTCTCACTCCTACTAGTGAATGTAATGTAACACACACCCATACAATGCGCACCACCCCGTGATGTTTTTCTCACTCCTACTAGTGAATGCAATGTAACACACACCCATACAATGCGCACCACCCCGTGATGTTTTTCTCACTCCTACTAGTGAATGTAATGTAACACACACCCATACAATGCGCACCACCGCGTGATGTTTTTCTCACTCCTACTAGTGAATGCAATGTAACACACACCCATACAATGCGCACCACCCCGTGATGTTTTTCTCACTCCTACTACTGAATGTAATGTAACACACACCCATACAATGCGCACCACCCCGTGATGTTTTTCTCACTCCTACTAGTGAATTTAATGTAACACACCCCCAAACAATGCGCACCACCCCGTGATGTTTTTCTCACTCCTACTAGTGAATGTAATGTAACACAAACCCATACAATGCGCACCACCCCGTGATGTTTTTCTCACTCCTACTAGTGAATCTAATGTAACACACACCCATACAATGCGCACCACCCCGTGATGTTTTTCTCACTCCTACTAGTGAATGGAATGTAACACACACCCATACATTGCGCACCACCCTGTGATGTTTTTCTCACTCCTACTAGTTAATGTAACGTAACACACACCCATAAAATGCGCACCACCCCGTGATGTTTTTCTCACTCCTACTAGTGAATGTAATGTAACACACACCCATACAATGCGCACCACCCCGTGATGTTTTTCTCACTCCTACTAGTGAATCTAATGTAACACACACCCATACAATGCGCACCACCCCGTGATGTTTTTCTCACTCCTACTAGTGAATCTAATGTAACACACACCCATACAATGCGCACCACCCCGTGATGTTTTTCTCACTCTTACTAGTGAATGTAATGTAACACACACCCATACAATGCGCACCACCCCGTGATGTTTTTCTCACTCCTACTAGTGAATGTAATGTAACACACACCCACACAATGCGCACCATCCCGTGATGTTTTTCTCACTCCTACTATTGAATCTAATGTAACACACACCCACACAATGCGCACCACCCCGTGATGTTTTTCTCACTCCTACAAGTGAATCTAATGTAACACACACCCATACAATGCGCACCACCCCGTGATGTTTTTCTCACTCCTACTAGTGAATGTAATGTAACACACACCCATACAATGCGCACCACCCCGTGATGTTTTTCTGACTCCTACTAGTGAATGTAATGTAACACACACCCATACATTGCGCACCACCCCGTGATGTTTTTCTCACTCCTACTAGTGAATGTAATGTAACACACACCCATACAATGCGCACCACCCCGTGATGTTTTTCTCACTCCTACTAGTGAATGTAATGTAACACACACCCATACAATGCGCACCACCCCGTGATGTTTTTCTCACTCCTACTAGTGAATGTAATGTAACAGACACCCATACAATGCGCACCACCCCGTGATGTTTTTCTCACTCCTACTAGTGAATGTAATGTAACACACCCCCAAACAATGCGCACCACCCCGTGATGTTTTTCTCACTCCTACTAGTGAATGTAATGTAACACACACCCATACAATGCGCACCACCCCGTGATGTTTTTCTCACTCCTACTAGTGAATCTAATGTAACACACACCATACAATGCGCACCACCCCGTGATGTTTTTCTCACTCCTTCTAGTGAATGTAATGTAACACACACCCATACATTGCGCACCACCCCGTGATGTTTTTCTCACTCCTACTAGTTAATGTAACGTAACACACACCCATACAATGCGCACCACACCGTGATGTTTTTCTCACTCCTACTAGTGAATCTAATGTAACACACACCCATACAATGCGCACCACCCCGTGATGTTTTTCTCACTCCTACTAGTGAATGTAATGTAAAACACACCCATACATTGCGCACCACACCGTGATGTTTTTCTCACTCCTACTAGTGAATGTAATGTAACACACACCCATACAATGCGCACCACCCCGTGATGTTTTTCTCACTCCTACTAGTGAATGTAATGTAACACACAACCATACAATGCGCACCACCCCGTGATGTTTTTCTCACTCCTACTAGTGAATGTAATGTAACACACACCCTTACAATGCGCACCACCCCGTGATGTTTTTCTCACTCCTACTAGTGAATGTAATGTAACACACCCCCAAACAATGCGCACCACCCCGTGATGTTTTTCTCACTCCTACTAGTGAATCTAATGTAACACACACCCATACAATGCGCACCACCCCGTGATGTTTTTTCACTCCTACTAGTGAATCTAATGTAACACACACCCATACAATGCGCACCACCCCGTGATGTTTTTCTCACTCCTACTAGTGAATGTAATGTAACACACACCCATACAATGCGCTCCACCCCGTGATGTTTATCTCACTCCTACTAGTGAATGTAATGTAACACACACCCATACAATGCGCACCACCCCGTGATGTTTTTCTCACTCCTACTAGTGAATGTAATGTAACACACACCCATACAATGCGCACCACCCCGTGATGTTTTTCTCACTCCTACTAGTGAATGTAATGCAACACACACCCATACAATGCGCACCACCCCGTGATGTTTTTCTCACTCCTTCTAGTGAATCTAATGTAACACACACCCATACAATGCGCACCACCCCGTGATGTTTTTCTCACTCCTACTAGTCAATCTAATGTAACACACACCCATACAATGCGCACCACCCCGTGATGTTTTTCTCACTCCTACTAGTGAATGTAATGTAACACACACCCACACAATGCGCACCACCCCGTGATGTTTTTCTCACTCCTACTAGTGAATGTAATGTAACACACACCCACACAATGCGCACCACCCCGTGATGTTTTTCTCACTCTTACTATTGAATCTAATGTAACACACACCCACACAATGCGCACCACCCCGTGATGTTTTTCTCACTCCTACAAGTGAATCTAATGTAACACACACCCATACAATGCGCACCACCCCGTGATGTTTTTCTCACTCCTACTAGTGAATGTAATGTAACACACACCCATACAATGCGCACCACCCCGTGATGTTTTTCTGACTCCTACTAGTGAATGTAATGTAACACACACCCATACAATGCGCACCACCCCGTGATGTTTTTCTCACTCCTACTAGTGAATGTAATGTAACACACACCCATACAATGCGCACCACCCCGTGATGTTTTTCTCACTCCTACTAGTGAATGTAATGTAACACACACCCATACAATGCGCACCACCCCGTGATGTTTTTCTCACTCCTACTAGTGAATGTAATGTAACACACCCCCAAACAATGCACACCACCCCGTGCTGTTTTTCTCACTCCTACTAGTGAATGTAATGTAACACACACCCATACAATGCGCACCACCCCGTGATGTTTTTCTCACTCCTACTAGTGAATCTAATGTAACACACACCCATACAATGCGCACCACCCCGTGATGTTTTTCTCACTCCTTCTAGTGAATGTAATGTAACACACACCCATACATTGCGCACCACCCCGTGATGTTTTTCTCACTCCTACTAGTTAATGTAACGTAACACACACCCATACAATGCGCACCACCCCGTGATGTTTTTCTCACTCCTACTAGTGAATCTAATGTAACACACACCCATACAATGCGCACCACCCCGTGATGTTTTTCTCACTCCTACTATTGAATCTAATGTAACACACACCCATACAATGCGCACCACATCGTGATGTTTTTCTCACTCCTACTAGTGAACGTAATGTAACACACACCCATACAATGCGCACCACCCCGTGATGTTTTTCTCACTCCTACTAGTGAATGTAATGTAACACACACCCATACAATGCGCACCACCCCGTGATGTTTTTCTCACTCCTACTAGTGAATGTAATGTAAAACACACCCATACATTGCGCACCACACCGTGATGTTTTTCTCACTCCTACTAGTGAATGTAATGTAACACACACCCATACAATGCGCACCACCCCGTGATGTTTTTCTCACTCCTACTAGTGAATGTAATGTAACACACACCCATACAATGCGCACCACCCCGTGATGTTTTTCTCACTCCTACTAGTGAATGTAATGTAACACACATCCTTACAATGCGCACCACCCCGTGATGTTTTTCTCACTCCTACTAGTGAATGTAATGTAACACACCCCCAAACAATGCGCACCACCCCGTGATGTTTTTCTCACTCCTACTAGTGAATCTAATGTAACACACACCCATACAATGCGCACCACCCCGTGATGTTTTTCTCACTCCTACTAGTGAATCTAATGTAACACACACCCATACAATGCGCACCACCCCTTGATGTTTTTCTCACTCCTTCTAGTGAATGTAATGTAACACACACCCATACATTGCGCACCACCCCGTGATGTTTTTCTCACTCCTACTAGTTAATGTAATGTAACACACACCCATACAATGCGCAGCACCCCGTGATGTTTTTCTCACTCCTCCTAGTGAATGTAATGTAACACACACCCATACAATGCGCCCCACCCCGTGATGTTTTTCTCACTCCTACTAGTGAATGTAATGTAACACACACCCAAACAATGCGCACCACCCCGTGATGTTTTTCTCACTCCTACTAGTGAATGTAATGTAACACACACCCATACAATGCGCACCACCCCGTGATGTTTTTCTCACTCCTACTAGTGAATGCAATGTAACACACACCCATACAATGAGCACCACCCAGTGATGTTTTTCTCACTCCTACTAGTGAATGTAATGTAACACACACCCATACAATGCGCACCACCCCGAGATGTTTTTCTCACTCCTACTAGTGAATGCAATGTAACACACACCCATACAATGCGCACCACCCCGTGATGTTTTTCTCACTCCTACTAGTGAATGTAATGTAACACACACCCATACAATGCGCACCACCCCGTGATGTTTTTCTCACTCCTACTAGTGAATTTAATGTAACACACCCCCAAACAATGCGCACCACCCCGTGATGTTTTTCTCACTCCTACTAGTGAATGTAATGTAACACACACCCATACAATGCGCACCACCCCGTGATGTTTTTCTCACTCCTACTAGTGAATGTAATGTAACACACACCCATACAATGCGCACCACCCCGTGATGTTTTTCTCACTCCTACTAGTGAATGTAATGTAACACACACCCATACAATGCGCACCACCCCGTGATGTTTTTCTCACTCCTACTAGTGAATTTAATGTAACACACCCCCAAACAATGCGCACCACCCCGTGATGTTTTTCTCACTCCTACTAGTGAATGTAATGTAACACAAACCCATACAATGCGCACCACCCTGTGATGTTTTTCTCACTCCTACTAGTGAATCTAATGTAACACACACCCATACAATGCGCACCACCCCGTGATGTTTTTCTCACTCCTACTAGTGAATGGAATGTAACACACACCCATACATTGCGCACCACCCCGTGATATTTTTCTCACTCCTACTAGTTAATGTAACGTAACACACACCCATAAAATGCGCACCACCCCGTGATGTTTTTCTCACTCCTACTAGTGAATCTAATGTAACACACACCCATACAATGCGCACCACCCCGTGATGTTTTTCTCACTCCTACTAGTGAATGTAATGTAACACACACCCATACAATGCGCACCACCCCGTGATGTTTTTCTCACTCCTACTAGTGAATGTAATGTAACACACACCCATACAATGCACACCACCCCGTGATGTTTTTCTCACTCCTACTAGTGAATGTAATGTAACACACACCCATACAATGCGCACCACCCCGTGATGTTTTTCTCACTCCTACTAGTGAATGTAATGTAACACACACCCATACAATGCGCACCACCCCGTGATGTTTTTCTCACTCCTACTAGTGAATCTAATGTAACACACACCCATACAATGCGCACCACCCCGTGATGTTTTTCTCACTCCTACTAGTGAATGTAATGTAACACACACCCATACAATGCGCACCACCCCGTGATGTTTTTCTCACTCCTACTAGTGAATGTAATGTAACACACACCCATACAATGCGCACCACCCCGTGATGTTTTTCTCACTCCTACTAGTGAATGTAATGTAACACACACCCACACAATGCGCACCATCCCGTGATGTTTTTCTCACTCCTACTATTGAATCTAATGTAACACACACCCACACAATGCGCACCACCCCGTGATGTTTTTCTCACTCCTACAAGTGAATCTAATGTAACACACACCCATACAATGCGCACCACCCCGTGATGTTTTTCTCACTCCTACTAGTGAATGTAATGTAACACACACCCATACAATGCGCACCACCCCGTGATGTTTTTCTGACTCCTACTAGTGAATGTAATGTAACACACACCCATACATTGCGCACCACCCCGTGATGTTTTTCTCACTCCTACTAGTGAATGTAATGTAACACACACCCATACAATGCGCACCACCCCGTGATGTTTTTCTCACTCCTACTAGTGAATGTAATGTAACACACACCCATACAATGCGCACCACCCCGTGATGTTTTTCTCACTCCTACTAGTGAATGTAATGTAACACACACCCATACAATGCGCACCACCCCGTGATGTTTTTCTCACTCCTACTAGTGAATGTAATGTAACACACACCCATACAATGCGCACCACCCCGTGATGTTTTTCTCACTCCTACTAGTGAATGTAATGCAACACACACCCATACAATGCGCACCACCCCGTGATGTTTTTCTCACTCCTACTAGTGAATGTAATGCAACACACACCCATACAATGCGCACCACCCCGTGATGTTTTTCTCACTCCTACTAGTGAATCTAATGTAACACACACCCATACAATGCGCACCACCCCGTGATGTTTTTCTCACTCCTACTAGTGAATGTAATGTAACACACACCCACACAATGCGCACCACCCCGTGATGTTTTTCTCACTCCTACTAGTGAATGTAATGTAACACACACCCACACAATGCGCACCACCCCGTGATGTTTTTCTCACTCCTACTATTGAATCTAATGTAACACACACCCACACAATGCGCACCACCCCGTGATGTTTTTCTCACTCCTACAAGTGAATCTAATGTAACACACACCCATACAATGCGCACCACCCCGTGATGTTTTTCTCACTCCTACTAGTGAATGTAATGTAACACACACCCATACAATGAGCACCACCCCGTGATGTTTTTCTGACTCCTACTACTGAATGTAATGTAACACACACCCATACAATGCGCACCACCCCGTGATGTTTTTCTCACTCCTACTAGTGAATGTAATGTAACACACACCCATACAATGCGCACCACCCCGTGATGTTTTTCTCACTCCTACTAGTGAATGTAATGTAACACACAACCATACAATGCGCACCACCCCGTGATGTTTTTCTCACTCCTACTAGTGAATGTAATGTAACACACACCCATACAATGCGCACCACCCCGTGATGTTTTTCTCACTCCTACTAGTGAATGTAATGTAACACACCCCCAAACAATGCGCACCACCCCGTGCTGTTTTTCTCACTCCTACTAGTGAATGTAATGTAACACACACCCATACAATGCGCACCACCCCGTGATGTTTTTCTCACTCCTACTAGTGAATCTAATGTAACACACACCCATACAATGCGCACCACCCCGTGATGTTTTTCTCACTCCTTCTAGTGAATGTAATGTAACACACACCCATACATTGCGCACCACCCCGTGATGTTTTTCTCACTCCTACTAGTTAATGTAACGTAACACACACCCATACAATGCGCACCACCCCGTGATGTTTTTCTCACTCCTACCAGTGAATCTAATGTAACACACACCCATACAATGCGCACCACCCCGTGATGTTTTTCTCACTCCTACTATTGAATCTAATGTAACACACACCCATACAATGCGCACCACATCGTGATGTTTTTCTCACTCCTACTAGTGAACGTAATGTAACACACACCCATACAATGCGCACCACCCCGTGATGTTTTTCTCACTCCTACTAGTGAATGTAATGTAACACACACCCATACAATGCGCACCACCCCGTGATGTTTTTCTCACTCCTACTAGTGAATGTAATGTAAAACACACCCATACATTGCGCACCACACCGTGATGTTTTTCTCACTCCTACTAGTGAATGTAATGTAACACACACCCATACAATGCGCACCACCCCGTGATGTTTTTCTCACTCCTACTAGTGAATGTAATGTAACACACACCCATACAATGCGCACCACCCCGTGATGTTTTTCTCACTCCTACTAGTGAATGTAATGTAACACACATCCTTACAATGCGCACCACCCCGTGATGTTTTTCTCACTCCTACTAGTGAATGTAATGTAACACACCCCCAAACAATGCGCACCACCCCGTGATGTTTTTCTCACTCCTACTAGTGAATCTAATGTAACACACACCCATACAATGCGCACCACCCCGTGATGTTTTTCTCACTCCTACTAGTGAATCTAATGTAACACACACCCATACAATGCGCACCACCCCTTGATGTTTTTCTCACTCCTTCTAGTGAATGTAATGTAACACACACCCATACATTGCGCACCACCCCGTGATGTTTTTCTCACTCCTACTAGTTAATGTAATGTAACACACACCCATACAATGCGCACCACCCCGTGATGTTTTTCTCACTCCTACTACTGAATGTAACGTAACACACACCCATACAATGCGCACCACCCCGTGATGTTTTTCTCACTCCTCCTAGTGAATGTAAGGTAACACACACCCATACAATGCGCACCACCCCGTGATGTTTTTCTCACTCCTACTAGTGAATGTAACGTGACACACACCCATACAATGCGCACCACCCCGTGATGTTTTTCTCACTCCTACTAGTGAATGTAATGTAACACACACCCATACAATGCGCACCACCCCGTGATGTTTTTCTCACTCCTACTAGTGAATGCAATGTAACACACACCCATACAATGCGCACCACCCCGTGATGTTTTTCTCACTCCTACTAGTGAATGTAATGTAACACACACCCATACAATGCGCACCACCCCGAGATGTTTTTCTCACTCCTACTAGTGAATGTAATGTAACACACACCCATACAATGCGCACCACCCCGTGATGTGTTTCTCACTCCTACTAGTGAATGTAATGTAACACACACCCATACAATGCGCACCACCCCGTGATGTTTTTCTCACTCCTACTAGTGAATGTAATGTAACACACACCCATACAATGCGCACCAACCCGTGATGCTTTCTCACTCCTACTAGTGTATGTAATGTAACACACACCCATACAATGCGCACCACCCCGTGATGTTTTTCTCACTTCTTCTAGTGAAGCTAATATAACACACACCCAAACAATGCGCACCACCCCGTGATGTTTTTCTCACTCCTACTAGTGAATGTAAAGTAACACACACCCATACAATGCGCACCACCCCGTGATGTTTTTCTCACTCCTACTAGTGAATCTAATGTAACACACACCCATACAATGCGCACCACCCCGTGATGTTTTTCTCACTCCTACTAGTGAATCTAATGTAACACACCCATACAATGCGTACCACCCCGTGATATTTTTCTCACTCCTACTAGTGAATCTAATATAACACACACCCATACAATGCGCACCACCCCGTGATGTTTTTCTCACTCCTACTAGTGAATGTAATGTAACACACACCCATACAATGCGCACCACCCCGTGAAGTTTTTCTCACTCCTACTAGTGAATGTAATGTAACACACACCCATACAATACGCACCACCCCGTGATGTTTTTCTCACTCCTACTAGTGAATGTAATGTAACACACACCCATACAATGCGCACCAGCCCGTGATGTTTTTCTCACTCCTACTAGTGAATGTAATGTAACACACACCCATACAATGCGCACCACCCCGTGATGTTTTTCTCACTCCTACTAGTGAATGTAATGTAACACACACCCATACAATGCGCACCACCCCGTGATGTTTTTCTCACTCCTACTAGTGAATGTAATGTAACACACACCCATACAATGCGCACCACCCCGTGATGCTTTTCTCACTCCTACTAGTGAACGTAATGTAACACACACCCATACAATGCGCACCACCCCGTGATGTTTTTCTCACTCCTACTAGTGAATGTAATGTAAAACACACCCATACAATGCGCACCACCCCGTGATGTTTTTCTGACTCCTACTAGTGAATGTAATGTAAAACACACCCATACATTGCGCACCACACCGTGATGTTTTTCTCACTCCTAGTAGTGAATGTAATGTAACACACACCCATACAATGCGCACCACCCCGTGATGTTTTTCTCACTCCTACTAGTGAATGTAATGTAACACACACCCATACAATGCGCACCACCCCGTGATGTTTTTCTCACTCCTACTAGTGAATGTAATGTAACACACACCCATACAATGCGCACCACCCCGTGATGTTTTTCTCACTCCTACTAGTGAATGTAATGTAACACACCCCCAAACAATGCGCACCACCCCGTGATGTTTTTCTCACTCCTACTAGTGAATCTAATGTAACACACACCCATACAATGCGCACCACCCCGTGATGTTTTTCTCACTCCTACTAGTTAATGTAATGTAACACACACCCATACAATGCGCACCACCCCGTGATGTTTTTCTCACTCCTACTGCTGAATGTAACGTAACACACACCCATACAATGCGCACCACCCCGTGATGTTTTTCTCACTCCTCCTAGTGAATGTAACGTAACACACACCCATACAATGCGCAGCACCCCGTGATGTTTTTCTCACTCCTACTAGTGAATGTAACGTAACACACACCCATACAATGCGCACCACCCCGTGATGTTTTTCTCACTCCTACTAGTGAATGTAATGTAACACACACCCATACAATGCGCACCACCCCGTGATGTGTTTCTCACTCCTACTAGTGAATGTAATGTAACACACACCCATACAATGCGCACCACCCCGAGATGTTTTTCTCACTCCTACTAGTGAATGTAATGTAACACACACCCATACAATGCGCACCACCCCGTGATGTGTTTCTCACTCCTACTAGTGAATGTAATGTAACACACACCCATACAATGCGCACCACCCCGTGATGTTTTTCTCACTCCTACTAGTGAATGTAATGTAACACACACCCATACAATGCGCACCAACCCGTGATGCTTTCTCACTCCTACTAGTGTATGTAATGTAACATACACCCATACAATGCGCACCACCCCGTGATGTTTTTCTCACTTCTTCTAGTGAAGCTAATGTAACACACACCCAAACAATGCGCACCACCCCGTGATGTTTTTCTCACTCCTACTAGTGAATGTAATGTAACACACACCCATACAATGCGCACCACCCCGTGATGTTTTTCTCACTCCTACTAGTGAATCTAATGTAACACACACCCATACAATGCGCACCACCCCGTGATGTTTTTCTCACTCCTACTAGTGAATGTAATGTAACACACACCCATACAATGCGCACCACCCCGTGATGTTTTTCTCACTCCTACTAGTGAATGTAATGTAACACACACCCATACAATGCGCACCACCCCGTGATGTTTTTCTCACTCCTACTAGTGAATGTAATGTAACACACACCCATACAATGCGCACCACCACGTGATGTTTTTCTCACTCCTACTAGTGAATGTAATGTAACACACACCCATACAATGCGCACCACCCCGTGATGTTTTTCTCACTCCTACTAGTGAATGTAATGTAACACACACCCATACAATGCGCACCACCCCGTGATGTTTTTCTCACTCCTACTAGTGAATGTAATGTAACACACACCCATACAATGCGCACCACCCCGAGATGTTTTTCTCACTCCTACTAGTGAATGTAATGTAACACACACCCATACAATGCGCACCACCCCGTGATGTGTTTCTCACTCCTACTAGTGAATCTAATGTAACACACACCCATACAATGCGCACCACCCCGTGATGTTTTTCTCACTCCTACTAGTGAATCTAATGTAACACACACCCATACAATGCGCACCACCCCGTGATGTTTTTCTCACTCCTACTAGTGAATGTAATGTAACACACACCCATACAATGCGCACCACCCCGTGATGTTTTTCTCACTCCTACTAGTGAATATAATGTAACACACACCCATACAATGCGCACCACCCCGTGATGTTTTTCTCACTCCTACTAGTGAATGTAATGTAACACACACCCATACAATGCGCACCAACCCGTGATGTTTTTCTCACTCCTACTAGTGTATGTAATGTAACACACACCCATACAATGCGCACCACCCCGTGATGTTTTTCTCACTTCTACTAGTGAAGCTAATGTAACACACACACAAACAATGCGCACCACCCTGTGATGTTTTTCTCACTCCTACTAGTGAATGTAATGTAACACACACCCATACAATGCGCACCACCCCGTGATGTTTTTCTCACTCCTACTATTGAATCTAATGTAACACACACCCATACAATGCGCACCACCCCGTGATGTTTTTCTCACTCCTACTAGTGAATCTAATGTAACACACACCCATACAATGCGCACCACCCCGTGATGTTTTTCTCACTCCTACTAGTTAATGTAACGTAACACACACCCATACAATGCGCACCACCCCGTGATGTTTTTCTCACTCCTACTAGTGAATCTAATGTAACACACACCCATACAATGCGCACCACCCCGTGATGTTTTTCTCACTCCTACTAGTTAATGTAACGTAACACACACCCATACAATGCGCACCACCCCGTGATGTTTTTCTCACTCCTACTAGTGAATGTAATGTAACACACACCCATACAATGCGCACCACCCCGTGATGTTTTTCTCACTCCTACTAGTGAATGTAACGTAACACACACCCATACAATGCGCACCACCCCGTGATGTTTTTCTCACTCCTAATAGTGAATGCAATGTAACACACACCCATACAATGCGCACCACCCCGTGATGTTTTTCTCACTCCTACTAGTGAATGTAATGTAACACACACCCATACAATGCGCACCACCCCGAGATGTTTTTCTCACTCCTACTAGTGAATGTAATGTAACACACACCCATACAATGCGCACCTCCCCGTGATGTGTTTCTCACTCCTACTAGTGAATCTAATGTAACACACACCCATACAATGCGCACCACCCCGTGATGTTTTTCTCACTCCTACTAGTGAATCTAATGTAACACACACCCATACAATGCGCACCACCCCGTGATGTTTTTCTCACTCCTACTAGTGAATGTAATGTAACACACACCCATACAATGCGCACCACCCCGTGATGTTTTTCTCACTCCTACTAGTGAATGTAATGTAACACACACCCATACAATGCGCACTAACCCGTGATGTTTTTCTCACTCCTACTAGTGAATGTAATGTAACACACACCCATACAATGCGCACCAACCCGTGATGTTTTTCTCACTCCTATGAGTGTATGTAATGTAACACACACCCATACAATGCGCACCACCCCGTGATGTTTTTCTCACTTCTACTAGTGAAGCTAATGTAACACACACCCAAACAATGCGCACCACCCCGTGATGTTTTTCTCACTCCTACTAGTGAATCTAATGTAACACACACCCATACAATGCGCACCACCCCGTGATGTTTTTCTCACTCCTACTAGTGAATCTAATGTAACACACACCCATACAATGCGCACCACCCCGTGATGTTTTTCTCACTCCTACTAGTGAATCTAATGTAACACACACCCATGCAATGCGCACCACCCCGTGATGTTTTTCTCACTCCTACTAGTGAATCTAATTGAACACACTCCCATACAATGCGCACCACCCCGTGATGTTTTTCTCACTCCTACTAGTGAATGCAATGTAACACACACCCATACAATGCGCACCACCCCGTGATGTTTTTCTCACTCCTACTAGTGAATGTAATGTAACACACACCCATACAATGCGCACCACCCTGAGATGTTTTTCTCACTCCTACTAGTGAATGTAATGTAACACACACACATACAATGCGCACCACCCCGTGATGTGTTTCTCACTCCTACTAGTGAATGTATTGTAACACACACCCATACAATGCGCACCACCCCGTGATGTTTTTCTCACTCCTACTAGTGAATCTAATGTAACACACACCCATACAATGCGCACCACCCCGTGATGTTTTTCTCACTCCTACTAGTGAATGTAATGTAACACACACCCATACAATGCGCACCACCCCGTGATGTTTTTCTCACTCCTACTAGTGAATGTAATGTAACACACACCCATACAATGCGCACCACCCCGTGATGATTTTCTCACTCCTACTAGTGAATGTAATGTAAAACACACCCATACAATGCGCACCACCCCGTGATGTTTTTCTCACTCCTAGTAGTGAATGTAATGTAACACACACCCATACAATGCGCACCACCCCGTGATGTTTTTCTCACTAATAGTAGTGAATGTAATGTAACACAGACCCATACAATGCGCACCACCCCGTGATGTTTTTCTCACTCCTACTAATGAATCTAATGTAACACACACCCAAACAATGCGCACCACCCCGCGATATTTTTCAGAAACCTATCCTACATTGCCACTGCATGTTCCCTGACCTCCCCATGCTGACCAGCCTGCGGTGCTTTTCTCCATCCTACATTGTCACTAACTGCCTATCCTAATTCAGACCCTCCGATTCACACCACCCCGTGATGTTTTTCTCACTCCTAGTAGTGAATGTAATGTAACACACACCCAAACAATGCGCACCACCCCGTGATGTTTTTCTCACTCCTACTAGTGAATGTAATGTAACACACACCCATACAATGCGCACCGCCCCGTGATGTTTTTCTCACTCCTACTAGTGAATGTAATGTAACACACACCCATACAATGCGCACCACCCCGTGATGTTTTTCTCACTCCTACTAGTGAATCTAATGTAACACACACCCATACAATGCGCACAACCCCGTGATGTATTTCTCACTCCTACTAGTGATTGTAATGTAACACACACCCATACAATGCGCACCACCCCGTGATGTTTTTCTCACTCCTAGTAGTGAATGTAATGTAACACACACCCATACAATGCGCACCACCCCGTGATGTTTTTCTCACTAATAGTAGTGAATGTAATGTAACACAGACCCATACAATGCGCACCACCCCGTGATGTTTTTCTCACTCCTACTAATGAATCTAATGTAACACACACCCAAACAATGCGCACCACCCCGAGATGTTTTTCAGAAACCTATCCTACATTGCCACTGCATGTTCCCTGACCTCCCCATGCTGACCAGCCTTCGGTGCTTTTCTCCATCCTACATTGCCACTAACTGCCTATCCTAATTCAGACCCTCCGATTCACACCACCACATGATGTTTTTCTCACTCCTACTAGTGAATGTAATGTAACACACACCCTTACAATGCGCACCACCCCGTGATATTTTTCTCACTCCTACTAGTGAATGTAATGTAACACACACCCATACAATGCGCACCACCCCGTGATGTTTTTCTCACTCCTACTAGTGAATGTAATGTAACACACACCCATACAATGCGCACCACCCCATGATGTTTTTCTCACTCCTAATAGTGAATGTAATGTAACACACACCCATACAATGCGCACCACCCCATGATGTATTTCTCACTCCTACTAGTGAATGTAATGTAACACACACCCATACAATGCGCACCACCCCGTGATGTTTTTCTCACTACTACTACTGAATCTAACGTAACACACACCCATACAATGCGCACCACCCTGTGATGTTTTTCTCACTCCTACTAGTGAATGTAATGTAACACACACCCATACAATGCGCACCACCCCGTGATCTTTTTCTCACTCCTACTATTGAATCTAATGTAACACACACCCATACAATGCGTACCACCCCGTGATGTTTTTCTCACTCCTACTAGTGAATGTAATGTAACACACACCCATACAATGCGCACCACCTCGTGATGATTTTCTCACTGCTACTAGTGAATGTAATGTAAAACACACCCATACAATGCGCACCACCCCGTGATGTTTTTCTCACTCCTAGTAGTGAATGTAATGTAACACACACCCATACAATGCGCACCACCCCGTGATGTTTTTCTCACTAATAGTAGTGAATGTAATGTAACACAGATTCATACAATGCGCAACACCCCGTGATGTTTTTCTCACTCCTACTAATGAATCTAATGTAACACACACCCAAACAATGCGCACCACCCCGCGATGTTTTTCAGAAACCTATCCTACATTGCCACTGCATGTTCCCTGACCTCCCCATGCTGACCAGCCTGCGGTGCTTTTCTCCATCCTATATTGCCACTAACTGCCTATCCTAATTCAGACCCTCCGATTCACACCACCCCGTGATGTTTTTCTCACTCCTAGTAATGAATGTAATGTAACACACACACAAACAATGCGCACCACCCCGTGATGTTTTTATCACTCCTACTAGTGAATGTAATGTAACACACACCCATACAATGCGCACCACCCCGTGATGTTTTTCTCACTCCTACTAGTGAATGTAATGTAACACACACCCATACAATGCGCACCACCCCGTGATGTTTTTCTCACTCCTACTAGTGAATCTAATGTAACACACACCCATACAATGCGCACCACCCCGTGATGTATTTCTCACTCCTACTAGTGATTGTAATGTAACACACACCCATACAATGCGCACCACCCCGTGATGTTTTTCTCACTGCTAAGACTGAATGTAATGTAACACACACCCATACAATGCGCACCACCCCGTGATGTTTTTCTCACTCCTACTAGTGAATGTAATGTAACACACACCCATATAATGCGCACCACCCCGTGAAGTTTTTCTCACTCCTTCTAGTGAATCTAATGTAACACACACCCATACAATGCGCACCACCCCGTGATGTGTTTCTCACTCCTACTAGTGAATGTAATGTAACACACACCCATACAATGCGCACCACCCCGTGATGTTTTTCTCACTCCTACTAGTGTATCTAATGTAACACACACCCATACAATGCGCACCACCCCGTGATGTTTTTCTCACTCCTACTAGTGCATGCAATGTAACACACACCCATACAATGGGCACCACCCCGTGATGTTTTTCTCACTCCTACTAGTGAATGTAATGTAACACACACCCATACAATGCGCACCAACCCGTGATGTTTTTCTCACTCCTACTAGTGTATGTAATGTAACACACACCCATACAATGCGCACCACCCCGTGATGTTTTTCTCAATTCTACTAGTGAAGCTAATGTAACAGACACCCAAACAATGCGCACCACCCCGTGATGTTTTTCTCACTCCTACTAGTGAATGTAATGTAACACACACCCATACAATGCGCACCACCCCGTGATGTTTTTCTCACTCCTACTAGTGAATGTAATGTAACACACACCCATACAATGCGCACCACCCCGTGATGTTTTTCTCACTCCTACTAGTGAATGTAATGTAACACACACCCATACAATGTGCACCAACCCGTGATGTTTTTCTCGCTCCTACTAGTGAATCTAATGTAACACACACCCATACAATGCGCACCACCCCATGATGTTTTTCTCACTCCTACTAGTGAATGTAATGTAACACACACCCATACAATGCGCACCACCCCGTGATGTTTTTCTCACTCCTACTAGTGAATGTAATGTAACACACACCCATACAATGCGCACCACCCCGTGATGTTTTTCTCACTCCTACTAGTGAATCTAATGTAACACACACCCATACAATGCGCACCACCCCGTGATGTTTTTCTCACTCCTACTAGTGAATGCAATGTAACACACACCCATACAATGGGCACCACCCCGTGATGTTTTTCTCACTCCTACTAGTGAATGTAGTGTAACACACACCCATACAATGCGCACCAACCCGTGATGTTTTTCTCACTCCTACTAGTGTATGTAATGTAACACACACCCATACAATGCGCACCACCCCGTGATGTTTTTCTCAATTCTACTAGTGAAGCTAATGTAACACACACCCAAACAATGCGCACCACCCCGTGATGTTTTTCTCACTCCTACTAGTGAATGTAATGTAACACACACCCATACAATGCGCACCACCCCGTGATGTTTTTCTCACTCCTACTAGTGAATGTAATGTAACACACACCCATACAATGTGCACCACCCCGTGATGTTTTTCTCACTCCTACTAGTGAATCTAATGTAACACACACCCATACAAGCGCACCACCCCATGATGTTTTTCTCACTCCTACTAGTGAATGTAATGTAACACACACCCATACAATGCGCACCACCCCGTGATGTTTTTCTCACTCCTACTAGTGAATGTAATGTAACACACACCCATACAATGCGCACCACCCCGTGATGTTTTTCTCACTCCTACTAGTGAATGCAATGTAACACACACCCATACAATGCGCACCACCCCGTGATGTTTTTCTCACTCCTACTAGTGAATGTAATGTAACACACACCCATAAAATGCGCACCACCCCGTGATGTTTTTCTCACTCCTACTAGTGAATGTAATGTAACACACACCCATACAATGCGCACCACCCCGTGATGTTTTTCTCACTCCTACAAGTGAATCTAATGTAACACACACCCATACAATGCGCACCTCCCCGTGATGTTTTTCTCACTCCTACTAGTGAATCTAATGTAACACACACCCATACAATGCGCACCACCCCGTGATGTTTTTCTCACTCCTACTAGTGAATGTAATGTAACACACATGCATACAATGCGCACCACCCCGTGATGTTTTTCTCACTCCTCCTAGTGAATGTAATGTAACACACACCCATACAATGCGCACCACCCCGTGATGTTTTTCTCAATTCTACTAGTGAAGCTAATGTAACACACACCCAAACAATGCGCACCACCCCGTGATGTTTTTCTCACTCCTACTAGTGAATGTAATGTAACACACACCCATACAATGCGCACCACCCCGTGATGTTTTTCTCACTCCTACTAGTGAATGTAATGTAACACACACCCATACAATGTGCACCACCCCGTGATGTTTTTCTCACTCCTACTAGTGAATCTAATGTAACACACACCCATACAAGCGCACCACCCCATGATGTTTTTCTCACTCCTACTAGTGAATGTAATGTAACACACACCCATACAATGCGCACCACCCCGTGATGTTTTTCTCACTCCTACTAGTGAATGTAATGTAACACACACCCATACAATGCGCACCACCCCGTGATGTTTTTCTCACTCCTACTAGTGAATGCAATGTAACACACACCCATACAATGCGCACCACCCCGTGATGTTTTTCTCACTCCTACTAGTGAATGTAATGTAACACACACCCATAAAATGCGCACCACCCCGTGATGTTTTTCTCACTCCTACTAGTGAATGTAATGTAACACACACCCATACAATGCGCACCACCCCGTGATGTTTTTCTCACTCCTACAAGTGAATCTAATGTAACACACACCCATACAATGCGCACCTCCCCGTGATGTTTTTCTCACTCCTACTAGTGAATCTAATGTAACACACACCCATACAATGCGCACCACCCCGTGATGTTTTTCTCACTCCTACTAGTGAATGTAATGTAACACACATGCATACAATGCGCACCACCCCGTGATGTTTTTCTCACTCCTCCTAGTGAATGTAATGTAACACACACCCATACAATGCGCACCACCCCGTGATGTTTTTCTCACTCCTACTAGTGAATCTAATGTAACACACACCCATACAATGCGCACCACCCCGTGATGTTTTTCTCACTCCTACTAATGAATGTAATGTAACACACACCCATACAATGCGCACCACCCCGTGATGTTTTTCTCACTCCTACTAATGAATGCAATGTAACACACACCCATACAATGCGCACCACCCCGTGATGTTTTTCTCACTCCTACTAGTGAATGTAATGTAACACACACCCATACAATGCGCACCACCCCGTGATGTTGTTCTCACTCCTACTAGTGAATGTAATGTAACACACACCCATACAATGCGCACCACCCCGTGATGTTTTTCTCACTCCTACTAGTGAATCTAATGTAACACACACCCATACAATGCGCACCACCCCGTGATGTTTTTCTCACTTCTTCTAGTGAATGTAATGTAACACACACCCATACAATGCGCACCACCCCGTGATGTTTTTCTCACTCCTACTAGTGAATGTAATGTAACACACACCCATACAATGCGCACCACCCCGTGATGTTTTTCTCACTCCTACAAGTGAATCTAATGTAACACACACCCATACAATGCGCACCACCCCGTGATGTTTTTCTCACTCCTACTAGTGAATCTAATGTAACACACACCCATACAATGCGCACCACCCCGTGATGTTTTTCTCACTCCTACTAGTGAATGTAATGTAACACACATGCATACAATGCGCACCACCCCGTGATGTTTTTCTCACTCCTCCTAGTGAATGTAATGTAACACACACCCATACAATGCGCACCACCCCGTGATGTTTTTCTCACTCCTACAAGTGAATCTAATGTAACACACACCCATACAATGCGCACCACCCCGTGATGTTTTTCTCACTCCTACTAGTGAATCTAATGTAACACACACCCATACAATGCGCACCACCCCGTGATGTTTTTCTCACTCCTACTAGTGAATGTAATGTAACACACATGCATACAATGCGCACCACCCCGTGATGTTTTTCTCACTCCTCCTAGTGAATGTAATGTAACACACACCCATACAATGCGCACCACCCCGTGATGTTTTTCTCACTCCTACTAGTGAATCTAATGTAACACACACCCATACAATGCGCACCACCCCGTGATGTTTTTCTCACTCCTACTAATGAATGTAATGTAACACACACCCATACAATGCGCACCACCCCGTGATGTTTTTCTCACTCCTACTAGTGAATGCAATGTAACACACACCCATACAATGCGCACCACCCCGTGATGTTTTTCTCACTCCTACTAGTGAATGTAATGTAACACACACCCATACAATGCGCACCACCCCGTGATGTTTTTCTCACTCCTACTTGTGAATGTAATGTAACACACACCCATACAATGCGCACCACCCCGTGATGTTTTTCTCACTCCTACTAGTGAATCTAATGTAACACACACCCATACAATGCGCACCACCCCGTGATGTTTTTCTCACTCCTACTAGTGAATCTAATGTAACACACACCCATACAATGCGCACCACCCCGTGATGTTTTTCTCACTCCTACTAGTGAATGCAATGTAACACACACCCATACAATGGGCACCACCCCGTGATGTTTTTCTCACTCCTACTAGTGAATGTAGTGTAACACACACCCATACAATGCGCACCAACCCGTGATGTTTTTCTCACTCCTACTAGTGTATGTAATGTAACACACACCCATACAATGCGCACCACCCCGTGATGTTTTTCTCAATTCTACTAGTGAAGCTAATGTAACACACACCCAAACAATGCGCACCACCCCGTGATGTTTTTCTCACTCCTACTAGTGAATGTAATGTAACACACACCCATACAATGCGCACCACCCCGTGATGTTTTTCTCACTCCTACTAGTGAATGTAATGTAACACACACCCATACAATGCGCACCACCCCGTGATGTTTTTCTCACTCCTACTAGTGAATGTAATGTAACACACACCCATACAATGCGCACCACCCGGTGATGTTTTTCTCACTCCTACTAGTGAATGTAATGTAACACACACCCATACAATGCGCACCACCCCGTGATGTTTTTCTCACTCCTACTAGTGAATGTAATGTAACACACACCCATACAATGCGCACCACCCCGTGATGTTTTTCTCACTCCTACTAGTGAATGTAATGTAACACACACCCATACAATGTGCACCACCCCGTGATGTTTTTCTCACTCCTACTAGTGAATCTAATGTAACACACACCCATACAAAGCGCACCACCCCATGATGTTTTTCTCACTCCTACTAGTGAATGTAATGTAACACACACCCATACAATGCGCACCACCCCGTGATGTTTTTCTCACTCCTACTAGTGAATGTAATGTAACACACACCCATACAATGCGCACCACCCCGTGATGTTTTTCTCACTCCTACTAGTGAATGCAATGTAACACACACCCATACAATGCGCACCACCCCGTGATGTTTTTCTCACTCCTACTAGTGAATGTAATGTAACACACACCCATAAAATGCGCACCACCCCGTGATGTTTTTCTCACTCCTACTAGTGAATGTAATGTAACACACACCCATACAATGCGCACCACCCCGTGATGTTTTTCTCACTCCTACAAGTGAATCTAATGTAACACACACCCATACAATGCGCACCTCCCCGTGATGTTTTTCTCACTCCTACTAGTGAATCTAATGTAACACACACCCATACAATGCGCACCACCCCGTGATGTTTTTCTCACTCCTACTAGTGAATGTAATGTAACACACATGCATACAATGCGCACCACCCCGTGATGTTTTTCTCACTCCTCCTAGTGAATGTAATGTAACACACACCCATACAATGCGCACCACCCCGTGATGTTTTTCTCACTCCTACTAGTGAATCTAATGTAACACACACCCATACAATGCGCACCACCCCGTGATGTTTTTCTCACTCCTACTAATGAATGTAATGTAACACACACCCATACAATGCGCACCACCCCGTGATGTTTTTCTCACTCCTACTAATGAATGCAATGTAACACACACCCATACAATGCGCACCACCCCGTGATGTTTTTCTCACTCCTACTAGTGAATGTAATGTAACACACACCCATACAATGCGCACCACCCCGTGATGTTTTTCTCACTCCTACTAGTGAATGTAATGTAACACACACCCATACAATGCGCACCACCCCGTGATGTTTTTCTCACTCCTACTAGTGAATCTAATGTAACACACACCCATACAATGCGCACCACCCCGTGATGTTTTTCTCACTTCTTCTAGTGAATGTAATGTAACACACACCCATACAATGCGCACCACCCCGTGATGTTTTTCTCACTCCTACTAGTGAATGTAATGTAACACACACCCATACATTGCGCACCACCCCGTGATGTTTTTCTCACTCCTACTAGTGAATGTAATGTAACACACACCCATACAATGCGCACCACCCCGTGATGTTTTTCTCACTCCTACTAGTGAATGTAATGTAACACACACCCATACAATGCGCACCACCCCGTGATGTTTTTCTCACTCCTACTAGTGAATGTAATGTAACACACACCCATGCAATGCGCACCACCCCGTGATGTTTTTCTCACTCCTACTAGTGAATGTAATGTAACACACACCCATGCAATGCGCACCACCCCGTGATGTTTTTCTCACTCCTACTAGTGAATCTAATGTAACACACACCCATACAATGCGCACCACCCCGTGATGTTTTTCTCACTCCTTCTAGTGAATGTAATGTAACACACACCCATACAATGCGCACCACCCCGTGATGTTTTTCTCACTCCTACTAGTGAATGTAATGTAACACACACCCATACAATGCGCACCACCCCGTGATGTATTTCTCACTCCTTCTAGTGAATCTAATGTAACACACACCCATACAATGCGCACCACCCCGTGATGTGTTTCGCACTCCTACTAGTGAATGTAATGTAACACACCCCCATACAATGCGCACCACCCCGTGATGTTTTTCTCACTCCTACTAGTGAATCTAATGTAACACACACCCATACAATGCGCACCACCCCGTGATGTTTTTCTCACTCCTACTAGTGAATGCAATGTAACACACACCCATACAATGCGCACCACCCCGTGATGTTTTTCTCACTCCTACTAGTGAATGTAATGTAACACACACCCATACAATGCGCACCAACCCGTGATGTTTTTCTCACTCCTACTAGTGTATGTAATGTAACACACACCCATACAATGCGCACCACCCCGTGATGTTTTTCTCAATTCTACTAGTGAAGCTAATGTAACACACACCCAAACAATGCGCACCACCCCGTGATGTTTTTCTCACTCCTACTAGTGAATGTAATGTAACACACACCCATACAATGCGCACCACCCCGTGATGTTTTTCTCACTCCTACTAGTGAATGTAATGTAACACACACCCATACAATGCGCACCACCCCGTGATGTTTTTCTCACTCCTACTAGTGAATGTAATGTAACACACACCCATACAATGCGCACCACCCGGTGATGTTTTTCTCACTCCTACTAGTGAATGTAATGTAACACACACCCATACAATGCGCACCACCCCGTGATGTTTTTCTCACTCCTTCTAGTGAATCTAATGTAACACACACCCATACAATGCGCACCACCCCGTGATGTTTTCTCAATCCTACTAGTGAATGTAATGTAACACACACCCATACAATGCGCACCACCCCGTGATGTTTTTCTCACGCCTACTAGTGAATCTAAAGTAACACACACCCATTCAATGCGCACCACCCCGTGATGTTTTTCTCACTCCTACAAGTGAATCTAATGTAACACACACCCATACAATGCGCACCACCCCGTGATGTTTTTCTCACTCCTACTAGTGAATCTAATGTAACACACACCCATACAATGCGCACCACCCCGTGATGTTTTTCTCACTCCTACTAGTGAATGTAATGTAACACACACCCATATAATGCGCACCACCCCGTGATGTTTTTCTCACTCCTACAAGTGAATCTAATGTAACACACACCCATACAATGCGCACCACCCCGTGATGTTTTTCTCACTCCTACTAGTGAATCTAATGTAACACACACCCATACAATGCGCACCACCCCGTGATGTTTTTCTCACTCCTACTAGTGAATGTAATGTAACACACACCCATAAAATGCGCAACACACCGTGATGTTTTTCTCACTCCTACTAGTGAATGTAATGTAACACACACCCATACAATGCGCACCACCCCGTGATGTTTTTCTCACTCCTCCTAGTGAATGTAATGTAACACACACCCATACAATGCGCACCACCCCGTGATGTTTTTCTCACTCCTACTAGTGAATGTAATGTAACACACATGCATACAATGCGCACCACCCCGTGATGTTTTTCTCACTCCTCCTAGTGAATGTAATGTAACACACACCCATACAATGCGCACCACCCCGTGATGTTTTTCTCACTCCTACTAGTGAATCTAATGTAACACACACCCATACAATGCGCACCACCCCGTGATGTTTTTCTCACTCCTACTAATGAATGTAATGTAACACACACCCATACAATGCGCACCACCCCGTGATGTTTTTCTCACTCCTACTAGTGAATGCAATGTAACACACACCCATACAATGCGCACCACCCCGTGATGTTTTTCTCACTCCTACTAGTGAATCTAATGTAACACACACCCATACAATGCGCACCACCCCGTGATGTTTTTCTCACTCCTACTAGTCAATGTAATGTAACACACACCCATACAATGCGCACCACCCCGTGATGTTTTTCTGACTCCTACTAGTGAATGTAATGTAACACACACCCATACATTGCGCACCACCCCGTGATGTTTTTCTCACTCCTACTAGTGAATGTAATGTAACACTCACCCATACAATGCGCACCACCCCGTGATGTTTTTCTCACTCCTACTAGTGAATGTAATGTAACACACACCCATACAATGCGCACCACCCCGTGATGTTTTTCTCACTCCTACTAGTCAATGTAATGTAACACACACCCATACAATGCGCACCACCCCGTGATGTTTTTCTCACTCCTACTAGTGAATGTAATGTAACACACCCCCAAACAATGCGCACCACCCCGTGATGTTTTTCTCACTCCTACTAGTGAATGTAATGTAACACACACCCATACAATGCGCACCACCCCGTGATGTTTTTCTCACTCCTACTAGTGAATCTAATGTAACACACACCCATACAATGCGCACCACCCCGTGATGTTTTTCTCACTCCTTCTAGTGAATGTAATGTAACACACACCCATACATTGCGCACCACCCCGTGATGTTTTTCTCACTCCTACTAGTTAATGTAACGTAACACACACCCATACAATGCGCACCACCCCGTGATGTTTTTCTCACTCCTACTAGTGAATCTAATGTAACACACACCCATACAATGCGCACCACCCCGTGATGTTTTTCTCACTCCTACTAGTGAATCTAATGTAACACACACCCATACAATGCGCACCACATCGTGATGTTTTTCTCACTCCTACTAGTGAATCTAATGTAACACACACCCATACAATGCGCACCACCCCGTGATGTTTTTCTCACTCCTACTAGTGAATGTAATGTAACACACACCCATACAATGCGCACCACCCCGTGATGTTTTCCTCACTCCTACTAGTGAATCTAATGGAATACACACCCATACAATGCGCACCACCCCGTGATGTTTTTCTCACTCCTACTAGTGAATCTAATGTAACACACACCCATACAATGCGCACCACCCCGTGATGTTTTTCTCACTCCTACTAGTGAATGTAATGTAACACACACCCATACAATGCGCACCACCCCGTGATGTTTTTCTCACTCCTACTAGTGAATGTAATGTAACACACACCCATACAATGCGCACCACCCCGTGATGTTTTTCTCACTCCTACTAGTGAATGTAATGTAACACACACCCATACAATGCGCACCACCCCGTGATGTTTTTCTCACTCCTACTAGTGAATGTAATGTAACACACACCCATGCAATGCGCACCACCCCGTGATGTTTTTCTCACTCCTACTAGTGAATGTAATGTAACACACACCCATACAATGCGCACCACCCCGTGATGTTTTTCTCACTCCTACTAGTGAATCTAATGTAACACACACCCATACAATGCGCACCACCCGGTGATGTTTTTCTCACTCCTTCTAGTGAATGTAATGTAACACACACCCATACAATGCGCACCACCCCGTGATGTTTTTCTCACTCCTAGTAGTGAATGTAATGTAACACACACCCATACAATGCGCACCACCCCGTGATGTTTTTCTCACTCCTTCTAGTGAATCTAATGTAACACACACCCATACAATGCGCACCACCCCGTGATGTGTTTCTCACTCCTACTAGTGAATGTAATGTAACACACACCCATACAATGCGCACCACCCCGTGATGTTTTTCTCACTCCTAATAGTGAATCTAATGTAACACACACCCATACAATGCGCACCACCCCGTGATGTTTTTCTCACTCCTACTAGTGAATGCAATGTAACACACACCCATACAATGCGCACCACCCCGTGATGTTTTTCTCACTCCTACTAGTGAATGTAATGTAACACACACCCATACAATGCGCACCAACCCGTGATGTTTTTCTCACTCCTACTAGTGTATGTAATGTAACACACACCCATACAATGCGCACCACCCCGTGATGTTTTTCTCAATTCTACTAGTGAAGCTAATGTAACACACACCCAAACAATGCGCACCACCCCGTGATGTTTTTCTCACTCCTACTAGTGAATGTAATGTAACACACACCCATACAATGCGCACCACCCCGTGATGTTTTTCTCACTCCTACTAGTGAATGTAATGTAACACACACCCATACAATGCGCACCACCCCGTGATGATTTTCTCACTCCTACTAGTGAATGTAATGTAACACACACCCATACAATGCGCACCACCCGGTGATGTTTTTCTCACTCCTACTAGTGAATGTAATGTAACACACACCCATACAATGCGCACCACCCCGTGATGTTTTTCTCACTCCTACTAGTGAATGTAATGTAACACACACCCATACAATGCGCACCACCCCGTGATGTTTTTCTCACTCCTACTAGTGAATGTAATGTAACACACACCCATATAATGCGCACCACCCCGTGATGTTTTTCTCACTCCTACAAGTGAATCTAATGTAACACACACCCATACAATGCGCACCACCCCGTGATGTTTTTCTCACTCCTACTAGTGAATCTAATGTAACACACACCCATACAATGCGCACCACCCCGTGATGTTTTTCTCACTCCTACTAGTGAATGTAATGTAACACACACCCATAAAATGCGCAACACCCCGTGATGTTTTTCTCACTCCTACTAGTGAATGTAATGTAACACACACCCATACAATGCGCACCACCCCGTGATGTTTTTCTCACTCCTCCTAGTGAATGTAATGTAACACACACCCATACAATGCGCACCACCCCGTGATGTTTTTCTCACTCCTACTAGTGAATGTAATGTAACACACATGCATACAATGCGCACCACCCCGTGATGTTTTTCTCACTCCTCCTAGTGAATGTAATGTAACACACACCCATACAATGCGCACCACCCCGTGATGTTTTTCTCACTCCTACTAGTGAAGCTAATGTAACACACACCCATACAATGCGCACCACCCCGTGATGTTTTTCTCACTCCTACTAATGAATGTAATGTAACACACACCCATACAATGCGCACCACCCCGTGATGTTTTTCTCACTCCTACTAGTGAATGCAATGTAACACACACCCATACAATGCGCACCACCCCGTGATGTTTTTCTCACTCCTACTAGTGAATCTAATGTAACACACACCCATACAATGCGCACCACCCCGTGATGTTTTTCTCACTCCTACTAGTCAATGTAATGTAACACACACCCATACAATGCGCACCAGCCCGTGATGTTTTTCTGACTCCTACTAGTGAATGTAATGTAACACACACCCATACATTGCGCACCACCCCGTGATGTTTTTCTCACTCCTACTAGTGAATGTAATGTAACACTCACCCATACAATGCGCACCACCCCGTGATGTTTTTCTCACTCCTACTAGTGAATGTAATGTAACACACACCCATACAATGCGCACCACCCCGTGATGTTTTTCTCACTCCTACTAGTGAATGTAATGTAACACACACCCATACAATGCGCACAACCCCGTGATGTTTTTCTCACTCCTACTAGTGAATGTAATGTAACACACCCCCAAACAATGCGCACCACCCCGTGATGTTTTTCTCACTCCTACTAGTGAATGTAATGTAACACACACCCATACAATGCGCACCACCCCGTGATGTTTTTCTCACTCCTACTAGTGAATCTAATGTAACACACACCCATACAATGCGCACCACCCCGTGATGTTTTTCTCACTCCTTCTAGTGAATGTAATGTAACACACACCCATACATTGCGCACCACCCCGTGATGTTTTTCTCACTCCTACTAGTTAATGTAACGTAACACACACCCATACAATGCGCACCACCCCGTGATGTTTTTCTCACTCCTACTAGTGAATCTAATGTAACACACACCCATACAATGCGCACCACCCCGTGATGTTTTTCTCACTCCTACTAGTGAATCTAATGTAACGCACACCCATACAATGCGCACCACATCGTGATGTTTTTCTCACTCCTACTAGTGAATCTAATGTAACACACACCCATACAATGCGCACCACCCCGTGATGTTTTTCTCACTCCTACTAGTGAACGTAATGTAACACACACCCATACAATGCGCACCACCCCGTGATGTTTTCCTCACTCCTACTAGTGAATCTAATGGAATAGACACCCATACAATGCGCACCACCCCGTGATGTTTTTCTCACTCCTACTAGTGAATCTAATGTAACACACACCCATACAATGCGCACCACCCCGTGATGTTTTTCTCACTCCTACTAGTGAATGTAATGTAACACACACCCATACAATGCGCACCACCCCGTGATGTTTTTCTCACTCCTACTAGTGAATGTAATGTAACACACACCCATAGAATGCGCACCACCCCGTGATGTTTTTCTCACTCCTACTAGTGAATGTAATGTAACACACACCCATACAATGCGCACCACCCCGTGATGTTTTTCTCACTCCTACTAGTGAATGTAATGTAACACACACCCATACAATGCGCACCACCCCGTGATGTTTTTCTCACTCCTACTAGTGAATGTAATGTAACACACACCCACACAATGCGCACCACCCCGTGATGTTTTTCTCACTCCTACTAGTGAATGTAATGTAACACACACCCATACAATGCGCACCACCCCGTGATGTTTTTCTCACTCCTACTAGTGAATCTAATGTAACACACACCCATACAATGCGCACCACCCCGTGATGTTTTTCTCACTCCTTCTAGTGAATGTAATGTAACACACACCCATACATTGCGCACCACCCCGTGATGTTTTTCTCACTACTACTAGTTAATGTAACGTAACACACACCCATACAATGCGCACCACCCCGTGATGTTTTTCTCACTCCTACTAGTGAATCTAATGTAACACACACCCATACAATGCGCACCACCCCGTGATGTTTTTCTCACTCCTACTAGTGAATCTAATGTAACACACACCCATACAATGCGCACCACATCGTGATGTTTTTCTCACTCCTACTAGTGAATCTAATGTAACACACACCCATACAATGCGCACCACCCCGTGATGTTTTTCTCACTCCTACTAGTGAACGTAATGTAACACACACCCATACAATGCGCACCACCCCGTGATGTTTTCCTCACTCCTACTAGTGAATCTAATGTAATACACAACCATACAATGCGCACCACCCCGTGATGTTTTTCTCACTCCTACTAGTGAATCTAATGTAACACACACCCATACAATGCGCACCACCCCGTGATGTTTTTCTCACTCCTACTAGTGAATGTAATGTAACACACACCCATACAATGCGCACCACCCCGTGATGTTTTTCTCACTCCTACTAGTGAATGTAATGTAACACACACCCATACAATGCGCACCACCCCGTGATGTTTTTCTCACTCCTACTAGTGAATGTAATGTAACACACACCCATACAATGCGCACCACCCCGTGATGTTTTTCTCACTCCTACTAGTGAATGTAATGTACCACACACCCATACAATGCGCACCACCCCGTGATGTTTTTCTCACTCCTACTAGTGAATGTAATGTAACACACACCCATACAATGCGCACCAGCCCGTGATGTTTTTCTCACTCCTACTAGTGAATCTAATGTAACACACACCCATACAATGCGCACCACCCCGTGATGTTTTTCTCACTCCTACTAGTGAATGTAATGTAACACACACCCATACAATGCGCACCACCCCGTGATGTTTTTCTCACTCCTACTAGTGAATGTAATGTAACACACACCCACACAATGCGCACCACCCCGTGATGTTTTTCTCACTCCTACTATTGAATCTAATGTAACACAAACCCATACAATGCGCACCACCCCGTGATGTTTTTCTCACTCCTAGAAGTGAATCTAATGTAACACACACCCATACAATGCGCACCACCCCGTGATGTTTTTCTCACTCCTACTAGTGAATCTAATGTAACACACACCCATACAATGCGCACCACCCCGTGATGTTTTTCTCACTCCTACTAGTGAATCTAATGTAACACACACCCATACAATGCGCACCACATCGTGATGTTTTTCTCACTCCTACTAGTGAATCTAATGTAACACACACCCATACAATGCGCACCACCCCGTGATGTTTTTCTCACTCCTACTATTGAACGTAATGTAACACACACCCATACAATGCGCACCACCCCGTGATGTTTTCCTCACTCCTACTAGTGAATCTAATGTAATACACACCCATACAATGCGCACCACCCCGTGATGTTTTTCTCACTCCTACTAGTGAATCTAATGTAACACACACCCATACAATGCGCACCACCCCGTGATGTTTTTCTCACTCCTACTAGTGAATGTAATGTAACACACACCCATACAATGCGCACCACCCCGTGATGTTTTTCTCACTCCTACTAGTGAATGTAATGTAACACACACCCATACAATGCGCACCACCCCGTGATGTTTTTCTCACTCCTCCTAGTGAATGTAATGTAACACACACCCATACAATGCGCACCACCCCGTGATGTTTTTCTCACTCCTACTAGTGAATCTAATGTAACACACACCCATACAATGCGCACCACCCCGTGATGTTTTTCTCACTCCTACTAGTGAATGCAATGTAACACACACCCATACAATGCGCACCACCCCGTGATGTTTTTCTCACTCCTACTAGTGAATGTAATGTAACACACACCCATACAATGCGCACCACCCCGTGATGTTTTTCTCACTCCTACTAGTGAATGTAATGTAACACACACCCATACAATGCGCACCACCCCGTGATGTTTTTCTCACTCCTACTAGTGAATCTAATGTAACACACACCCATACAATGCGCACCACCCCGTGATGTTTTTCTCACTTCTTCTAGTGAATGTAATGTAACACACACCCATACAATGCGCACCACCCCGTGATGTTTTTCTCACTCCTACTAGTGAATATAATGTAACACACACCCATACATTGCGCACCACCCCGTGATGTTTTTCTCACTCCTACTAGTGAATGTAATGTAACACACACCCATACAATGCACACCACCACGTGATGTTTTACTCACTCCTACTATTGAATGTAATGTAACACACACCCATACAATGCGCACCACCCCGTGATGTTTTTCTCACTCCTACTAGTGAATGTAATGTAACACACACCCATACAATGCGCACCACCCCGTGATGTTTTTCTCACTCCTACTAGTGAATGTAATGTAACACACACCCATACAATGCGCACCACCCCGTGATGTTTTTCGCACTCCTACTAGTGAATGTAATGTAACACACACCCATACAATGCGCACCACCCCGTGATGTTTTTCTCACTCCTACTAGTGAATCTAATGTAACACACAGCCATACAATGCGCACCACCCCGTGATGTTTTTCTCACTCCTTCTAGTGAATGTAATGTAACACACACCCATACAATGCGCACCACCCCGTGATGTTTTTCTCACTCCTACTAGTGAATGTAATGTAACACACACCCATACAATGCGCACCACCCCGTGATGTTTTTCTCACTCCTTCTAGTGAATCTAATGTAACACACACCCATACAATGCGCACCACCCCGTGATGTGTTTCTCACTCCTACTAGTGAATGTAATGTAACACACACCCATACAATGCGCACCACCCCGTGATGTTTTTCTCACTCCTACTAGTGAATCTAATGTAACACACACCCATACAATGCGCACCACCCCGTGATGTTTTTCTCACTCCTACTAGTGAATGCAATGTAACACACACCCATACAATGCGCACCACCCCGTGATGTTTTTCTCACTCCTACTAGTGAATGTAATGTAACACACACCCATACAATGCGCACCAACCCGTGATGTTTTTCTCACTCCTACTAGTGTATGTAATGTAACACACACCCATACAATGCGCACCACCCCGTGATGTTTTTCTCAATTCTACTAGTGAAGCTAATGTAACACACACCCAAACAATGCGCACCACCCCGTGATGTTTTTCTCACTCCTACTAGTGAATGTAATGTAACACACACCCATACAATGCGCACCACCCCGTGATGTTTTTCTCACTCCTACTAGTGAATGTAATGTAACACACACCCATACAATGCGCACCAACCCGTGATGTTTTTCTCACTCCTACTAGTGAATGTAATGTAACACACACCCATACAATGCACACCACCCGGTGATGTGTTTCTCACTCCTACTAGTGAATGTAATGTAACACACACCCATACAATGCGCACCACCCCGTGATGTTTTTCTCACTCCTACTAGTGAATGTAATGTAACACACACCCATACAATGCGCACCACCCTGTGATGTTTTTCTCACTCCTACTAGTGAATGTAATGTAACACACACCCATATAATGCGCACCACCCCGTGATGTTTTTCTCACTCCTACAAGTGAATCTAATGTAACACACACCCATACAATGCGCACCACCCCGTGATGTTTTTCTCACTCCTACTAGTGAATCTAATGTAACACACACCCATACAATGCGCACCACCCCGTGATGTTTTTCTCACTCCTACTAGTGAATGTAATGTAACACACACCCATAAAATGCGCACCACCCCGTGATGTTTTTCTCACTCCTACTAGTGAATGTAATGTAACACACACCCATACAATGCGCACCACCCCGTGATGTTTTTCTCACTCCTACAAGTGAATCTAATTAACACACACCCATACAATGCGCACCACCCCGTGATGTTTTTCTCACTCCTACTAGTGAATCTAATGTAACACACACCCATACAATGCGCACCACCCCGTGATGTTTTTCTCACTCCTACTAGTGAATGTAATGTAACACACATGCATACAATGCGCACCACCCCGTGATGTTTTTCTCACTCCTCCTAGTGAATGTAATGTAACACACACCCATACAATGCGCACCACCCCGTGATGTTTTTCTCACTCCTACTAGTGAATCTAATGTAACACACACCCATACAATGCGCACCACCCCGTGATGTTTTTCTCACTCCTACTAATGAATGTAATGTAACACACACCCATACAATGCGCACCACCCCGTGATGTTTTTCTCACTCCTACTAGTGAATGCAATGTAACACACACCCATACAATGCGCACCACCCCGTGATGTTTTTCTCACTCCTACTAGTGAATCTAATGTAACACACACCCATACAATGCGCACCACCCCGTGATGTTTTTCTCACTCCTACTAGTGAATGTAATGTAACACACACCCATACAATGCGCACCACCCCGTGATGTTTTTCTCACTCCTACTAGTGAATCTAATGTAACACACACCCATACAATGCGCACCACCCCGTGATGTTTTTCTCACTCCTACTAGTGAATGTAATGTAACACACACCCATACAATGCGCACCACCCCGTGATGTTTTTCTCACTCCTACTAGTGAATCTAATGTAACACACACCCATACAATGCGCACCACCCCGTGATGTTTTTCTCACTCCTACTAGTGAATGTAATGTACCACACACCCATACAATGCGCACCACCCCGTGATGTTTTTCTCACTCCTACTAGTGAATGTAATGTAACACACACCCATACAATGCGAACCACCCCGTGATGTTTTTCTCACTCCTACTAGTGAATGTAATGTAACACACACTCACACAATGCGCACCACCCCGTGATGTTTTTCTCACTCCTACTATTGAATCTAATGTAACACACACCCATACAATGCGCACCACCCCGTGATGTTTTTCTCACTCCTACAAGTGAATCTAATGTAACACACACCCATACAATGCGCACCACCCCGTGATGTTTTTCTCACTCCTACTAGTCAATGTAATGTAACACACACCCATACAATGCGCACCACCCCGTGATGTTTTTCTGACTCCTACTAGTGAATGTAATGTAACACACACCCATACATTGCGCACCACCCCGTGATGTTTTTCTCACTCCTACTAGTGAATGTAATGTAACACACACCCATACAATGCGCACCACCCCGTGATGTTTTTCTCACTCCTACTAGTGAATGTAATGTAACACACACCCATACAATGCGCACCACATCGTGATGTTTTTCTCACTCCTACTAGTGAATCTAATGTAACACACACCCATACAATGCGCACCACCCCGTGATGTTTTTCTCACTCCTACTAGTGAACGTAATGTAACACACACCCATACAATGCGCACCACCCCGTGATGTTTTCCTCACTCCTACTAGTGAATCTAATGTAACACACACCCATACAATGCGCACCACCCCGTGATGTTTTTCTCACTCCTACTAGTGAATCTAATGTAACACACACCCATACAATGCGCACCACCCCGTGATGTTTTTCTCACTCCTACTAGTGAATGTAATGTAACACACACCCATACAATGCGCACCACCCCGTGATGTTTTTCTGACTCCTACTAGTGAATGTAATGTAACACACACCCATACAATGCGCACCACCCCGTGATGTTTTTCTCACTCCTACTAGTGAATGTAATGTAACACACACCCATACAATGCGCACCACCCCGTGATGTTTTTCTCACTCCTACTAGTGAATGTAATGTAACACACACCCATACAATGCGCACCACCCCGTGATGTTTTTCTCACTCCTACTAGTGAATGTAATGTACCACACACCCATACAATGCGCACCACCCCGTGATGTTTTTCTCACTCCTACTAGTGAATGTAATGTAACACACACCCATACAATGCGCACCACCCCGTGATGTTTTTCTCACTCCTACTAGTGAATCTAATGTAACACACACCCATACAATGCGCACCACCCCGTGATGTTTTTCTCACTCCTACTAGTGAATCTAATGTAACACACACCCATACAATGCGCACCACCCCGTGATGTTTTTCTCACTCCTACTAGTGAATGTAATGTAACACACACCCACACAATGCGCACCACCCCGTGATGTTTTTCTCACTCCTACTATTGAATCTAATGTAACACAAACCCATACAATGCGCACCACCCCGTGATGTTTTTCTCACTCCTAGAAGTGAATCTAATGTAACACACACCCATACAATGCGCACCACCCCGTGATGTTTTTCTCACTCCTACTAGTGAATGTAATGTAACACACACCCATACAATGCGCACCACCCCGTGATGTTTTTCTGACTCCTACTAGTGAATGTAATGTAACACACACCCATACATTGCGCACCACCCCGTGATGCTTTTCTCACTCCTACTAGTGAATGTAATGTAACACATACCCATACAATGCGCACCACCCCGTGATGTTTTTCTCACTCCTACTAGTGAATGTAATGTAACACACACCCATACAATGCGCACCACCCCGTGATGTTTTTCTCACTCCTACTAGTGAATGTAATGTAATACACACCCATACAATGCGCACCACCCCGTGATGTTTTTCTCACTCCTACTAGTGAATGTAATGTAACACACCCCCAAACAATGCGCACCACACCGTGATGTTTTTCTCACTCCTACTAGTGAATGTAATGTAACACACACCCATACAATGCGCACCACCCCGTGATGTTTTTCTCACTCCTACTAGTGAATCTAATGTAACACACACCCATACAATGCGCACCACCCCGTGATGTTTTTCTCACTCCTACTAGTGAACGTAATGTAACACACACCCATACAATGCGCACCACCCCGTGATGTTTTTCTCACTCCTACTAGTGAATGTAATGTAACACACACCCATACAATGCGCACCACCCCGTGATGTTTTTCTGACTCCTACTAGTGAATGTAATGTAAAACACACCCATACATTGCGCACCACACCGTGATGTTTTTCTCACTCCTACTAGTGAATGTAATGTAACACCCACCCATACAATGCGCACCACCCCGTGATGTTTTTCTCACTCCTACTAGTGAATGTAATGTAACACACACCCATACAATGCGCACCACCCCGTGATGTTTTTCTCACTCCTACTAGTGAATGTAATGTAACACACAGCCATACAATGCGCACCACCCCGTGATGTTTTTCTCACTCCTTCTAGTGAATGTAATGTAACACACACCCATACAATGCGCACCACCCCGTGATGTTTTTCTCACTCCTACTAGTGAATGTAATGTAACACACACCCATACAATGCGCACCACCCCGTGATGTTTTTCTCACTCCTTCTAGTGAATCTAATGTAACACACACCCATACAATGCGCACCACCCCGTGATGTGTTTCTCACTCCTACTAGTGAATGTAATGTAACACACACCCATACAATGCGCACCACCCCGTGATGTTTTTCTCACTCCTACTAGTGAATGCAATGTAACACACACCCATACAATGCGCACCACCCCGTGATGTTTTTCTCACTCCTACTAGTGAATGCAATGTAACACACACCCATACAATGCGCACCAACCCGTGATGTTTTTCTCACTCCTACTAGTGTATGTAATGTAACACACACCCATACAATGCGCACCAACCCGTGATGTTTTTCTCACTCCTACTAGTGTATGTAATGTAACACACACCCATACAATGCGCACCACCCCGTGATGTTTTTCTCAATTCTACTAGTGAAGCTAATGTAACACACACCCATACAATGCGCACCACCCCGTGATGTTTTTCTCACTCCTACTAGTGAATGTAATGTAACACACACCCATACAATGCGCACCACCCCGTGATGTTTTTCTCACTCCTACTAGTGAATGTAATGTAACACACACCCATACAATGCACACCACCCGGTGATGTTTTTCTCACTCCTACTAGTGAATGTAATGTAACACACACCCATACAATGCGCACCACCCCGTGATGTTTTTCTCACTCCTACTAGTGAATGTAATGTAACACACACTCACACAATGCGCACCACCCCGTGATGTTTTTCTCACTCCTACTATTGAATCTAATGTAACACACACCCATACAATGCGCACCACCCCGTGATGTTTTTCTCACTCCTACAAGTGAATCTAATGTAACACACACCCATACAATGCGCACCACCCCGTGATGTTTTTCTCACTCCTACTAGTCAATGTAATGTAACACACACCCATACAATGCGCACCACCCCGTGATGTTTTTCTGACTCCTACTAGTGAATGTAATGTAACACACACCCATACATTGCGCACCACCCCGTGATGTTTTTCTCACTCCTACTAGTGAATGTAATGTAACACACACCCATACAATGCGCACCACCCCGTGATGTTTTTCTCACTCCTACTAGTGAATGTAATGTAACACACACCCATACAATGCGCACCACATCGTGATGTTTTTCTCACTCCTACTAGTGAATCTAATGTAACACACACCCATACAATGCGCACCACCCCGTGATGTTTTTCTCACTCCTACTAGTGAACGTAATGTAACACACACCCATACAATGCGCACCACCCCGTGATGTTTTCCTCACTCCTACTAGTGAATCTAATGTAACACACACCCATACAATGCGCACCACCCCGTGATGTTTTTCTCACTCCTACTAGTGAATCTAATGTAACACACACCCATACAATGCGCACCACCCCGTGATGTTTTTCTCACTCCTACTAGTGAATGTAATGTAACACACACCCATACAATGCGCACCACCCCGTGATGTTTTTCTGACTCCTACTAGTGAATGTAATGTAACACACACCCATACAATGCGCACCACCCCGTGATGTTTTTCTCACTCCTACTAGTGAATGTAATGTAACACACACCCATACAATGCGCACCACCCCGTGATGTTTTTCTCACTCCTACTAGTGAATGTAATGTAACACACACCCATACAATGCGCACCACCCCGTGATGTTTTTCTCACTCCTACTAGTGAATGTAATGTACCACACACCCATACAATGCGCACCACCCCGTGATGTTTTTCTCACTCCTACTAGTGAATGTAATGTAACACACACCCATACAATGCGCACCACCCCGTGATGTTTTTCTCACTCCTACTAGTGAATCTAATGTAACACACACCCATACAATGCGCACCACCCCGTGATGTTTTTCTCACTCCTACTAGTGAATCTAATGTAACACACACCCATACAATGCGCACCACCCCGTGATGTTTTTCTCACTCCTACTAGTGAATGTAATGTAACACACACCCACACAATGCGCACCACCCCGTGATGTTTTTCTCACTCCTACTATTGAATCTAATGTAACACAAACCCATACAATGCGCACCACCCCGTGATGTTTTTCTCACTCCTAGAAGTGAATCTAATGTAACACACACCCATACAATGCGCACCACCCCGTGATGTTTTTCTCACTCCTACTAGTGAATGTAATGTAACACACACCCATACAATGCGCACCACCCCGTGATGTTTTTCTGACTCCTACTAGTGAATGTAATGTAACACACACCCATACATTGCGCACCACCCCGTGATGCTTTTCTCACTCCTACTAGTGAATGTAATGTAACACATACCCATACAATGCGCACCACCCCGTGATGTTTTTCTCACTCCTACTAGTGAATGTAATGTAACACACACCCATACAATGCGCACCACCCCGTGATGTTTTTCTCACTCCTACTAGTGAATGTAATGTAATACACACCCATACAATGCGCACCACCCCGTGATGTTTTTCTCACTCCTACTAGTGAATGTAATGTAACACCCACCCATACAATGCGCACCACCCCGTGATGTTTTTCTCACTCCTACTAGTGAATGTAATGTAACACACACCCATACAATGCGCACCACCCCGTGATGTTTTTCTCACTCCTACTAGTGAATGTAATGTAACACACACCCATACAATGCGCACCACCCCGTGATGTTTTTCTCACTCCTACTAGTGAATGTAATGTAACACACACCCATACAATGCTTACCACCCCGTGATGTTTTTCGCACTCCTACTAGTGAATGTAATGTAACACACACCCATACAATGCGCACCACCCCGTGATGTTTTTCTCACTCCTACTAGTGAATCTAATGTAACACACAGCCATACAATGCGCACCACCCCGTGATGTTTTTCTCACTCCTTCTAGTGAATGTAATGTAACACACACCCATACAATGCGCACCACCCCGTGATGTTTTTCTCACTCCTACTAGTGAATGTAATGTAACACACACCCATACAATGCGCACCACCCCGTGATGTTTTTCTCACTCCTTCTAGTGAATCTAATGTAACACACACCCATACAATGCGCACCACCCCGTGATGTGTTTCTCACTCCTACTAGTGAATGTAATGTAACACACACCCATACAATGCGCACCACCCCGTGATGTTTTTCTCACTCCTACTAGTGAATGCAATGTAACACACACCCATACAATGCGCACCACCCCGTGATGTTTTTCTCACTCCTACTAGTGAATGCAATGTAACACACACCCATACAATGCGCACCAACCCGTGATGTTTTTCTCACTCCTACTAGTGTATGTAATGTAACACACACCCATACAATGCGCACCAACCCGTGATGTTTTTCTCACTCCTACTAGTGTATGTAATGTAACACACACCCATACAATGCGCACCACCCCGTGATGTTTTTCTCAATTCTACTAGTGAAGCTAATGTAACACACACCCATACAATGCGCACCACCCCGTGATGTTTTTCTCACTCCTACTAGTGAATGTAATGTAACACACACCCATACAATGCGCACCACCCCGTGATGTTTTTCTCACTCCTACTAGTGAATGTAATGTAACACACACCCATACAATGCGAACCACCCCGTGATGTTTTTCTCACTCCTACTAGTGAATCTAATGTAACACACACTCACACAATGCGCACCACCCCGTGATGTTTTTCTCACTCCTACTATTGAATCTAATGTAACACACACCCATACAATGCGCACCACCCCGTGATGTTTTTCTCACTCCTACAAGTGAATCTAATGTAACACACACCCATACAATGCGCACCACCCCGTGATGTTTTTCTCACTCCTACTAGTCAATGTAATGTAACACACACCCATACAATGCGCACCACCCCGTGATGTTTTTCTGACTCCTACTAGTGAATGTAATGTAACACACACCCATACATTGCGCACCACCCCGTGATGTTTTTCTCACTCCTACTAGTGAATGTAATGTAACACACACCCATACAATGCGCACCACCCCGTGATGTTTTTCTCACTCCTACTAGTGAATCTAATGTAACACACACCCATACAATGCGCACCACCCCGTGATGTTTTTCTCACTCCTACTAGTGAATCTAATGTAAAACACACCCATACAATGCGCACCACCCCGTGATGTTTTCCTCACTCCTACTAGTGAACGTAATGTAACACACACCCATACAATGCGCACCACCCCGTGATGTTTTCCTCACTCCTACTAGTGAATCTAATGTAACACACACCCATACAATGCGCACCACCCCGTGATGTTTTTCTCACTCCTACTAGTGAATCTAATGTAACACACACCCATACAATGCGCACCACCCCGTGATGTTTTTCTCACTCCTACTAGTGAATGTAATGTAACACACACCCATACAATGCGCACCACCCCGTGATGTTTTTCTCACTCCTACTAGTGAATGTAATGTAACACACACCCATACAATGCGCACCACCCCGTGATGTTTTTCTCACTCCTACTAGTGAATGTAATGTAACACACACCCATACAATGCGCACCACCCCGTGATGTTTTTCTCACTCCTACTAGTGAATGTAATGTAACACACACCCATACAATGCGCACCACCCCGTGATGTTTTTCTCACTCCTACTAGTGAATGTAATGTAACACACACCCATACAATGCGCACCACCCCGTGATGTTTTTCTCACACCTACTAGTGAATCTAATGTAACACACACCAATACAATGCGCACCACCCCGTGATGTTTTTCTCACTCCTACTAGTGAATCTAATGTAACACACACCCATACAATGCGCACCACCCCGTGATGTTTTTCTCACTCCTACTAGTGAATCTAATGTAACACACACCCATACAATGCGCACCACCCCGTGATGTTTTTCTCACTCCTACTAGTGAATGTAATGTAACACACACTCACACAATGCGCACCACCCCGTGATGTTTTTCTCACTCCTACTATTGAATCTAATGTAACACAAACCCATACAATGCGCACCACCCCGTGATGTTTTTCTCACTCCTAGAAGTGAATCTAATGTAACACACACCCATACAATGCGCACCACCCCGTGATGTTTTTCTCACTCCTACTAGTGAATGTAATGTAACACACACCCATACAATGCGCACCACCCCGTGATGTTTTTCTGACTCCTACTAGTGAATGTAATGTAACACACACCCATACATTGCGCACCACCCCGTGATGCTTTTCTCACTCCTACTAGTGAATGTAATGTAACACATACCCATACAATGCGCACCACCCCGTGATGTTTTTCTCACTCCTACTAGTGAATGTAATGTAACACACACCCATACAATGCGCACCACCCCGTGATGTTTTTCTCACTCCTACTAGTGAATGTAATGTAATACACACCCATACAATGCGCACCACCCCGTGATGTTTTTCTCACTCCTACTAGTGAATGTAATGTAACACACCCCCAAACAATGCGCACCACACCGTGATGTTTTTCTCACTCCTACTAGTGAATCTAATGTAACACACACCCATACAATGCGCACCACCCCGTGATGTTTTTCTCACTCCTACTAGTGAATCTAATGTAACACACACCCATACAATGCGCACCACCCCGTGATGTTTTTCTCACTCCTACTAGTGAACGTAATGTAACACACACCCATACAATGCGCACCACCCCGTGATGTTTTTCTGACTCCTACTAGTGAATGTAATGTAAAACACACCCATACATTGCGCACCACACCGTGATGTTTTTCTGACTCCTACTAGTGAATGTAATGTAACACCCACCCATACAATGCGCACCACCCCGTGATGTTTTTCTCACTCCTACTAGTGAATCTAATGTAACACACACCCATACAATGCGCACCACCCCGTGATGTTCTTCTCAATCCTACTAGTGAATGTAATGTAACACACACCCATACAATGCGCACCACCCCGTGATGTTCTTCTCACTCCTACTAGTGAATGTAATGTAACACACACCCATACAATGCGCACCACCCCGTGATGTTTTTCTCACTCCTACTAGTGAATCTAATGTAACACACACCCATACAATGCGCACCACCCCGTGATGTTTTTCTCACTCCTTCTAGTGAATGTAATGTAACACACACCCATACATTGCGCACCACCCCGTGATGTTTTTCTCACTCCTACTAGTGAATGTAACGTAACACACACCCATACAATGCGCACCACCCCGTGATGTTTTTCTCACTCCTACTAGTGAATGTAACGTAACACACACCCATACAATGCGCACCACCCCGTGATGTTTTTCTCACTCCTCCTAGTGAATGTAACGTAACACACACCCATACAATGCGCACCACCCCGTGATGTTTTTCTCACTCCTACTAGTGAATATAATGTAAAACACACCCATACAATGCGCACCACCCCGTGTTTTTCTCACTCCTACTAGTGAATGTAATGTAACACACACCCATACAATGCGCACCACCCCGTGATGTTTTTCTGACTCCTACTAGTGAATGTAATGTAACACACACCCATACATTGCGCACCACCCCGTGATGTTTTTCTCACTCCTACTAGTGAATGTAATGTAACACTCACCCATACAATGCGCACCACCCCGTGATGTTTTTCTCACTCCTACTAGTGAATGTAATGTAACACACACCCATACAATGCGCACCACCCCGTGATGTTTTTCTCACTCCTACTAGTGAATGTAATGTAACACACACCCATACAATGCGCACCACCCCGTGATGTTTTTCTCACTCCTACTAGTGAATGTAATGTAACACACCCCCAAACAATGCGCACCACCCCGTGATGTTTTTCTCACTCCTACTAGTGAATGTAATGTAACACACACCCATACAATGCGCACCACCCCGTGATGTTTTTCTCACTCCTACTAGTGAATCTAATGTAACACACACCCATACAATGCGCACCACCCCGTGATGTTTTTCTCACTCCTTCTAGTGAATGTAATGTAACACACACCCATACATTGCGCACCACCCCGTGATGTTTTTCTCACTCCTACTAGTTAATGTAACGTAACACACACCCATACAATGCGCACCACCCCGTGATGTTTTTCTCACTCCTACTAGTGAATCTAATGTAACACACACCCATACAATGCGCACCACCCCGTGATGTTTTTCTCACTCCTACTAGTGAATCTAATGTAACACACACCCATACAATGCGCACCACATCGTGATGTTTTTCTCACTCCTACTAGTGAATCTAATGTAACACACACCCATACAATGCGCACCACCCCGTGATGTTTTTCTCACTCCTACTAGTGAACGTAATGTAACACACACCCATACAATGCGCACCACCCCGTGATGTTTTCCTCACTCCTACTAGTGAATCTAATGGAATACACACCCATACAATGCGCACCACCCCGTGATGTTTTTCTCACTCCTACTAGTGAATCTAATGTAACACACACCCATACAATGCGCACCACCCCGTGATGTTTTTCTCACTCCTACTAGTGAATGTAATGTAACACACACCCATACAATGCGCACCACCCCGTGATGTTTTTCTCACTCCTACTAGTGAATGTAATGTAACACACACCCATACAATGCGCACCACCCCGTGATGTTTTTCTCACTCCTACTAGTGAACGTAATGTAACACACACCCATACAATGCGCACCACCCCGTGATGTTTTTCTCACTCCTACTAGTGAATGTAATGTAACACACACCCATACAATGCGCACCACCCCGTGATGTTTTTCTCACTCCTACTAGTGAATGTAATGTAAAACACACCCATACATTGCGCACCACACCGTGATGTTTTTCTCACTCCTACTAGTGAATGTAATGTAACACCCACCCATACAATGCGCACCACCCCGTGATGTTTTTCTCACTCCTACTAGTGAATGTAATGTAACACACACCCATACAATGCGCACCACCCCGTGATGTTTTTCTCACTCCTACTAGTGAATGTAATGTAACACACACCCATACAATGCGCACCACCCCGTGATGTTTTTCTCACTCCTACTAGTGAATGTAATGTAACACACACCCATACAATGCGCACCACCCCGTGATGTTTTTCGCACTCCTACTAGTGAATGTAATGTAACACACACCCATACAATGCGCACCACCCCGTGATGTTTTTCTCACTCCTACTAGTGAATCTAATGTAACACACAGCCATACAATGCGCACCACCCCGTGATGTTTTTCTCACTCCTTCTAGTGAATGTAATGTAACACACACCCATACAATGCGCACCACCCCGTGATGTTTTTCTCACTCCTACTAGTGAATGTAATGTAACACACACCCATACAATGCGCACCACCCCGTGATGTTTTTCTCACTCCTTCTAGTGAATCTAATGTAACACACACCCATACAATGCGCACCACCCCGTGATGTGTTTCTCACTCCTACTAGTGAATGTAATGTAACACACACCCATACAATGCGCACCACCCCGTGATGTTTTTCTCACTCCTACTAGTGAATGCAATGTAACACACACCCATACAATGCGCACCACCCCGTGATGTTTTTCTCACTCCTACTAGTGAATGCAATGTAACACACACCCATACAATGCGCACCAACCCGTGATGTTTTTCTCACTCCTACTAGTGTATGTAATGTAACACACACCCATACAATGCGCACCAACCCGTGATGTTTTTCTCACTCCTACTAGTGTATGTAATGTAACACACACCCATACAATGCGCACCACCCCGTGATGTTTTTCTCAATTCTACTAGTGAAGCTAATGTAACACACACCCATACAATGCGCACCACCCCGTGATGTTTTTCTCACTCCTACTAGTGAATGTAATGTAACACACACCCATACAATGCGCACCACCCCGTGATGTTTTTCTCACTCCTACTAGTGAATGTAATGTAACACACACCCATACAATGCACACCACCCGGTGATGTTTTTCTCACTCCTACTAGTGAATGTAATGTAACACACACCCATACAATGCGCACCACCCCGTGATGTTTTTCTCACTCCTACTAGTGAATGTAATGTAACACACACTCACACAATGCGCACCACCCCGTGATGTTTTTCTCACTCCTACTATTGAATCTAATGTAACACACACCCATACAATGCGCACCACCCCGTGATGTTTTTCTCACTCCTACAAGTGAATCTAATGTAACACACACCCATACAATGCGCACCACCCCGTGATGTTTTTCTCACTCCTACTAGTCAATGTAATGTAACACACACCCATACAATGCGCACCACCCCGTGATGTTTTTCTGACTCCTACTAGTGAATGTAATGTAACACACACCCATACATTGCGCACCACCCCGTGATGTTTTTCTCACTCCTACTAGTGAATGTAATGTAACACACACCCATACAATGCGCACCACCCCGTGATGTTTTTCTCACTCCTACTAGTGAATGTAATGTAACACACACCCATACAATGCGCACCACATCGTGATGTTTTTCTCACTCCTACTAGTGAATCTAATGTAACACACACCCATACAATGCGCACCACCCCGTGATGTTTTTCTCACTCCTACTAGTGAACGTAATGTAACACACACCCATACAATGCGCACCACCCCGTGATGTTTTCCTCACTCCTACTAGTGAATCTAATGTAACACACACCCATACAATGCGCACCACCCCGTGATGTTTTTCTCACTCCTACTAGTGAATCTAATGTAACACACACCCATACAATGCGCACCACCCCGTGATGTTTTTCTCACTCCTACTAGTGAATGTAATGTAACACACACCCATACAATGCGCACCACCCCGTGATGTTTTTCTGACTCCTACTAGTGAATGTAATGTAACACACACCCATACAATGCGCACCACCCCGTGATGTTTTTCTCACTCCTACTAGTGAATGTAATGTAACACACACCCATACAATGCGCACCACCCCGTGATGTTTTTCTCACTCCTACTAGTGAATGTAATGTAACACACACCCATACAATGCGCACCACCCCGTGATGTTTTTCTCACTCCTACTAGTGAATGTAATGTACCACACACCCATACAATGCGCACCACCCCGTGATGTTTTTCTCACTCCTACTAGTGAATGTAATGTAACACACACCCATACAATGCGCACCACCCCGTGATGTTTTTCTCACTCCTACTAGTGAATCTAATGTAACACACACCCATACAATGCGCACCACCCCGTGATGTTTTTCTCACTCCTACTAGTGAATCTAATGTAACACACACCCATACAATGCGCACCACCCCGTGATGTTTTTCTCACTCCTACTAGTGAATGTAATGTAACACACACCCACACAATGCGCACCACCCCGTGATGTTTTTCTCACTCCTACTATTGAATCTAATGTAACACAAACCCATACAATGCGCACCACCCCGTGATGTTTTTCTCACTCCTAGAAGTGAATCTAATGTAACACACACCCATACAATGCGCACCACCCCGTGATGTTTTTCTCACTCCTACTAGTGAATGTAATGTAACACACACCCATACAATGCGCACCACCCCGTGATGTTTTTCTGACTCCTACTAGTGAATGTAATGTAACACACACCCATACATTGCGCACCACCCCGTGATGCTTTTCTCACTCCTACTAGTGAATGTAATGTAACACATACCCATACAATGCGCACCACCCCGTGATGTTTTTCTCACTCCTACTAGTGAATGTAATGTAACACACACCCATACAATGCGCACCACCCCGTGATGTTTTTCTCACTCCTACTAGTGAATGTAATGTAATACACACCCATACAATGCGCACCACCCCGTGATGTTTTTCTCACTCCTACTAGTGAATGTAATGTAACACCCACCCATACAATGCGCACCACCCCGTGATGTTTTTCTCACTCCTACTAGTGAATGTAATGTAACACACACCCATACAATGCGCACCACCCCGTGATGTTTTTCTCACTCCTACTAGTGAATGTAATGTAACACACACCCATACAATGCGCACCACCCCGTGATGTTTTTCTCACTCCTACTAGTGAATGTAATGTAACACACACCCATACAATGCTTACCACCCCGTGATGTTTTTCGCACTCCTACTAGTGAATGTAATGTAACACACACCCATACAATGCGCACCACCCCGTGATGTTTTTCTCACTCCTACTAGTGAATCTAATGTAACACACAGCCATACAATGCGCACCACCCCGTGATGTTTTTCTCACTCCTTCTAGTGAATGTAATGTAACACACACCCATACAATGCGCACCACCCCGTGATGTTTTTCTCACTCCTACTAGTGAATGTAATGTAACACACACCCATACAATGCGCACCACCCCGTGATGTTTTTCTCACTCCTTCTAGTGAATCTAATGTAACACACACCCATACAATGCGCACCACCCCGTGATGTGTTTCTCACTCCTACTAGTGAATGTAATGTAACACACACCCATACAATGCGCACCACCCCGTGATGTTTTTCTCACTCCTACTAGTGAATGCAATGTAACACACACCCATACAATGCGCACCACCCCGTGATGTTTTTCTCACTCCTACTAGTGAATGCAATGTAACACACACCCATACAATGCGCACCAACCCGTGATGTTTTTCTCACTCCTACTAGTGTATGTAATGTAACACACACCCATACAATGCGCACCAACCCGTGATGTTTTTCTCACTCCTACTAGTGTATGTAATGTAACACACACCCATACAATGCGCACCACCCCGTGATGTTTTTCTCAATTCTACTAGTGAAGCTAATGTAACACACACCCATACAATGCGCACCACCCCGTGATGTTTTTCTCACTCCTACTAGTGAATGTAATGTAACACACACCCATACAATGCGCACCACCCCGTGATGTTTTTCTCACTCCTACTAGTGAATGTAATGTAACACACACCCATACAATGCGAACCACCCCGTGATGTTTTTCTCACTCCTACTAGTGAATCTAATGTAACACACACTCACACAATGCGCACCACCCCGTGATGTTTTTCTCACTCCTACTATTGAATCTAATGTAACACACACCCATACAATGCGCACCACCCCGTGATGTTTTTCTCACTCCTACAAGTGAATCTAATGTAACACACACCCATACAATGCGCACCACCCCGTGATGTTTTTCTCACTCCTACTAGTCAATGTAATGTAACACACACCCATACAATGCGCACCACCCCGTGATGTTTTTCTGACTCCTACTAGTGAATGTAATGTAACACACACCCATACATTGCGCACCACCCCGTGATGTTTTTCTCACTCCTACTAGTGAATGTAATGTAACACACACCCATACAATGCGCACCACCCCGTGATGTTTTTCTCACTCCTACTAGTGAATCTAATGTAACACACACCCATACAATGCGCACCACCCCGTGATGTTTTTCTCACTCCTACTAGTGAATCTAATGTAAAACACACCCATACAATGCGCACCACCCCGTGATGTTTTCCTCACTCCTACTAGTGAACGTAATGTAACACACACCCATACAATGCGCACCACCCCGTGATGTTTTCCTCACTCCTACTAGTGAATCTAATGTAACACACACCCATACAATGCGCACCACCCCGTGATGTTTTTCTCACTCCTACTAGTGAATCTAATGTAACACACACCCATACAATGCGCACCACCCCGTGATGTTTTTCTCACTCCTACTAGTGAATGTAATGTAACACACACCCATACAATGCGCACCACCCCGTGATGTTTTTCTCACTCCTACTAGTGAATGTAATGTAACACACACCCATACAATGCGCACCACCCCGTGATGTTTTTCTCACTCCTACTAGTGAATGTAATGTAACACACACCCATACAATGCGCACCACCCCGTGATGTTTTTCTCACTCCTACTAGTGAATGTAATGTAACACACACCCATACAATGCGCACCACCCCGTGATGTTTTTCTCACTCCTACTAGTGAATGTAATGTAACACACACCCATACAATGCGCACCACCCCGTGATGTTTTTCTCACACCTACTAGTGAATCTAATGTAACACACACCAATACAATGCGCACCACCCCGTGATGTTTTTCTCACTCCTACTAGTGAATCTAATGTAACACACACCCATACAATGCGCACCACCCCGTGATGTTTTTCTCACTCCTACTAGTGAATCTAATGTAACACACACCCATACAATGCGCACCACCCCGTGATGTTTTTCTCACTCCTACTAGTGAATGTAATGTAACACACACTCACACAATGCGCACCACCCCGTGATGTTTTTCTCACTCCTACTATTGAATCTAATGTAACACAAACCCATACAATGCGCACCACCCCGTGATGTTTTTCTCACTCCTAGAAGTGAATCTAATGTAACACACACCCATACAATGCGCACCACCCCGTGATGTTTTTCTCACTCCTACTAGTGAATGTAATGTAACACACACCCATACAATGCGCACCACCCCGTGATGTTTTTCTGACTCCTACTAGTGAATGTAATGTAACACACACCCATACATTGCGCACCACCCCGTGATGCTTTTCTCACTCCTACTAGTGAATGTAATGTAACACATACCCATACAATGCGCACCACCCCGTGATGTTTTTCTCACTCCTACTAGTGAATGTAATGTAACACACACCCATACAATGCGCACCACCCCGTGATGTTTTTCTCACTCCTACTAGTGAATGTAATGTAATACACACCCATACAATGCGCACCACCCCGTGATGTTTTTCTCACTCCTACTAGTGAATGTAATGTAACACACCCCCAAACAATGCGCACCACACCGTGATGTTTTTCTCACTCCTACTAGTGAATCTAATGTAACACACACCCATACAATGCGCACCACCCCGTGATGTTTTTCTCACTCCTACTAGTGAATCTAATGTAACACACACCCATACAATGCGCACCACCCCGTGATGTTTTTCTCACTCCTACTAGTGAACGTAATGTAACACACACCCATACAATGCGCACCACCCCGTGATGTTTTTCTGACTCCTACTAGTGAATGTAATGTAAAACACACCCATACATTGCGCACCACACCGTGATGTTTTTCTGACTCCTACTAGTGAATGTAATGTAACACCCACCCATACAATGCGCACCACCCCGTGATGTTTTTCTCACTCCTACTAGTGAATCTAATGTAACACACACCCATACAATGCGCACCACCCCGTGATGTTCTTCTCAATCCTACTAGTGAATGTAATGTAACACACACCCATACAATGCGCACCACCCCGTGATGTTCTTCTCACTCCTACTAGTGAATGTAATGTAACACACACCCATACAATGCGCACCACCCCGTGATGTTTTTCTCACTCCTACTAGTGAATCTAATGTAACACACACCCATACAATGCGCACCACCCCGTGATGTTTTTCTCACTCCTTCTAGTGAATGTAATGTAACACACACCCATACATTGCGCACCACCCCGTGATGTTTTTCTCACTCCTACTAGTGAATGTAACGTAACACACACCCATACAATGCGCACCACCCCGTGATGTTTTTCTCACTCCTACTAGTGAATGTAACGTAACACACACCCATACAATGCGCACCACCCCGTGATGTTTTTCTCACTCCTCCTAGTGAATGTAACGTAACACACACCCATACAATGCGCACCACCCCGTGATGTTTTTCTCACTCCTACTAGTGAATATAATGTAAAACACACCCATACAATGCGCACCACCCCGTGTTTTTCTCACTCCTACTAGTGAATGTAATGTAACACACACCCATACAATGCGCACCACCCCGTGATGTTTTTCTGACTCCTACTAGTGAATGTAATGTAACACACACCCATACATTGCGCACCACCCCGTGATGTTTTTCTCACTCCTACTAGTGAATGTAATGTAACACTCACCCATACAATGCGCACCACCCCGTGATGTTTTTCTCACTCCTACTAGTGAATGTAATGTAACACACACCCATACAATGCGCACCACCCCGTGATGTTTTTCTCACTCCTACTAGTGAATGTAATGTAACACACACCCATACAATGCGTACCACCCCGTGATGTTTTTCTCACTCCTACTAGTGAATGTAATGTAACACACCCCCAAACAATGCGCACCACCCCGTGATGTTTTTCTCACTCCTACTAGTGAATGTAATGTAACACACACCCATACAATGCGCACCACCCCGTGATGTTTTTCTCACTCCTACTAGTGAATCTAATGTAACACACACCCATACAATGCGCACCACCCCGTGATGTTTTTCTCACTCCTTCTAGTGAATGTAATGTAACACACACCCATACATTGCGCACCACCCCGTGATGTTTTTCTCACTCCTACTAGTTAATGTAACGTAACACACACACATACAATGCGCACCACCCCGTGATGTTTTTCTCACTCCTACTAGTGAATCTAATGTAACACACACCCATACAATGCGCACCACCCCGTGATGTTTTTCTCACTCCTACTAGTGAATCTAATGTAACACACACCCATACAATGCGCACCACATCGTGATGTTTTTCTCACTCCTACTAGTGAATCTAATGTAACACACACCCATACAATGCGCACCACCCCGTGATGTTTTTCTCACTCCTACTAGTGAACGTAATGTAACACACACCCATACAATGCGCACCACCCCGTGATGTTTTCCTCACTCCTACTAGTGAATCTAATGGAATACACACCCATACAATGCGCACCACCCCGTGATGTTTTTCTCACTCCTACTAGTGAATCTAATGTAACACACACCCATACAATGCGCACCACCCCGTGATGTTTTTCTCACTCCTACTAGTGAATGTAATGTAACACACACCCATACAATGCGCACCACCCCGTGATGTTTTTCTCACTCCTACTAGTGAATGTAATGTAACACACACCCATACAATGCGCACCACCCCGTGATGTTTTTCTCACTCCTACTAGTGAATGTAATGTAACACACACCCATACAATGCGCACCACCCCGTGATGTTTTTCTCACTCCTACTAGTGAATGTAATGTAACACACACCCATACAATGCGCACCACCCCGTGATGTTTTTCTCACTCCTACTAGTGAATGTAATGTAACACACACCCATACAATGCGCACCACCCCGTGATGTTTTTCTCACTCCTACTAGTGAATGTAATGTAACACACACCCATACAATGCGCACCACCCCGTGATGTTTTTCTCACTCCTACTAGTGAATCTAATGTAACACACACCCATACAATGCGCACCACCCCGTGATGTTTTTCTCACTCCTACTAGTGAATGTAATGTAACACACACCCACACAATGCGCACCACCCCGTGATGTTTTTCTCACTCCTACTAGTGAATCTAATGTAACACACACCCATACAATGCGCACCACCCCGTGATGTTTTTCTCACTCCTTCTAGTGAATGTAATGTAACACACACCCATACAATGCGCACCACCCCGTGATGTTTTTCTCACTCCTTCTAGTGAATGTAATGTAACACACACCCATACATTGCGCACCACCCCGTGATGTTTTTCTCACTCCTACTAGTTAATGTAACGTAACACACACCCATACAATGCGCACCACCCCGTGATGTTTTTCTCACTCCTACTAGTGAATCTAATGTAACACACACCCATACAATGCGCACCACCCCGTGATGTTTTTCTCACTCCTACTAGTGAATCTAATGTAACACACACCCATACAATGCGCACCACATCGTGATGTTTTTCTCACTCCTACTAGTGAATCTAATGTAACACACACCCATACAATGCGCACCACCCCGTGATGTTTTTCTCACTCCTACTAGTGAACGTAATGTAACACACACCCATACAATGCGCACCACCCCGTGATGTTTTCCTCACTCCTACTAGTGAATCTAATGTAATACACACCCATACAATGCGCACCACCCCGTGATGTTTTTCTCACTCCTACTAGTGAATCTAATGTAACACACACCCATACAATGCGCACCACCCCGTGATGTTTTTCTCACTCCTACTAGTGAATGTAATGTAACACACACCCATACAATGCGCACCACCCCGTGATGTTTTTCTCACTCCTACTAGTGAATGTAATGTAACACACACCCATACAATGCGCACCACCCCGTGATGTTTTTCTCACTCCTACTAGTGAATGTAATGTAACACACACCCATACAATGCGCACCACCCCGTGATGTTTTTCTCACTCCTACTAGTGAATGTAATGTAACACACACACATACAATGCGCACCACCCCGTGATGTTTTTCTCACTCCTACTAGTGAATGTAATGTACCACACACCCATACAATGCGCACCACCCCGTGATGTTTTTCTCACTCCTACTAGTGAATGTAATGTAACACACACCCATACAATGCGCACCACCCCGTGATGTTTTTCTCACTCCTACTAGTGAATCTAATGTAACACACACCCATACAATGCGCACCACCCCGTGATGTTTTTCTCACTCCTACTAGTGAATGTAATGTAACACACACCCATACAATGGGCACCACCCCGTGATGTTTTTCTCACTCCTACTAGTGAATCTAATGTAACACACACCCACACAATGCGCACCACCCCGTGATGTTTTTCTCACTCCTACTATTGAATCTAATGTAACACAAACCCATACAATGCGCACCACCCCGTGATGTTTTTCTCACTCCTAGAAGTGAATCTAATGTAACACACACCCATACAATGCGCACCACCCCGTGATGTTTTTCTCACTCCTACTAGTGAATGTAATGTAACACACACCCATACAATGCGCACCACCCCGTGATGTTTTTCTGACTCCTACTAGTGAATGTAATGTAACACACACCCATACAATGCGCACCACATCGTGATGTTTTTCTCACTCCTACTAGTGAATCTAATGTAACACACACCCATACAATGCGCACCACCCCGTGATGTTTTTCTCACTCCTACTAGTGAACGTAATGTAACACACACCCATACAATGCGCACCACCCCGTGATGTTTTCCTCACTCCTACTAGTGAATCTAATGTAACACACACCCATACAATGCGCACCACCCCGTGATGTTTTTCTCACTCCTACTAGTGAATCTAATGTAACACACACCCATACAATGCGCACCACCCCGTGATGTTTTTCTCACTCCTACTAGTGAATGTAATGTAACACACACCCATACAATGCGCACCACCCCGTGATGTTTTTCTCACTCCTACTAGTGAATGTAATGTAACACACACCCATACAATGCGCACCACCCCGTGATGTTTTTCTCACTCCTACTAGTGAATGTAATGTAACACACACCCATACAATGCGCACCACCCCGTGATGTTTTTCTCACTCCTACTAGTGAATGTAATGTAACACACACCCATACAATGCGCACCACCCCGTGATGTTTTTCTCACTCCTACTAGTGAATGTAATGTACCACACACCCATACAATGCGCACCACCCCGTGATGTTTTTCTCACTCCTACTAGTGAATGTAATGTAACACACACCCATACAATGCGCACCACCCCGTGATGTTTTTCTCACTCCTACTAGTGAATCTAATGTAACACACACCCATACAATGCGCACCACCCCGTGATGTTTTTCTCACTCCTACTAGTGAATCTAATGTAACACACACCCATACAATGCGCACCACCCCGTGATGTTTTTCTCACTCCTACTAGTGAATGTAATGTAACACACACCCACACAATGCGCACCACCCCGTGATGTTTTTCTCACTCCTACTATTGAATCTAATGTAACACAAACCCATACAATGCGCACCACCCCGTGATGTTTTTCTCACTCCTAGAAGTGAATCTAATGTAACACACACCCATACAATGCGCACCACCCCGTGATGTTTTTCTCACTCCTACTAGTGAATGTAATGTAACACACACCCATACAATGCGCACCACCCCGTGATGTTTTTCTGACTCCTACTAGTGAATGTAATGTAACACACACCCATACATTGCGCACCACCCCGTGATGCTTTTCTCACTCCTACTAGTGAATGTAATGTAACACACACCCATACAATGCGCACCACCCCGTGATGTTTTTCTCACTCCTACTAGTGAATGTAATGTAACACACACCCATACATTGCGCACCACCCCGTGATGCTTTTCTCACTCCTACTAGTGAATGTAATGTAACACATACCCATACAATGCGCACCACCCCGTGATGTTTTTCTCACTCCTACTAGTGAATGTAATGTAACACACACCCATACAATGCGCACCACCCCGTGATGTTTTTCTCACTCCTACTAGTGAATGTAATGTAATACACACCCATACAATGCGCACCACCCCGTGATGTTTTTCTCACTCCTACTAGTGAATGTAATGTAACACACCCCCAAACAATGCGCACCACACCGTGATGTTTTTCTCACTCCTACTAGTGAATCTAATGTAACACACACCCATACAATGCGCACCACCCCGTGATGTTTTTCTCACTCCTACTAGTGAATCTAATGTAACACACACCCATACAATGCGCACCACCCCGTGATGTTTTTCTCACTCCTACTAGTGAACGTAATGTAACACACACCCATACAATGCGCACCACCCCGTGATGTTTTTCTGACTCCTACTAGTGAATGTAATGTAAAACACACCCATACATTGCGCACCACACCGTGATGTTTTTCTGACTCCTACTAGTGAATGTAATGTAACACCCACCCATACAATGCGCACCACCCCGTGATGTTTTTCTCACTCCTACTAGTGAATCTAATGTAACACACACCCATACAATGCGCACCACCCCGTGATGTTCTTCTCAATCCTACTAGTGAATGTAATGTAACACACACCCATACAATGCGCACCACCCCGTGATGTTCTTCTCACTCCTACTAGTGAATGTAATGTAACACACACCCATACAATGCGCACCACCCCGTGATGTTTTTCTCACTCCTACTAGTGAATCTAATGTAACACACACCCATACAATGCGCACCACCCCGTGATGTTTTTCTCACTCCTTCTAGTGAATGTAATGTAACACACACCCATACATTGCGCACCACCCCGTGATGTTTTTCTCACTCCTACTAGTGAATGTAACGTAACACACACACATACAATGCGCACCACCCCGTGATGTTTTTCTCACTCCTACTAGTGAATGTAACGTAACACACACCCATACAATGCGCACCACCCCGTGATGTTTTTCTCACTCCTCCTAGTGAATATAACGTAACACACACCCATACAATGCGCACCACCCCGTGATGTTTTTCTCACTCCTCCTAGTGAATGTAATGTAACACACACCCATACAATGCGCACCACCCCGTGATGTTTTTCTCACTCCTACTAGTGAATGTAATGTAACACACACCCATACAATGCGCACCACCCCGTGATGTTTTTCTGACTCCTACTAGTGAATGTAATGTAACACACACCCATACATTGCGCACCACCCCGTGATGTTTTTCTCACTCCTACTAGTGAATGTAATGTAACACTCACCCATACAATGCGCACCACCCCGTGATGTTTTTCTCACTCCTACTAGTGAATGTAATGTAACACACACCCATACAATGCGCACCACCCCGTGATGTTTTTCTCACTCCTACTAGTGAATGTAATGTAACACACACCCATACAATGCGTACCACCCCGTGATGTTTTTCTCACTCCTACTAGTGAATGTAATGTAACACACCCCCAAACGATGCGCACCACCCCGTGAAGTTTTTCTCACTCCTACTAGTGAATGTAATGTAACACACACCCATACAATGCGCACCACCCCGTGATGTTTTTCTCACTCCTACTAGTGAATCTAATGTAACACACACCCATACAATGCGCACCACCCCGTGATGTTTTTCTCACTCCTTCTAGTGAATGTAATGTAACACACACCCATACATTGCGCACCACCCCGTGATGTTTTTCTCACTCCTACTAGTTAATGTAACGTAACACACACCCATACAATGCGCACCACCCCGTGATGTTTTTCTCACTCCTACTAGTGAATCTAATGTAACACACACCCATACAATGCGCACCACCCCGTGATGTTTTTCTCACTCCTACTAGTGAATCTAATGTAACACACACCCATACAATGCGCACCACATCGTGATGTTTTTCTCACTCCTACTAGTGAATCTAATGTAACACACACCCATACAATGCGCACCACCCCGTGATGTTTTTCTCACTCCTACTAGTGAACGTAATGTAACACACACCCATACAATGCGCACCACCCCGTGATGTTTTCCTCACTCCTACTAGTGAATCTAATGGAATACACACCCATACAATGCGCACCACCCCGTGATGTTTTTCTCACTCCTACTAGTGAATCTAATGTAACACACACCCATACAATGCGCACCACCCCGTGATGTTTTTCTCACTCCTACTAGTGAATGTAATGTAACACACACCCATACAATGCGCACCACCCCGTGATGTTTTTCTCACTCCTACTAGTGAATGTAATGTAACACACACCCATACAATGCGCACCACCCCGTGATGTTTTTCTCACTCCTACTAGTGAATGTAATGTAACACACACCCATACAATGCGCACCACCCCGTGATGTTTTTCTCACTCCTACTAGTGAATGTAATGTAACACACACCCATACAATGCGCACCACCCCGTGATGTTTTTCTCACTCCTACTAGTGAATGTAATGTAACACACACCCATACAATGCGCACCACCCCGTGATGTTTTTCTCACTCCTACTAGTGAATCTAATGTAACACACACCCATACAATGCGCACCACCCCGTGATGTTTTTCTCACTCCTACTAGTGAATCTAATGTAACACACACCCATACAATGCGCACCACCCCGTGATGTTTTTCTCACTCCTACTAGTGAATGTAATGTAACACACACCCACACAATGCGCACCACCCCGTGATGTTTTTCTCACTCCTACTAGTGAATCTAATGTAACACACACCCATACAATGCGCACCACCCCGTGATGTTTTTCTCACTCCTTCTAGTGAATGTAATGTAACACACACCCATACAATGCGCACCACCCCGTGATGTTTTTCTCACTCCTTCTAGTGAATGTAATGTAACACACACCCATACATTGCGCACCACCCCGTGATGTTTTTCTCACTCCTACTAGTTAATGTAACGTAACACACACCCATACAATGCGCACCACCCCGTGATGTTTTTCTCACTCCTACTAGTGAATCTAATGTAACACACACCCATACAATGCGCACCACCCCGTGATGTTTTTCTCACTCCTACTAGTGAATCTAATGTAACACACACCCATACAATGCGCACCACATCGTGATGTTTTTCTCACTCCTACTAGTGAATCTAATGTAACACACACCCATACAATGCGCACCACCCCGTGATGTTTTTCTCACTCCTACTAGTGAATGCAATGTAACACACACCCATACAATGCGCACCACCCCGTGATGTTTTCCTCACTCCTACTAGTGAATCTAATGTAATACACACCCATACAATGCGCACCACCCCGTGATGTTTTTCTCACTCCTACTAGTGAATGTAATGTAACACACACCCATACAATGCGCACCACCCCGTGATGTTTTTCTCACTCCTACTAGTGAATGTAATGTACCACACACCCATACAATGCGCACCACCCCGTGATGTTTTTCTCACTCCTACTAGTGAATGTAATGTAACACACACCCATACAATGCACACCACCCCGTGATGTTTTTCTCATTCCTACTAGTGAATCTAATGTAACACACACCCATACAATGCGCACCACCCCGTGATGTTTTTCTCACTCCTACTAGTGAATCTAATGTAACACACACCCATACAATGCGCACCACCCCGTGATGTTTTTCTCACTCCTACTAGTGAATGTAATGTAACACACACCCACACAATGCGCACCACCCCGTGATGTTTTTCTCACTCCTACTATTGAATCTAATGTAACACAAACCCATACAATGCGCACCACCCCGTGATGTTTTTCTCACTCCTAGAAGTGAATCTAATGTAACACACACCCATACAATGCGCACCACCCCGTGATGTTTTTCTCACTCCTACTAGTGAATGTAATGTAACAGACACCCATACAATGCGCACCACCCCGTGATGTTTTTCTGACTCCTACTAGTGAATGTAATGTAACACACACCCATACATTGCGCACCACCCCGTGATGCTTTTCTCACTCCTACTAGTGAATGTAATGTAACACACACCCATACAATGCGCACCACCCCGTGATGTTTTTCTCACTCCTACTAGTGAATGTAATGTAACACACACCCATACATTGCGCACCACCCCGTGATGCTTTTCTCACTCCTACTAGTGAATGTAATGTAACACATACCCATACAATGCGCACCACCCCGTGATGTTTTTCTCACTCCTACTAGTGAATGTAATGTAACACACACCCATAAAATGCGCACCACCCCGTGATGTTTTTCTCACTCCTACTAGTGAATGTAATGTAATACACACCCATACAATGCGCACCACCCCGTGATGTTTTTCTCACTCCTACTAGTGAATGTAATGTAACACACCCCCAAACAATGCGCACCACACCGTGATGTTTTTCTCACTCCTACTAGTGAATCTAATGTAACACACACCCATACAATGCGCACCACCCCGTGATGTTTTTCTCACTCCTACTAGTGAATCTAATGTAACACACACCCATACAATGCGCACCACCCCGTGATGTTTTTCTCACTCCTACTAGTGAACGTAATGTAACACACACCCATACAATGCGCACCACCCCGTGATGTTTTTCTGACTCCTACTAGTGAATGTAATGTAAAACACACCCATACATTGCGCACCACACCGTGATGTTTTTCTGACTCCTACTAGTGAATGTAATGTAACACCCACCCATACAATGCGCACCACCCCGTGATGTTTTTCTCACTCCTACTAGTGAATCTAATGTAACACACACCCATACAATGCGCACCACCCCGTGATGTTCTTCTCAATCCTACTAGTGAATGTAATGTAACACACACCCATACAATGCGCACCACCCCGTGATGTTCTTCTCACTCCTACTAGTGAATGTAATGTAACACACACCCATACAATGCGCACCACCCCGTGATGTTTTTCTCACTCCTACTAGTGAATCTAATGTAACACACACCCATACAATGCGCACCACCCCGTGATGTTTTTCTCACTCCTTCTAGTGAATGTAATGTAACACACACCCATACATTGCGCACCACCCCGTGATGTTTTTCTCACTCCTACTAGTGAATGTAACGTAACACACACCCATACAATGCGCACCACCCCGTGATGTTTTTCTCACTCCTACTAGTGAATGTAACGTAACACACACCCATACAATGCGCACCACCCCGTGATGTTTTTCTCACTCCTCCTAGTGAATGTAACGTAACACACACCCATACAATGCGCACCACCCCGTGATGTTTTTCTCACTCCTCCTAGTGAATGTAATGTAACACACACCCATACAATGCGCACCACCCCGTGATGTTTTTCTCACTCCTACTAGTGAATGTAATGTAACACACACCCATACAATGCGCACCACCCCGTGATGTTTTTCTGACTCCTACTAGTGAATGTAATGTAACACACACCCATACATTGCGCACCACCCCGTGATGTTTTTCTCACTCCTACTAGTGAATGTAATGTAACACTCACCCATACAATGCGCACCACCCCGTGATGTTTTTCTCACTCCTACTAGTGAATGTAATGTAACACACACCCATACAATGCGCACCACCCCGTGATGTTTTTCTCACTCCTACTAGTGAATGTAATGTAACACACACCCATACAATGCGTACCACCCCGTGATGTTTTTCTCACTCCTACTAGTGAATGTAATGTAACACACCCCCAAACGATGCGCACCACCCCGTGATGTTTTTCTCACTCCTACTAGTGAATGTAATGTAACACACACCCATACAATGCGCACCACCCCGTGATGTTTTTCTCACTCCTACTAGTGAATCTAATGTAACACACACCCATACAATGCGCACCACACCGTGATGTTTTTCTCACTCCTTCTAGTGAATGTAATGTAACACACACCCATACATTGCGCACCACCCCGTGATGTTTTTCTCACTCCTACTAGTTAATGTAACGTAACACACACCCATACAATGCGCACCACCCCGTGATGTTTTTCTCACTCCTACTAGTGAATCTAATGTAACACACACCCATACAATGCGCACCACCCCGTGATGTTTTTCTCACTCCTACTAGTGAATCTAATGTAACACACACCCATACAATGCGCACCACATCGTGATGTTTTTCTCACTCCTACTAGTGAATCTAATGTAACACACACCCATACAATGCGCACCACCTCGTGATGTTTTTCTCACTCCTACTAGTGAACGTAATGTAACACACACCCATACAATGCGCACCACCCCGTGATGTTTTCCTCACTCCTACTAGTGAATCTAATGGAATACACACCCATACAATGCGCACCACCCCGTGATGTTTTTCTCACTCCTACTAGTGAATCTAATGTAACACACACCCATACAATGCGCACCACCCCGTGATGTTTTTCTCACTCCTACTAGTGAATGTAATGTAACACACACCCATACAATGCGCACCACCCCGTGATGTTTTTCTCACTCCTACTAGTGAATGTAATGTAACACACACCCATACAATGCGCACCACCCCGTGATGTTTTTCTCACTCCTACTAGTGAATGTAATGTAACACACACCCATACAATGCGCACCACCCCGTGATGTTTTTCTCACTCCTACTAGTGAATGTAATGTAACACACACCCATACAATGCGCACCACCCCGTGATGTTTTTCTCACTCCTACTAGTGAATGTAATGTAACACACACCCATACAATGCGCACCACCCCGTGATGTTTTTCTCACTCCTACTAGTGAATCTAATGTAACACACACCCATACAATGCGCACCACCCCGTGATGTTTTTCTCACTCCTACTAGTGAATCTAATGTAACACACACCCATACAATGCGCACCACCCCGTGATGTTTTTCTCACTCCTACTAGTGAATGTAATGTAACACACACCCACACAATGCGCACCACCCCGTGATGTTTTTCTCACTCCTACTAGTGAATGTAATGTAACACACACCCATACAATGCGCACCACCCCGTGATGTTTTTCTCACTCCTACTAGTGAATGTAATGTAACACACACCCATACAATGCGCACCACCCCGTGATGTTTTTCACACTCCTACTAGTGAATGTAATGTAACACACACACATACAATGCGCACCACCCCGTGATGTTTTTCTCACTCCTACTAGTGAATGTAATGTACCACACACCCATACAATGCGCACCACCCCGTGATGTTTTTCTCACTCCTACTAGTGAATGTAATGTAACACACACCCATACAATGCGCACCACCCCGTGATGTTTTTCTCACTCCTACTAGTGAATCTAATGTAACACACACCCATACAATGCGCACCACCCCGTGATGTTTTTCTCACTCCTACTAGTGAATGTAATGTAACACACACCCATACAATGCGCACCACCCCGTGATGTTTTTCTCACTCCTACTAATGAATCTAATGTAACACACACCCACACAATGCGCACCACCCCGTGATGTTTTTCTCACTCCTACTATTGAATCTAATGTAACACAAACCCATACAATGCGCACCACCCCGTGATGTTTTTCTCACTCCTAGAAGTGAATCTAATGTAACACACACCCATACAATGCGCACCACCCCGTGATGTTTTTCTCACTCCTACTAGTGAATGTAATGTAACACACACCCATACAATGCGCACCACCCCGTGATGTTTTTCTGACTCCTACTAGTGAATGTAATGTAACACACACCCATACAATGCGCACCACATCGTGATGTTTTTCTCACTCCTACTAGTGAATCTAATGTAACACACACCCATACAATGCGCACCACCCCGTGATGTTTTTCTCACTCCTACTAGTGAACGTAATGTAACACACACCCATACAATGCGCACCACCCCGTGATGTTTTCCTCACTCCTACTAGTGAATCTAATGTAACACACACCCATACAATGCGCACCACCCCGTGATGTTTTTCTCACTCCTACTAGTGAATCTAATGTAACACACACCCATACAATGCGCACCACCCCGTGATGTTTTTCTCACTCCTACTAGTGAATGTAATGTAACACACACCCATACAATGCGCACCACCCCGTGATGTTTTTCTCACTCCTACTAGTGAATGTAATGTAACACACACCCATACAATGCGCACCACCCCGTGATGTTTTTCTCACTCCTACTAGTGAATGTAATGTAACACACACCCATACAATGCGCACCACCCCGTGATGTTTTTCTCACTCCTACTAGTGAATGTAATGTAACACACACCCATACAATGCGCACCACCCCGTGATGTTTTTCTCACTCCTACTAGTGAATGTAATGTAACACACACCCATACAATGCGCACCACCCCGTGATGTTTTTCTCACTCCTACTAGTGAATCTAATGTAACACACACCCATACAATGCGCACCACCCCGTGATGTTTTTCTCACTCCTACTAGTGAATCTAATGTAACACACACCCATACAATGCGCACCACCCCGTGATGTTTTTCTCACTCCTACTAGTGAATGTAATGTAACACACACCCATACAATGCGCACCACCCCGTGATGTTTTTCTCACTCCTACTAGTGAATGTAATGTAACACACACCCATACAATGCGCACCACCCCGTGATGTTTTTCTCACTCCTACTAATGAATCTAATGTAACACACACCCACACAATGCGCACCACCCCGTGATGTTTTTCTCACTCCTACTATTGAATCTAATGTAACACAAACCCATACAATGCGCACCACCCCGTGATGTTTTTCTCACTCCTAGAAGTGAATCTAATGTAACACACACCCATACAATGCGCACCACCCCGTGATGTTTTTCTCACTCCTACTAGTGAATGTAATGTAACACACACCCATACAATGCGCACCACCCCGTGATGTTTTTCTGACTCCTACTAGTGAATGTAATGTAACACACACCCATACAATGCGCACCACATCGTGATGTTTTTCTCACTCCTACTAGTGAATCTAATGTAACACACACCCATACAATGCGCACCACCCCGTGATGTTTTTCTCACTCCTACTAGTGAACGTAATGTAACACACACCCATACAATGCGCACCACCCCGTGATGTTTTCCTCACTCCTACTAGTGAATCTAATGTAACACACACCCATACAATGCGCACCACCCCGTGATGTTTTTCTCACTCCTACTAGTGAATCTAATGTAACACACACCCATACAATGCGCACCACCCCGTGATGTTTTTCTCACTCCTACTAGTGAATGTAATGTAACACACACCCATACAATGCGCACCACCCCGTGATGTTTTTCTCACTCCTACTAGTGAATGTAATGTAACACACACCCATACAATGCGCACCACCCCGTGATGTTTTTCTCACTCCTACTAGTGAATGTAATGTAACACACACCCATACAATGCGCACCACCCCGTGATGTTTTTCTCACTCCTACTAGTGAATGTAATGTAACACACACCCATACAATGCGCACCACCCCGTGATGTTTTTCTCACTCCTACTAGTGAATGTAATGTAACACACACCCATACAATGCGCACCACCCCGTGATGTTTTTCTCACTCCTACTAGTGAATCTAATGTAACACACACCCATACAATGCGCACCACCCCGTGATGTTTTTCTCACTCCTACTAGTGAATCTAATGTAACACACACCCATACAATGCGCACCACCCCGTGATGTTTTTCTCACTCCTACTAGTGAATGTAATGTAACACACACCCACACAATGCGCACCACCCCGTGATGTTTTTCTCACTCCTACTAGTGAATGTAATGTAACACACACCCATACAATGCGCACCACCCCGTGATGTTTTTCTCACTCCTACTAGTGAATGTAATGTAACACACACCCATACAATGCGCACCACCCCGTGATGTTTTTCACACTCCTACTAGTGAATGTAATGTAACACACACACATACAATGCGCACCACCCCGTGATGTTTTTCTCACTCCTACTAGTGAATGTAATGTACCACACACCCATACAATGCGCACCACCCCGTGATGTTTTTCTCACTCCTACTAGTGAATGTAATGTAACACACACCCATACAATGCGCACCACCCCGTGATGTTTTTCTCACTCCTACTAGTGAATCTAATGTAACACACACCCATACAATGCGCACCACCCCGTGATGTTTTTCTCACTCCTACTAGTGAATGTAATGTAACACACACCCATACAATGCGCACCACCCCGTGATGTTTTTCTCACTCCTACTAATGAATCTAATGTAACACACACCCACACAATGCGCACCACCCCGTGATGTTTTTCTCACTCCTACTATTGAATCTAATGTAACACAAACCCATACAATGCGCACCACCCCGTGATGTTTTTCTCACTCCTAGAAGTGAATCTAATGTAACACACACCCATACAATGCGCACCACCCCGTGATGTTTTTCTCACTCCTACTAGTGAATGTAATGTAACACACACCCATACAATGCGCACCACCCCGTGATGTTTTTCTGACTCCTACTAGTGAATGTAATGTAACACACACCCATACAATGCGCACCACATCGTGATGTTTTTCTCACTCCTACTAGTGAATCTAATGTAACACACACCCATACAATGCGCACCACCCCGTGATGTTTTTCTCACTCCTACTAGTGAACGTAATGTAACACACACCCATACAATGCGCACCACCCCGTGATGTTTTCCTCACTCCTACTAGTGAATCTAATGTAACACACACCCATACAATGCGCACCACCCCGTGATGTTTTTCTCACTCCTACTAGTGAATCTAATGTAACACACACCCATACAATGCGCACCACCCCGTGATGTTTTTCTCACTCCTACTAGTGAATGTAATGTAACACACACCCATACAATGCGCACCACCCCGTGATGTTTTTCTCACTCCTACTAGTGAATGTAATGTAACACACACCCATACAATGCGCACCACCCCGTGATGTTTTTCTCACTCCTACTAGTGAATGTAATGTAACACACACCCATACAATGCGCACCACCCCGTGATGTTTTTCTCACTCCTACTAGTGAATGTAATGTAACACACACCCATACAATGCGCACCACCCCGTGATGTTTTTCTCACTCCTACTAGTGAATGTAATGTACCACACACCCATACAATGCGCACCACCCCGTGATGTTTTTCTCACTCCTACTAGTGAATGTAATGTAACACACACCCATACAATGCGCACCACCCCGTGATGTTTTTCTCACTCCTACTAGTGAATCTAATGTAACACACACCCATACAATGCGCACCACCCCGTGATGTTTTTCTCACTCCTACTAGTGAATCTAATGTAACACACACCCATACAATGCGCACCACCCCGTGATGTTTTTCTCACTCCTACTAGTGAATGTAATGTAACACACACCCACACAATGCGCACCACCCCGTGATGTTTTTCTCACTCCTACTATTGAATCTAATGTAACACAAACCCATACAATGCGCACCACCCCGTGATGTTTTTCTCACTCCTAGAAGTGAATCTAATGTAACACACACCCATACAATGCGCACCACCCCGTGATGTTTTTCTCACTCCTACTAGTGAATGTAATGTAACACACACCCATACAATGCGCACCACCCCGTGATGTTTTTCTGACTCCTACTAGTGAATGTAATGTAACACACACCCATACATTGCGCACCACCCCGTGATGCTTTTCTCACTCCTACTAGTGAATGTAATGTAACACATACCCATACTATGCGCACCACCCCGTGATGTTTTTCTCACTCCTACTAGTGAATGTAATGTAACACACACCCATACAATGCGCACCACCCCGTGATGTTTTTCTCACTCCTACTAGTGAATGTAATGTAATACACACCCATACAATGCGCACCACCCCGTGATGTTTTTCTCACTCCTACTAGTGAATGTAATGTAACACACCCCCAAACAATGCGCACCACACCGTGATGTTTTTCTCACTCCTACTAGTGAATGTAATGTAACACACACCCATACAATGCGCACCACCCCGTGATGTTTTTCTCACTCCTACTAGTGAATCTAATGTAACACACAACCATACAATGCGCACCACCCCGTGATGTTTTTCTCACTCCTACTAGTGAACGTAATGTAACACACACCCATACAATGCGCACCACCCCGTGAAGTTTTTCTCACTCCTACTAGTGAATGTAATGTAACACACACCCATACAATGCGCACCACCCCGTGATGTTTTTCTGACTCCTACTAGTGAATGTAATGTAAAACACACCCATACATTGCGCACCACACCGTGATGTTTTTCTCACTCCTACTAGTGAATGTAATGTAACACCCACCCATACAATGCGCACCACCCCGTGATGTTTTTCTCACTCCTACTAGTGAATCTAATGTAACACACACCCATACAATGCGCACCACCCCGTGATGTTCTTCTCAATCCTACTAGTGAATGTAATGTAACACACACCCATACAATGCGCACCACCCCGTGATGTTTTTCTCACTCCTACTAGTGAATGTAATGTAACACACACCCATACAATGCGCACCACCCCGTGATGTTTTTCTCACTCCTACTAGTGAATCTAATGTAACATACACCCATACAATGCGCACCACCCCGTGATGTTTTTCTCACTCCTTCTAGTGAATGTAATGTAACACACACCCATACATTGCGCACCACCCCGTGATGTTTTTCTCACTCCTACTAGTTAATGTAACGTAACACACACCCATACAATGCGCACCACCCCGTGATGTTTTTCTCACTCCTACTAGTGAATGTAACGTAACACACACCCATACAATGCGCACCACCCCGTGATGTTTTTCTCACTCCTCCTAGTGAATCTAATGTAACACACACCCATACAATGCGCACCACCCCGTGATGTTTTTCTCACTCCTACTAGTGAATGTAATGTAACACACACCCATACAATGCGCACCACCCCGTGATGTTTTTCTCACTCCTACTAGTGAATGTAATGTAACACACACCCATACAATGCGCACCACCCCGTGATGTTTTTCTCACTCCTACTAGTGAATCTAATGTAACACACACCCATACAATGCGCACCGCCCCGTGATGTTTTTCTCACTCCTACTAGTGAATCTAATGTACCACACACCCATACAATGCGCACCACCCCGTGATGTTTTTCTCACTCCTACCAGTGAATGTAATGTAACACACACCCACACAATGCGCACCACCCCGTGATGTTTTTCTCACTCCTACTATTGAATCTAATGTAACACAAACCCATACAATGCGCACCACCCCGTGATGTTTTTCTCACTCCTAGAAGTGAATCTAATGTAACACACACCCATACAATGCGCACCACCCCGTGATGTTTTTCTCACTCCTACTAGTGAATGTAATGTAACACACACCCATACAATGCGCACCACCCCGTGATGTTTTTCTGACTCCTACTAGTGAATGTAATGTAACACACACCCATACATTGGGCACCACCCCGTGATGCTTTTCTCACTCCTACTAGTGAATGTAATGTAACACATACCCATACAATGCGCACCACCCCGTGATGTTTTTCTCACTGCTACTAGTGAATGTAATGTAACACACACCCATACAATGCGCACCACCCCGTGATGTTTTTCTCACTCCTACTAGTGAATGTAATGTAACACACACCCATACAATGCGCACCACCCCGTGATGTTTTTCTCACTCCTACTAGTGAATGTAATGTAACACACCCCCAAACAATGCGCACCACACCGTGATGTTTTTCTCACTCCTACTAGTGAATGTAATGTAACACACACCCATACAATGCGCACCACCCCGTGATGTTTTTCTCACTCCTACTAGTGAATCTAATGTAACACACACCCATACAATGCGCACCACCCCGTGATGTTTTACTCACTCCTACTAGTGAACGTAATGTAACACACACCCATACAATGCGCACCACCCCGTGATGTTTTTCTCACTCCTACTAGTGAATGTAATGTAACACACACCCATACAATGCGCACCACCCCGTGATGTTTTTCTGACTCCTACTAGTGAATGTAATGTAAAACACACCCATACATTGCACACCACACCGTGATGTTTTTCTCACTCCTACTAGTGAATGTAATGTAACACCCACCCATACAATGCGCACCACCCCGTGATGTTTTTCTCACTCCTAGAAGTGAATCTAATGTAACACACACCCATACAATGCGCACCACCCCGTGATGTTTTTCTCACTCCTACTAGTGAATGTAATGTAACACACACCCATACAATGCGCACCACCCCGTGATGTTTTTCTGACTCCTACTAGTGAATGTAATGTAACACACACCCATACATTGCGCACCACCCCGTGATGCTTTTCTCACTCCTACTAGTGAATGTAATGTAACACATACCCATACAATGCGCACCACCCCGTGATGTTTTTCTCACTCCTACTAGTGAATGTAATGTAACACACACCCATACAATGCGCACCACCCCGTGATGTTTTTCTCACTCCTACTAGTGAATGTAATGTAACACACACCCATACAATGCGCACCACCCCGTGATGTTTTTCTCACTCCTACTAGTGAATGTAATGTAACACACCCCCAAACAATGCGCACCACACCGTGATGTTTTTCTCACTCCTACTAGTGAATGTAATGTAACACACACCCATACAATGCGCACCACCCCGTGATGTTTTTCTCACTCCTACTAGTGAATCTAATGTAACACACACCCATACAATGCGCACCACCCCGTGATGTTTTTCTCACTCCTACTAGTGAACGTAATGTAACACACACCCATACAATGCGCACCACCCCGTGATGTTTTTCTCACTCCTACTAGTGAATGTAATGTAACACACACCCATACAATGCGCACCACCCCGTGATGTTTTTCTGACTCCTACTAGTGAATGTAATGTAAAACACACCCATACATTGCGCACCACACCGTGATGTTTTTCTCACTCCTACTAGTGAATGTAATGTAACACCCACCCATACAATGCGCACCACCCCGTGATGTTTTTCTCACTCCTACTAGTGAATCTAATGTAACACACACCCATACAATGCGCACCACCCCGTGATGTTTTTCTCACTCCTACTAGTGAATGTAATGTAACACACACCCATACAATGCGCACCACCCCGTGATGTTTTTCTCACTCCTCCTAGTGAATGTAATGTAACACACACCCATACAATGCGCACCACCCTGTGATGTTTTTCTCAGTCCTTCTAGTGAATGTAATGTAACACACACCCATACAATGCGCACCACATCGTGATGTTTTTCTCACTCCTATTGGTGAATGTAATGTAACACACACCCATACAATGCGCACCACCACGTGATGTTCTTCTCACTCCTACTAGTGAATGTAATGTAACACACACCCATACAATGCGCACCACCCCGTGATGTTTTTCTCACTCCTACTAGTGAATGTAATGTAACACACACCCATACAATGCGCACCACCCCGTGATGTTTTTCTCACTCCTACTAGTGAATCTAATTTAACATACACCCATACAATGCGCACCACCCCGTGATGTTTTTCTCACTCCTTCTAGTGAATGTAATGTAACACACACCCATACATTGCGCACCACCCCGTGATGTTTTTCTCCCTCCTACTAGTTAATGTAACGTAACACACACCCATACAATGCGCACCACCCCGTGATGTTTTTCTCACTCCTACTAGTGAATGTAATGTAACACACACCCATACAATGCGCACCACCCCGTGATGTTTTTCTCACTCCTACTAGTGAATCTAATGTAACACACACCCATACAATGCGCACCACCCCGTGATGTTTTTCTCACTCCTACTAGTGAATGTAATGTAACACACACCCATACAATGCGCACCACCCCGTGATGTTTTTCTCACTCCTACTAGTGAATGCAATGTAACACACACCCATACAATGCGCACCACCCCGTGATGTTTTTCTCACTCCTACTAGTGAATGTAATGTAACACACACGCATACAATGCGCACCACCCCGAGATGTTTTTCTCACTCCTACTAGTGAATGTAATGTAACACACACCCATACAATGCGCACCACCCCGTGATGTGTTTCTCACTCCTACTAGTGAATGTAATGTAACACACACCCATACAATGCGCACCACCCCGTGATGTTTTTCTCACTCCTACTAGTGAATGTAATGTAACACACACCCATACAATGCGCACCACCCCGTGATGTTTTTCTCACTCCTACTAGTGAATCTAATGTAACACACACCCATACAATGCGCACCACCCCGTGATGTTTTTCTCACTCCTACTAGTGAATGTAATGTAACACACACCCATACAATGCGCACCACCCCGTGATGTTTTTCTCACTCCTACTAGTGAATGCAATGTAACACACACCCATACAATGCGCACCACCCCGTGATGTTTTTCTCACTCCTACTAGTGAATGTAATGTAACACACACGCATACAATGCGCACCACCCCGAGATGTTTTTCTCACTCCTACTAGTGAATGTAATGTAACACACACCCATACAATGCGCACCACCCCGTGATGTGTTTCTCACTCCTACTAGTGAATGTAATGTAACACACACCCATACAATGCGCACCACCCCGTGATGTTTTTCTCACTCCTACTAGTGAATGTAATGTACCACACACCCATACAATGCGCACCACCCCGTGATGTTTTTCTCACTCCTACTAGTGAATCTAATGTAACACACACCCATACAATGCGCACCACCCCGTGATGTTTTTCTCACTCCTACTAGTGAATGTAATGTAACACACACCCATACAATGCGCACCACCCCGTGATGTTTTTCTCACTCCTACTAGTGAATGTAATGTAACACACACCCATACAATGCGCACCACCCCGTGATATTTTTCTCACTCCTACTAGTGAATGTAATGGAACACACACCCATACAATGCGCACCACCCCGTGATGTTTTTCTCACTCCTCTTAGTGAATGTAATGTAACACACACCCATACAATGCACACCACCCCGTGATGTTTTTCTCACTCCTACTAGTGAATCTAATGTAACACACACCCATACAATGGGCACCACCCCGTGATGTTTTTCTCACTCCTTCTAGTGAATGTAATGTAACACACACATACAATGCGCACCACCCCGTGATGTTTTTCTCACTCCTACTAGTTAATGTAACGTAACACACACCCATACAATGCGCACCACCCCGTGATGTTTTTCTCACTCCTACTAGTGAATGTAATGTAACACACACCCATACAATGCGCACCACCCCGTGATGTGTTTCTCAGTCCTACTAGTGAATCGAATGTAACACACACCCATACAATGCGCACCACCCCGTGATGTTTTTCTCACTCCTACTAGTGAATCTAATGTAACACACACCCATAGAATGCGCACCACCCCGTGATGTTTTTCTCACTCCTATTAGTGAATGTAATGTAACACACACCCATACAATGCGCACCACCCCGTGATGTTTTTCTCACTCCTACTAGTGAATGTAATGTAACACACACCAATACAATGCGCACCACCCCGAGATGTTTTTCTCACTCCTACTAGTGAATGTAATGTAACACACACCCATACAATGCGCACCACCCCGTGATGTGTTTCTCACTCCTACTAGTGAATGTAATGTAACACACACCCATACAATGCGCACCACCCCGTGATGTTTTTCTCACTCCTACTAGTGAATCTAATGTAACACACACCCATACAATGCGCACCACCCCGTGATGTTTTTCTCACTCCTACTAGTGAATGTAATGTAACACACACCCATACAATGCGCACCACCCCGTGATGTTTTTCTCACTCCTACTAGTGAATGTAATGTAACACACACCCATACAATGCGCACCACCCCGTGATGTTTTTCTCACTCCTACTAGTGAATGTAATGTAACACACACCCATACGATGCGCACCAACCCGTGATGTTTTTCTCACTCCTACTAGTGTATGTAATGTAACACACACCCATACAATGCGCACCACCCCGTGATGTTTTTCTCACTCCTACTAGTGAATGTAATGTAACACACACCCATACAATGCGCACCAACCCGTGATGTTTTTCTCACTCCTACTAGTGAATGTAATGTAACACACACCCATACAATGCGCACCACCCCGTGATGTTTTTCTCACTCCTACTAGTGAATGTAATGTAACACACACCCATACAATGTGCACCACCCCGTGATGTTTTTCTCACTCCTACTAGTGAATGTAATGTAACACACACCCATACAATGCGCACCACCCCGTGATGTTTTTCTCACTCCTACTAGTGAATCTAATGTAACACACACCCATACAATGCGCACCACCCCGTGATGTTTTTCTCACTCCTACTAGTGAATCTAATGTAACACACTCCCATACAATGCGCACCACCCCGTGATGTTTTTCTCACTCCTACTAGTGAATGCAATGTAACACACACCCATACAATGCGCACCACCCCGTGATGTTTTTCTCACTCCTACTAGTGAATGTAATGTAACACACACCCATACAATGCGCACCACCCTGAGATGTTTTTCTCACTCCTACTAGTGAATGTAATGTAACACACACCCATACAATGCGCACCACCCCGTGATGTGTTTCTCACTCCTACTAGTGAATGTAATGTAACACACACCCATACAATGCGCACCACCCCGTGATGTTTTTCTCACTCCTACTACTGAATCTAATGTAACACACACCCATACAATGCGCACCACCCCGTGATGTTTTTCTCACTCCTACTAGTGAATGTAATGTAACACACACCCATACAATGCGCACCACCCCGTGATGTTTTTCTCACTCCTACTAGTGAATGTAATGTAACACACACCCATACAATGCGCACCACCCCGTGATGTTTTTCTCACTCCTACTAGTGAATGTAATGTAACACACACCCATACAATGCGCACCAACCCGTGATGTTTTTCTCACTTCTACTAGTGAATCTAATGTAACACACACCCATACAATGCGCACCACCCCGTGATGTTTTTCTCACTCCTACTAGTGAATCTAATGTAACACACACCCATACAATGCGCACCACCCCGTGATGTTTTTCTCACTCCTACTAGTGAATGTAATGTAACACACACCCATACAATGCACACCACCCCGTGATGTTTTTCTCACTCCTACTAGTGAATGTAATGTAACACACACCCATACAATGCGCACCACCCCGTGATGTTTTTCTCATTCCTACTAGTGAATGTAATGTAACACACACCCATACAATGCGCACCACCCCATGATGTATTTCTCACTCCTACTAGTGAATGTAATGTAACACACACCCATACAATGCGCACCACCCCGTGATCTTTTTCTCACTCCTACTATTGAATCTAATGTAACACACACCCATACAATGCGTACCACCCCGTGATGTTTTTCTCACTCCTACTAGTGAATGTAATGTAACACACACCCATACAATGCGCACCACCCCGTGATGATTTTCTCACTCCTACTAGTGAATGTAATGTAAAACACACCCATACAATGCGCACCACCCCGTGATGTTTTTCTCACTCCTAGTAGTGAATGTAATGTAACACACACCCATACAATGCGCACCACCCCGTGATGTTTTTCTCACTAATAGTAGTGAATGTAATGTAACAAAGACCCATACAATGCCCACCACCCCGTGATGTTTTTCTCACTCCTACTAATGAATCTAATGTAACACACACCCAAACAATGCGCACCACCCCGCGATATTTTTCAGAAACCTATCCTACATTGCCACTGCATGTTCCCTGACCTCCCAATGCTGACCAGCCTGCGGTGCTTTTCTCCATCCTACATTGCCACTAACTGCCTATCCTAATTCAGACCCTCCGATTCACACCACCCCGTGATGTTTTTCTCACTCCTAGTAGTGAATGTAATGTAACACACACCCAAACAATGCGCACCACCCCGTGATGTTTTTCTCACTCCTATTAGTGAATGTAATGTAACACACACCCAAACAATGCGCACCACCCCGTGATGTTTTTCTCACTCCTACTAGTGAATGTAATGTAACACACACCCATACAATGCGCACCACCCCGTGATGTTTTTCTCACTCCTACTAGTGAATGTAATGTAATACACACCCATACAATGCGCACCACCCCGTGATGTTTTTCTCACTCCTACTAGTGAATCTAATGTACCACACACCCATACAATGCGCACCACCCCGTGATGTTTTTCTCACTCCTACTAGTGAATGTAATGTAACACACACCCATACAATGCGCACCACCCCATGATGTATTTCTCACTCCTACTAGTGAATGTAATGTAACACACACCCATACAATGCGCACCACCCCGTGATCTTTTTCTCACTCCTACTATTGAATCTAATGTAACACACACCCATACAATGCGTACCACCCCGTGATGTTTTTCTCACTCCTACTAGTGAATGTAATGTAACACACACCCATACAATGCGCACCACCCCGTGATGATTTTCTCACTCCTACTAGTGAATGTAATGTAAAACACACCCATACAATGCGCACCACCCCGTGATGTTTTTCTCACTCCTAGTAGTGAATGTAATGTAACACACACCCATACAATGCGCACCACCCCGTGATGTTTTTCTCACTAATAGTAGTGAATGTAATGTAACAAAGACCCATACAATGCCCACCACCCCGTGATGTTTTTCTCACTCCTACTAATGAATCTAATGTAACACACACCCAAACAATGCGCACCACCCCGCGATATTTTTCAGAAACCTATCCTACATTGCCACTGCATGTTCCCTGACCTCCCAATGCTGACCAGCCTGCGGTGCTTTTCTCCATCCTACATTGCCACTAACTGCCTATCCTAATTCAGACCCTCCGATTCACACCACCCCGTGATGTTTTTCTCACTCCTAGTAGTGAATGTAATGTAACACACACCCAAACAATGCGCACCACCCCGTGATGTTTTTCTCACTCCTATTAGTGAATGTAATGTAACACACACCCAAACAATGCGCACCACCCCGTGATGTTTTTCTCACTCCTACTAGTGAATGTAATGTAACACACACCCATACAATGCGCACCACCCCGTGATGTTTTTCTCACTCCTACTAGTGAATGTAATGTAATACACACCCATACAATGCGCACCACCCCGTGATGTTTTTCTCACTCCTACTAGTGAATCTAATGTACCACACACCCATACAATGCGCACCACCCCGTGATGTTTTTCTCACTCCTACTAGTGAATGTAATGTAACACACACCCATACAATGCGCACCACCCCGTGATGTTTTTCTCACTCCTACTAGTGAATCTAATGTAACACACACCCATACAATGCGCACCGCCCCGTGATGTTTTTCTCACTCCTACTAGTGAATCTAATGTACCACACACCCATACAATGCGCACCACCCCGTGATGTTTTTCTCACTCCTACCAGTGAATGTAATGTAACACACACCCACACAATGCGCACCACCCCGTGATGTTTTTCTCACTCCTACTATTGAATCTAATGTAACACAAACCCATACAATGCGCACCACCCCGTGATGTTTTTCTCACTCCTAGAAGTGAATCTAATGTAACACACACCCATACAATGCGCACCACCCCGTGATGTTTTTCTCACTCCTACTAGTGAATGTAATGTAACACACACCCATACAATGCGCACCACCCCGTGATGTTTTTCTGACTCCTACTAGTGAATGTAATGTAACACACACCCATACATTGGGCACCACCCCGTGATGCTTTTCTCACTCCTACTAGTGAATGTAATGTAACACATACCCATACAATGCGCACCACCCCGTGATGTTTTTCTCACTGCTACTAGTGAATGTAATGTAACACACACCCATACAATGCGCACCACCCCGTGATGTTTTTCTCACTCCTACTAGTGAATGTAATGTAACACACACCCATACAATGCGCACCACCCCGTGATGTTTTTCTCACTCCTACTAGTGAATGTAATGTAACACACCCCCAAACAATGCGCACCACACCGTGATGTTTTTCTCACTCCTACTAGTGAATGTAATGTAACACACACCCATACAATGCGCACCACCCCGTGATGTTTTTCTCACTCCTACTAGTGAATCTAATGTAACACACACCCATACAATGCGCACCACCCCGTGATGTTTTACTCACTCCTACTAGTGAACGTAATGTAACACACACCCATACAATGCGCACCACCCCGTGATGTTTTTCTCACTCCTACTAGTGAATGTAATGTAACACACACCCATACAATGCGCACCACCCCGTGATGTTTTTCTGACTCCTACTAGTGAATGTAATGTAAAACACACCCATACATTGCACACCACACCGTGATGTTTTTCTCACTCCTACTAGTGAATGTAATGTAACACCCACCCATACAATGCGCACCACCCCGTGATGTTTTTCTCACTCCTAGAAGTGAATCTAATGTAACACACACCCATACAATGCGCACCACCCCGTGATGTTTTTCTCACTCCTACTAGTGAATGTAATGTAACACACACCCATACAATGCGCACCACCCCGTGATGTTTTTCTGACTCCTACTAGTGAATGTAATGTAACACACACCCATACATTGCGCACCACCCCGTGATGCTTTTCTCACTCCTACTAGTGAATGTAATGTAACACATACCCATACAATGCGCACCACCCCGTGATGTTTTTCTCACTCCTACTAGTGAATGTAATGTAACACACACCCATACAATGCGCACCACCCCGTGATGTTTTTCTCACTCCTACTAGTGAATGTAATGTAACACACACCCATACAATGCGCACCACCCCGTGATGTTTTTCTCACTCCTACTAGTGAATGTAATGTAACACACCCCCAAACAATGCGCACCACACCGTGATGTTTTTCTCACTCCTACTAGTGAATGTAATGTAACACACACCCATACAATGCGCACCACCCCGTGATGTTTTTCTCACTCCTACTAGTGAATCTAATGTAACACACACCCATACAATGCGCACCACCCCGTGATGTTTTTCTCACTCCTACTAGTGAACGTAATGTAACACACACCCATACAATGCGCACCACCCCGTGATGTTTTTCTCACTCCTACTAGTGAATGTAATGTAACACACACCCATACAATGCGCACCACCCCGTGATGTTTTTCTGACTCCTACTAGTGAATGTAATGTAAAACACACCCATACATTGCGCACCACACCGTGATGTTTTTCTCACTCCTACTAGTGAATGTAATGTAACACCCACCCATACAATGCGCACCACCCCGTGATGTTTTTCTCACTCCTACTAGTGAATCTAATGTAACACACACCCATACAATGCGCACCACCCCGTGATGTTTTTCTCACTCCTACTAGTGAATGTAATGTAACACACACCCATACAATGCGCACCACCCCGTGATGTTTTTCTCACTCCTCCTAGTGAATGTAATGTAACACACACCCATACAATGCGCACCACCCTGTGATGTTTTTCTCAGTCCTTCTAGTGAATGTAATGTAACACACACCCATACAATGCGCACCACATCGTGATGTTTTTCTCACTCCTATTGGTGAATGTAATGTAACACACACCCATACAATGCGCACCACCACGTGATGTTCTTCTCACTCCTACTAGTGAATGTAATGTAACACACACCCATACAATGCGCACCACCCCGTGATGTTTTTCTCACTCCTACTAGTGAATGTAATGTAACACACACCCATACAATGCGCACCACCCCGTGATGTTTTTCTCACTCCTACTAGTGAATCTAATTTAACATACACCCATACAATGCGCACCACCCCGTGATGTTTTTCTCACTCCTTCTAGTGAATGTAATGTAACACACACCCATACATTGCGCACCACCCCGTGATGTTTTTCTCCCTCCTACTAGTTAATGTAACGTAACACACACCCATACAATGCGCACCACCCCGTGATGTTTTTCTCACTCCTACTAGTGAATGTAATGTAACACACACCCATACAATGCGCACCACCCCGTGATGTTTTTCTCACTCCTACTAGTGAATCTAATGTAACACACACCCATACAATGCGCACCACCCCGTGATGTTTTTCTCACTCCTACTAGTGAATGTAATGTAACACACACCCATACAATGCGCACCACCCCGTGATGTTTTTCTCACTCCTACTAGTGAATGCAATGTAACACACACCCATACAATGCGCACCACCCCGTGATGTTTTTCTCACTCCTACTAGTGAATGTAATGTAACACACACGCATACAATGCGCACCACCCCGAGATGTTTTTCTCACTCCTACTAGTGAATGTAATGTAACACACACCCATACAATGCGCACCACCCCGTGATGTGTTTCTCACTCCTACTAGTGAATGTAATGTAACACACACCCATACAATGCGCACCACCCCGTGATGTTTTTCTCACTCCTACTAGTGAATGTAATGTAACACACACCCATACAATGCGCACCACCCCGTGATGTTTTTCTCACTCCTACTAGTGAATCTAATGTAACACACACCCATACAATGCGCACCACCCCGTGATGTTTTTCTCACTCCTACTAGTGAATGTAATGTAACACACACCCATACAATGCGCACCACCCCGTGATGTTTTTCTCACTCCTACTAGTGAATGCAATGTAACACACACCCATACAATGCGCACCACCCCGTGATGTTTTTCTCACTCCTACTAGTGAATGTAATGTAACACACACGCATACAATGCGCACCACCCCGAGATGTTTTTCTCACTCCTACTAGTGAATGTAATGTAACACACACCCATACAATGCGCACCACCCCGTGATGTGTTTCTCACTCCTACTAGTGAATGTAATGTAACACACACCCATACAATGCGCACCACCCCGTGATGTTTTTCTCACTCATACTAGTGAATGTAATGTACCACACACCCATACAATGCGCACCACCCCGTGATGTTTTTCTCACTCCTACTAGTGAATCTAATGTAACACACACCCATACAATGCGCACCACCCCGTGATGTTTTTCTCACTCCTACTAGTGAATGTAATGTAACACACACCCATACAATGCGCACCACCCCGTGATGTTTTTCTCACTCCTACTAGTGAATGTAATGTAACACACACCCATACAATGCGCACCACCCCGTGATATTTTTCTCACTCCTACTAGTGAATGTAATGGAACACACACCCATACAATGCGCACCACCCCGTGATGTTTTTCTCACTCCTCTTAGTGAATGTAATGTAACACACACCCATACAATGCACACCACCCCGTGATGTTTTTCTCACTCCTACTAGTGAATCTAATGTAACACACACCCATACAATGCGCACCACCCCGTGATGTTTTTCTCACTCCTTCTAGTGAATGTAATGTAACACACACATACAATGCGCACCACCCCGTGATGTTTTTCTCACTCCTACTAGTTAATGTAACGTAACACACACCCATACAATGCGCACCACCCCGTGATGTTTTTCTCACTCCTACTAGTGAATGTAATGTAACACACACCCATACAATGCGCACCACCCCGTGATGTGTTTCTCAGTCCTACTAGTGAATCGAATGTAACACACACCCATACAATGCGCACCACCCCGTGATGTTTTTCTCACTCCTACTAGTGAATCTAATGTAACACACACCCATAGAATGCGCACCACCCCGTGATGTTTTTCTCACTCCTATTAGTGAATGTAATGTAACACACACCCATACAATGCGCACCACCCCGTGATGTTTTTCTCACTCCTACTAGTGAATGTAATGTAACACACACCAATACAATGCGCACCACCCCGAGATGTTTTTCTCACTCCTACTAGTGAATGTAATGTAACACACACCCATACAATGCGCACCACCCCGTGATGTGTTTCTCACTCCTACTAGTGAATGTAATGTAACACACACCCATACAATGCGCACCACCCCGTGATGTTTTTCTCACTCCTACTAGTGAATCTAATGTAACACACACCCATACAATGCGCACCACCCCGTGATGTTTTTCTCACTCCTACTAGTGAATGTAATGTAACACACACCCATACAATGCGCACCACCCCGTGATGTTTTTCTCACTCCTACTAGTGAATGTAATGTAACACACACCCATACAATGCGCACCACCCCGTGATGTTTTTCTCACTCCTACTAGTGAATGTAATGTAACACACACCCATACGATGCGCACCAACCCGTGATGTTTTTCTCACTCCTACTAGTGTATGTAATGTAACACACACCCATACAATGCGCACCACCCCGTGATGTTTTTCTCACTCCTACTAGTGAATGTAATGTAACACACACCCATACAATGCGCACCAACCCGTGATGTTTTTCTCACTCCTACTAGTGAATGTAATGTAACACACACCCATACAATGCGCACCACCCCGTGATGTTTTTCTCACTCCTACTAGTGAATGTAATGTAACACACACCCATACAATGTGCACCACCCCGTGATGTTTTTCTCACTCCTACTAGTGAATGTAATGTAACACACACCCATACAATGCGCACCACCCCGTGATGTTTTTCTCACTCCTACTAGTGAATCTAATGTAACACACACCCATACAATGCGCACCACCCCGTGATGTTTTTCTCACTCCTACTAGTGAATCTAATGTAACACACTCCCATACAATGCGCACCACCCCGTGATGTTTTTCTCACTCCTACTAGTGAATGCAATGTAACACACACCCATACAATGCGCACCACCCCGTGATGTTTTTCTCACTCCTACTAGTGAATGTAATGTAACACACACCCATACAATGCGCACCACCCTGAGATGTTTTTCTCACTCCTACTAGTGAATGTAATGTAACACACACCCATACAATGCGCACCACCCCGTGATGTGTTTCTCACTCCTACTAGTGAATGTAATGTAACACACACCCATACAATGCGCACCACCCCGTGATGTTTTTCTCACTCCTACTACTGAATCTAATGTAACACACACCCATACAATGCGCACCACCCCGTGATGTGTTTCTCACTCCTACTAGTGAATGTAATGTAACACACCCCCAAACAATGCGCACCACACCGTGATGTTTTTCTCACTCCTACTAGTGAATGTAATGTAACACACACCCATACAATGCGCACCACCCCGTGATGTTTTTCTCACTCCTACTAGTGAATCTAATGTAACACACACCCATACAATGCGCACCACCCCGTGATGTTTTACTCACTCCTACTAGTGAACGTAATGTAACACACACCCATACAATGCGCACCACCCCGTGATGTTTTTCTCACTCCTACTAGTGAATGTAATGTAACACACACCCATACAATGCGCACCACCCCGTGATGTTTTTCTGACTCCTACTAGTGAATGTAATGTAAAACACACCCATACATTGCACACCACACCGTGATGTTTTTCTCACTCCTACTAGTGAATGTAATGTAACACCCACCCATACAATGCGCACCACCCCGTGATGTTTTTCTCACTCCTAGAAGTGAATCTAATGTAACACACACCCATACAATGCGCACCACCCCGTGATGTTTTTCTCACTCCTACTAGTGAATGTAATGTAACACACACCCATACAATGCGCACCACCCCGTGATGTTTTTCTGACTCCTACTAGTGAATGTAATGTAACACACACCCATACATTGCGCACCACCCCGTGATGCTTTTCTCACTCCTACTAGTGAATGTAATGTAACACATACCCATACAATGCGCACCACCCCGTGATGTTTTTCTCACTCCTACTAGTGAATGTAATGTAACACACACCCATACAATGCGCACCACCCCGTGATGTTTTTCTCACTCCTACTAGTGAATGTAATGTAACACACACCCATACAATGCGCACCACCCCGTGATGTTTTTCTCACTCCTACTAGTGAATGTAATGTAACACACCCCCAAACAATGCGCACCACACCGTGATGTTTTTCTCACTCCTACTAGTGAATGTAATGTAACACACACCCATACAATGCGCACCACCCCGTGATGTTTTTCTCACTCCTACTAGTGAATCTAATGTAACACACACCCATACAATGCGCACCACCCCGTGATGTTTTTCTCACTCCTACTAGTGAACGTAATGTAACACACACCCATACAATGCGCACCACCCCGTGATGTTTTTCTCACTCCTACTAGTGAATGTAATGTAACACACACCCATACAATGCGCACCACCCCGTGATGTTTTTCTGACTCCTACTAGTGAATGTAATGTAAAACACACCCATACATTGCGCACCACACCGTGATGTTTTTCTCACTCCTACTAGTGAATGTAATGTAACACCCACCCATACAATGCGCACCACCCCGTGATGTTTTTCTCACTCCTACTAGTGAATCTAATGTAACACACACCCATACAATGCGCACCACCCCGTGATGTTTTTCTCACTCCTACTAGTGAATGTAATGTAACACACACCCATACAATGCGCACCACCCCGTGATGTTTTTCTCACTCCTCCTAGTGAATGTAATGTAACACACACCCATACAATGCGCACCACCCTGTGATGTTTTTCTCAGTCCTTCTAGTGAATGTAATGTAACACACACCCATACAATGCGCACCACATCGTGATGTTTTTCTCACTCCTATTGGTGAATGTAATGTAACACACACCCATACAATGCGCACCACCACGTGATGTTCTTCTCACTCCTACTAGTGAATGTAATGTAACACACACCCATACAATGCGCACCACCCCGTGATGTTTTTCTCACTCCTACTAGTGAATGTAATGTAACACACACCCATACAATGCGCACCACCCCGTGATGTTTTTCTCACTCCTACTAGTGAATCTAATTTAACATACACCCATACAATGCGCACCACCCCGTGATGTTTTTCTCACTCCTTCTAGTGAATGTAATGTAACACACACCCATACATTGCGCACCACCCCGTGATGTTTTTCTCCCTCCTACTAGTTAATGTAACGTAACACACACCCATACAATGCGCACCACCCCGTGATGTTTTTCTCACTCCTACTAGTGAATGTAATGTAACACACACCCATACAATGCGCACCACCCCGTGATGTTTTTCTCACTCCTACTAGTGAATCTAATGTAACACACACCCATACAATGCGCACCACCCCGTGATGTTTTTCTCACTCCTACTAGTGAATGTAATGTAACACACACCCATACAATGCGCACCACCCCGTGATGTTTTTCTCACTCCTACTAGTGAATGCAATGTAACACACACCCATACAATGCGCACCACCCCGTGATGTTTTTCTCACTCCTACTAGTGAATGTAATGTAACACACACGCATACAATGCGCACCACCCCGAGATGTTTTTCTCACTCCTACTAGTGAATGTAATGTAACACACACCCATACAATGCGCACCACCCCGTGATGTGTTTCTCACTCCTACTAGTGAATGTAATGTAACACACACCCATACAATGCGCACCACCCCGTGATGTTTTTCTCACTCCTACTAGTGAATGTAATGTAACACACACCCATACAATGCGCACCACCCCGTGATGTTTTTCTCACTCCTACTAGTGAATCTAATGTAACACACACCCATACAATGCGCACCACCCCGTGATGTTTTTCTCACTCCTACTAGTGAATGTAATGTAACACACACCCATACAATGCGCACCACCCCGTGATGTTTTTCTCACTCCTACTAGTGAATGCAATGTAACACACACCCATACAATGCGCACCACCCCGTGATGTTTTTCTCACTCCTACTAGTGAATGTAATGTAACACACACGCATACAATGCGCACCACCCCGAGATGTTTTTCTCACTCCTACTAGTGAATGTAATGTAACACACACCCATACAATGCGCACCACCCCGTGATGTGTTTCTCACTCCTACTAGTGAATGTAATGTAACACACACCCATACAATGCGCACCACCCCGTGATGTTTTTCTCACTCCTACTAGTGAATGTAATGTACCACACACCCATACAATGCGCACCACCCCGTGATGTTTTTCTCACTCCTACTAGTGAATCTAATGTAACACACACCCATACAATGCGCACCACCCCGTGATGTTTTTCTCACTCCTACTAGTGAATGTAATGTAACACACACCCATACAATGCGCACCACCCCGTGATGTTTTTCTCACTCCTACTAGTGAATGTAATGTAACACACACCCATACAATGCGCACCACCCCGTGATATTTTTCTCACTCCTACTAGTGAATGTAATGGAACACACACCCATACAATGCGCACCACCCCGTGATGTTTTTCTCACTCCTCTTAGTGAATGTAATGTAACACACACCCATACAATGCACACCACCCCGTGATGTTTTTCTCACTCCTACTAGTGAATCTAATGTAACACACACCCATACAATGCGCACCACCCCGTGATGTTTTTCTCACTCCTTCTAGTGAATGTAATGTAACACACACATACAATGCGCACCACCCCGTGATGTTTTTCTCACTCCTACTAGTTAATGTAACGTAACACACACCCATACAATGCGCACCACCCCGTGATGTTTTTCTCACTCCTACTAGTGAATGTAATGTAACACCCACCCATACAATGCGCACCACCCCGTGATGTGTTTCTCAGTCCTACTAGTGAATCGAATGTAACACACACCCATACAATGCGCACCACCCCGTGATGTTTTTCTCACTCCTACTAGTGAATCTAATGTAACACACACCCATAGAATGCGCACCACCCCGTGATGTTTTTCTCACTCCTATTAGTGAATGTAATGTAACACACACCCATACAATGCGCACCACCCCGTGATGTTTTTCTCACTCCTACTAGTGAATGTAATGTAACACACACCAATACAATGCGCACCACCCCGAGATGTTTTTCTCACTCCTACTAGTGAATGTAATGTAACACACACCCATACAATGCGCACCACCCCGTGATGTGTTTCTCACTCCTACTAGTGAATGTAATGTAACACACACCCATACAATGCGCACCACCCCGTGATGTTTTTCTCACTCCTACTAGTGAATCTAATGTAACACACACCCATACAATGCGCACCACCCCGTGATGTTTTTCTCACTCCTACTAGTGAATGTAATGTAACACACACCCATACAATGCGCACCACCCCGTGATGTTTTTCTCACTCCTACTAGTGAATGTAATGTAACACACACCCATACAATGCGCACCACCCCGTGATGTTTTTCTCACTCCTACTAGTGAATGTAATGTAACACACACCCATACGATGCGCACCAACCCGTGATGTTTTTCTCACTCCTACTAGTGTATGTAATGTAACACACACCCATACAATGCGCACCACCCCGTGATGTTTTTCTCACTCCTACTAGTGAATGTAATGTAACACACACCCATACAATGCGCACCAACCCGTGATGTTTTTCTCACTCCTACTAGTGAATGTAATGTAACACACACCCATACAATGCGCACCACCCCGTGATGTTTTTCTCACTCCTACTAGTGAATGTAATGTAACACACACCCATACAATGTGCACCACCCCGTGATGTTTTTCTCACTCCTACTAGTGAATGTAATGTAACACACACCCATACAATGCGCACCACCCCGTGATGTTTTTCTCACTCCTACTAGTGAATCTAATGTAACACACACCCATACAATGCGCACCACCCCGTGATGTTTTTCTCACTCCTACTAGTGAATCTAATGTAACACACTCCCATACAATGCGCACCACCCCGTGATGTTTTTCTCACTCCTACTAGTGAATGCAATGTAACACACACCCATACAATGCGCACCACCCCGTGATGTTTTTCTCACTCCTACTAGTGAATGTAATGTAACACACACCCATACAATGCGCACCACCCTGAGATGTTTTTCTCACTCCTACTAGTGAATGTAATGTAACACACACCCATACAATGCGCACCACCCCGTGATGTGTTTCTCACTCCTACTAGTGAATGTAATGTAACACACACCCATACAATGCGCACCACCCCGTGATGTTTTTCTCACTCCTACTACTGAATCTAATGTAACACACACCCATACAATGCGCACCACCCCGTGATGTTTTTCTCACTCCTACTAGTGAATGTAATGTAACACACACCCATACAATGCGCACCACCCCGTGATGTTTTTCTCACTCCTACTAGTGAATGTAATGTAACACACACCCATACAATGCGCACCACCCCGTGATGTTTTTCTCACTCCTACTAGTGAATGTAATGTAACACACACCCATACAATGCGCACCAACCCGTGATGTTTTTCTCACTTCTACTAGTGAATCTAATGTAACACACACCCATACAATGCGCACCACCCCGTGATGTTTTTCTCACTCCTACTAGTGAATCTAATGTAACACACACCCATACAATGCGCACCACCCCGTGATGTTTTTCTCACTCCTACTAGTGAATGTAATGTAACACACACCCATACAATGCACACCACCCCGTGATGTTTTTCTCACTCCTACTAGTGAATGTAATGTAACACACACCCATACAATGCGCACCACCCCGTGATGTTTTTCTCATTCCTACTAGTGAATGTAATGTAACACACACCCATACAATGCGCACCACCCCATGATGTATTTCTCACTCCTACTAGTGAATGTAATGTAACACACACCCATACAATGCGCACCACCCCGTGATCTTTTTCTCACTCCTACTATTGAATCTAATGTAACACACACCCATACAATGCGTACCACCCCGTGATGTTTTTCTCACTCCTACTAGTGAATGTAATGTAACACACACCCATACAATGCGCACCACCCCGTGATGATTTTCTCACTCCTACTAGTGAATGTAATGTAAAACACACCCATACAATGCGCACCACCCCGTGATGTTTTTCTCACTCCTAGTAGTGAATGTAATGTAACACACACCCATACAATGCGCACCACCCCGTGATGTTTTTCTCACTAATAGTAGTGAATGTAATGTAACAAAGACCCATACAATGCCCACCACCCCGTGATGTTTTTCTCACTCCTACTAATGAATCTAATGTAACACACACCCAAACAATGCGCACCACCCCGCGATATTTTTCAGAAACCTATCCTACATTGCCACTGCATGTTCCCTGACCTCCCAATGCTGACCAGCCTGCGGTGCTTTTCTCCATCCTACATTGCCACTAACTGCCTATCCTAATTCAGACCCTCCGATTCACACCACCCCGTGATGTTTTTCTCACTCCTAGTAGTGAATGTAATGTAACACACACCCAAACAATGCGCACCACCCCGTGATGTTTTTCTCACTCCTATTAGTGAATGTAATGTAACACACACCCAAACAATGCGCACCACCCCGTGATGTTTTTCTCACTCCTACTAGTGAATGTAATGTAACACACACCCATACAATGCGCACCACCCCGTGATGTTTTTCTCACTCCTACTAGTGAATGTAATGTAACACACACCCATACAATGCGCACCACCCCGTGATGTTTTTCTCACTCCTACTAGTGAATGTAATGTAACACACACCCATACAATGCGCACCACCCCGTGATGTTTTTCTCACTCCTACTAGTGAATGTAATGTAACACACACCCATACAATGCGCACCACCCCGTGATGTTTTTCTCACTCCTCTTAGTGAATGTAATGTAACACACACCCATACAATGCACACCACCCCGTGATGTTTTTCTCACTCCTACTAGTGAATCTAATGTAACACACACCCATACAATGCGCACCACCCCGTGATGTTTTTCTCACTCCTTCTAGTGAATGTAATGTAACACACACTCATACAATGCGCACCACCCCGTGATGTTTTTCTCACTCCTACTAGTTAATGTAACGTAACACACACCCATACAATGCGCACCACCCCGTGATGTTTTTCTCACTCCTACTAGTGAATGTAATGTAACACACACCCATACAATGCGCACCACCCCGTGATGTTTTTCTCACTCCTACTAGAGAATCTAATGCAACACACACCCATACAATGCGCACCACCCCGTGATGTTTTTCTCACTCCTACTAGTGAATCTAATGTAACACACACCCATACAATGCGCACCACCCCGTGATGTTTTTCTCACTCCTACTAGTGAATGTAATGTAACACACACCCATACAATGCGCACCACCCCGTGATGTTTTTCTCACTCCTACTAGTGAATGTAATGTAACACACACCCATACAATGCGCACCACCCCGTGATGTTTTTCTCACTCCTACTAGTGAATGTAATGTAACACACACCCAAACAATGCGCACCACCCCGCGATATTTTTCAGAAACCTATCCTACATTGCCACTGCATGTTCCCTGACCTCCCAATGCTGACCAGCCTGCGGTGCTTTAATCCATCCTACATTGCCACTAACTGCCTATCCTAATTCAGACCCTCCGATTCACACCACCCCGTGATGTTTTTCTCACTCCTAGTAGTGAATGTAATGTAACACACACCCAAACAATGCGCACCACCCTGTGATGTTTTTCTCACTCCTACTAGTGAATGTAATGTAACACACACCCATACAATGCGCACCACCCCGTGATGTTTTTCTCACTCCTACTAGTGAATTTAATGTAACACACACCCATACAATGCGCACCACCCCGTGATGTTTTTCTCACTCCTACTAGTGAATCTAATGTAACACACACCCATACAATGCACACCACCCCGTGATGTATTTCTCACTCCTACTAGTGATTGTAATGTAACACACACCCATACAATGCGCAGCACCCCGTGATGTATTTCTCACTGCTAAGATTGAATGTAATGTAACACACACCCATACAATGCGCACCACCCCGTGATGTTTTTCTCACTCCTACTAGTGAATCTAATGTAACACACACCCATACAATGCGCACCACCCCGTGATTTTTTTCTCACTCCTAGTAGTGAATGTAATGTAACACACACCCATACAATGCGCACCACCCCGTGATGTTTTTCTCACTCCTACTAGTGAATGTAATGTAACACACAACCATACAATGCGCACCACCCCGTGATGTTTTTCTCACTCCTACTAGTGAATGTAGTGTAACACACACCCATACAATGCGCACCACACCGTGATGTTTTTCTTACTCCTACTAGTGAATGTAATGTAACACACACCCATACAATGCGCACCACCCCGTGATGTTTTTCTCACTCCTACTAGTGAATGTAATGTAACACACACCCATACAATGCGCACCACCCCGTAATGTTTTTCTCACTCCTAGTAGTGAATGTAATGTAACACACACCCATACAATGCGCACCACCCCGTGATGTTTTTCTCACTAATAGTAGTGAATGTAATGTAACACAGACCCATACAATGCGCACCACCCCGTGATGTTTTTCTCACTGCTATTAATGAATCTAATGTAACATACACCCAAACAATGCGCACCACCCTGCGATGTTTTTCAGAAACCTATCCTACATTGCCACTGCATGTTCCCTGACCTCCCCATGCTGACCAGCCTGCGGTGCTTTTCTCCATCCTACATTGCCACTAAATGCCTATCCTAATTCAGACCCTCCGATTCACACCACCCCATGATGTATTTCTCACTCCTACTAGTGAATGTAATGTAACACACACCCTTACAATGCGCACCACCCCGTGATGTTTTTCTCACTCCTACTAGTGAATGTAATGTAACACACACCCATACAATGCGCACCACCCCGTGATGTTTTTCTCACTCCTACTAGTGAATGTAATGTAACACACACCCATACAATGCGCACCACCCCATGATGTATTTCTCACTCCTACTAGTGAATGTAATGTAACACACACCCATACAATGCGTACCACCCCGTGATGTTTTTCTCACTCCTACAAGTGGATGTAATGTAACACACACCCATACAATGCGCACCACCCCGTGATGATTTTCTCACTCCTACTAGTGAATGTAATGTAAAACACAACCATACAATGCGCACCACCCCGTGATGTTTTTCTCACTCCTAGTAGTGAATGTAATATAACACACACCCATACAATGCGCACCACCCCGTGATGTTTTTCTCACTAATAGTAGTGAATGTAATATAACACAGATCCATAAAATGCGCACCACCCCGTGATGTTTTTCTCACTCCTACTAATGAATCTAATGTAACACACACCCAAACAATGCGCACCACCCCGCGATATTTTTCAGAAACCTATCCTACATTGCCACTGCATGTTCCCTGACCTCCCCATGCTGACCAGCCTGCGGTGCTTTTCTCCATCCTACATTGCCACTAACTGCCTATCCTAATTCAGACCCTCCGATTCACACCACCCCGTGATGTTTTTCTCACTCCTAGTAGTGAATGTAATGTAACACACACCCAAACAATGCGCACCACCCCGTGATGTTTTTCTCACTCCTACTAGTGAATGTAATGTAACACACACCCATACAATGCGCACCACCCCGTGATGTTTTTCTCACTCCTACTAGTGAATCTAATGTAACACACACCCATACAATGCGCACCACCCCGTGATGTATTTCTCACTCCTACTAGTGATTGTAATGTAACACACACCCATACAATGCGCACCACCCCGTGATGTTTTTCTCACTGCTAAGAGTGAATGTAATGTAACACACACCCATACAATGCGCACCACCCCGTGATGTTTTTCTGACTCCTACTAGTGAATCTAATGTAACACACACCCATACAATGCGCACCACCCCGTGATTTTTTTCTCACTCCTAGTAGTGAATGTAATGTAACACACACCCATACAATGCGCACCACCCCGTGATGTTTTTCTCACTCCTACTAGTGAATGTAATGTAACACACACCCATACAATGCGCACCACCCCTTGATGTTTTTCTCACTCCTACTAGTGAATGTAATATAACACACACCCATACAATGCGCACCACCCCGTGATGTTTTTCTCACTCCTATTAGTGAATGTAATGTAACACACACCCATACAATGCGCACCACCCCGTGATGTTTTTCTCACTCCTAGTAGTGAATGTAATGTAACACACACCCATACAATGCGCACCACCCCGTGATGTTTTTCTCACTAATAGTAATGAATGTAATGTAACACAGACCCATACAATGCGCACCACCCCGTGATGTTTTTCTCACTCCTACTAATGAATCTAATGTAACACACACCCAAACAATGCGCACCACACCGTGATGTTTTTCAGAAACCTATCCTACATTGCCACTGCATGTTCCCTGACCTCCCCATGCTGACCAGCCTGCGGTGCTTTTCTCCATCCTACATTGCCACTAACTGCCTATCCTAATTCAGACCCTCCGATTCACACCACCCCATGATGTTTTTCTCACTCCTACTAGTGAATGTAATGTAACACACACCCTTACAGTGCGCACCACCCCGTGATGTTTTTCTCACTCCTACTAGTGAATGTAATGTAACACACACCCATACAATGCGCACCACCCCGTGATGTTTTTCTCACTCCTACTAGTGAATGTAATGTAACACACACCCATACAATGCGCACCACCGCATGATGTTTTTCTCACTCCTAATAGTGAATGTAATGTAACACACACCCATACAATGCGCACCACCCCATGATGTATTTCTCACTCCTACTAGTGAATGTAATGTAACACACACCCATACAATGCGCACCACCCCGTGATGTTTTTCTCACTCCTACTACTGAATCTAACGTAACACACACCCATACAATGCGCACCACCCCGTGATGTTTTTCTCACTCCTACTAGTGAATGTAATGTAACACACACCCATACAATGCGCACCACCCCGTGATCTTTTTCTCACTCCTACTATTGAATCTAATGTAACACACACCCATACAATGCGTACCACCCCGTGATGTTTTTCTCACTCCTACTAGTGAATGTAATGTAACACACACCCATACAATGCGCACCACCCCTTGATGATTTTCTCACTCCTACTAGTGAATGTAATGTAAAACACACCCATACAATGCGCACCACCCCGTGATGTTTTTCTCACTCCTAGTAGTGAATGTAATGTAACACACACCCATACAATGCGCACCACCCCGTGATGTTTTTCTCACTAATAGTAGTGAATGTAATGTAACACAGACCCATACAATACGCACCACCCCGTGATGTTTTTCTCACTCGTACTAATGAATCTAATGTAACACACACCCAAACAATGCGCACCACCCCGCGATGTTTTTCAGAAACCTATCCTACATTGCCACTGCATGTTCCCTGACCTCCCCATGCTGACCAGCCTGCGGTGCTTTTCTCCATCCTACATTGCCACTAACTGCCTATCCTAATTCAGACCCTCCGATTCACACCACCCCGTGATTTTTTTCTCACTCCTAGTAGTGAATGTAATGTAACACACACCCAAACAATGCGCACCACCCCGTGATGTTTTTCTCACTCCTACTAGTGAATGTAATGTAACACACACCCATACAATGCGCACCACCCCGTGATGTTTTTCTCACTCCTACTAGTGAATGTAATGTAACACACACCCATACAATGCGCACCACCCCGTGATGTTTTTCTCACTCCTACTAGTGAATCTAATGTAACACACACCCATACAATGCGCACCACCCCGTGATGTATTTCTCACTCCTACTAGTGATTGTAATGTAACACACACCCATACAATGCGCACCACCCCGTGATGTTTTTCTCACTGCTAAGAGTGAATGTAATGTAACACACACCCATACAATGCGCACCACCCCATGATGTTTTTCTCACTCCTACTAGTGAATCTAATGTAACACACACCCATACAATGCGCACCACCCCGTGATGTTTTTCTCACTCCTAGTAGTGAATGTAATGTAACACACACCCATACAATGCGCAGGACCCCGTGATGTTTTTCTCACTCCTACTAGTGAATGTAATGTAACACACACCCATACAATGCGCACCACCCCGTGATGTTTTTCTCACTCCTACTAGTGAATGTAGTGTAACACACACCCATACAATGCGCACCACCCCGTGAAGTTTTTCTCACTCCTACTAGTGAATGTAATGTAACACCCACACATACAATGCGCACCACCCCGTGATGTTTTTCTCACTCCTAGTAGTGAATGTAATGTAACACACACCCATACAATGCGCACCACACCGTGATGTTTTTCTCACTCCTACTAGTGAATGTAATGTAACACACACCCATACAATGCGCACCACCCCGTGATGTTTTTCTCACTCCTACTAGTGAATGTAATGTAACACACACCCATACAATGCGCACCACCCCGTGATCTTTTTCTCACTCCTACTATTGAATCTAATGTAACACACACCCATAAAATGCGCACCACCCCGTGAAGTTTTTCTCACTCCTACTAGTGAATGTAATGTAACACACACCCATACAATGCGCACCACCCCGTGATGTTTTTCTCACTCCTACTAGTGAATGTAATGTAACACACACCCATACAATGCGCACCACGCCGTGATGTTTTTCTCACTCCTACTAGTGAATGTAATGTAACACACACCCATACAATGCGCACCACCCCTTGATGTTTTTCTCACTCTTACTAGTGAATGTAATGTAACACACACCCATTCAATGCGCACCACCCCGTGATGTTTTTCTCACTCCTACTAGTGAATGTAATGTAACACACACCCATACAATGCGCACCACCCCGTGATGTTTTTCTCACTCCTACTAGTGAATGTAATGTAACACACACCCATACAATGCGCACCACCCCATGATGTTTTTCTCACTCCTACTAGTGAATGTAATGTAACACACACCCATACAATGCGCACCACCCCGTGATATTTTTCTCACTCCTAGTAGTGAATCTAATGTAACACACACCCATACAATGCGCACCACCCCGTGATGTTTTTCTCACTCCTAGTAGTGAATCTAATGTAACACACACCCATACAATGCGCACCACCCCGTGATGATTTTCTCACTCCTACTAGTGAATGTAATGTAAAACACACCCATACAATGCGCACCACCCCGTGATGTTTTTATCACTCCTACTAGTGAATCTAATGTAACACACACCCATACAATGCGCACCACCACGTGATGTTTTTCTCACTCCTACTAGTGAATCTAATGTAACACACACCCATACAATGCGCACCACCCTGAGATGTTTTTCTCACTCCTACTAGTGAATGTAATGTAACACACACCCATACAATGCGCACCACCCCGTGATGTTTTTCTCACTCCTACTAGTGAATCTAATGTAACACACACCCATACAATGCGCACCACCCCGTGATGTTTTTCTCACTCCTACTAGTGAATCTAATGTAACACACACCCATACAATGCGCACCACCCATGATGTTTTTCTCACTCCTACTAGTGAATGTAATGTAACACACACCCATACAATGCGCACCACCCCGTGATGTTTTTCTCACTCCTACTAGTGAATGTAATGTAACACACACCCATACAATGCGCAGCAACCCGTGATGTTTTTCTCACTCCTAATAGTGAATGTAATGTAACACACACCCACACAATGCGCACCAACCCGTAATGTTTTTCTCACTCCTACTAGTGAATCTAATGTAACACACACCCACACAATGCGCACCACCCCGCGATGTTTTTCTCACTCCTACTAGTGAATCTAATGTAACACACACCCACACAATGCGCACCACCCCGTGATGTTTTTCTCACTCCTACTAGTGAATCTAATGTAACACACACCCATACAATGCGCACCACCCCGTGATGTTTTTCTCACTCCTACTAGTGAATCTAATGTAACACACACCCATACAATGCGCACCACCCCGTGATGTTTTTCTCACTCCTACTAGTGAATCTAATGTAACACACACCCATACAATGCGCACCACCCCGTGATGTTTTTCTCACTCCTACTAGTGAATGTAATGTAACACACACCCATAGAATGCGCACCACCCCGTGATGTTTTTCTCACTCCTACTAGTGAATGTAATGTAACACACACCCATACAATGCGCACCACCCCGTGATGTTTTTCTCACTCCTACTAGTGAATGTAATGTAACACACACCCATACAATGCGCACCACCCCGTGATGTTTTTCTCACTCCTACTAGTGAATGTAATGTATCACACACCCATACAATGCGCACCACCCCGTGATGTTTTTCTCACTCCTACTAGTGAATGTAATGTAACACACCCCCAAACAATGCGCACCACCCCGTGATGTTTTTCTCACTCCTACTAGTGAATCTAATGTAACACACACCCATACAATGGCACCACCCCGTGATGTTTTTCTCACTCCTACTAGTGAATCTAATGTAACACACACCCATACAATGCGCACCACCCCGTGATGTTTTTCTCACTCCTACTAGTGAATCTAATGTAACACACACCCATACAATGCGCACCACCCCGTGATGTTTTTCTCACTCCTACTAGTGAATCTAATGTAACACACACCCATACAATGCGCACCACCCCGTGATGTTTTTCTCACTCCTACTAGTGAATGTAATGTAACACACACCCATACAATGCGCACCACCCCGTGATGTTTTTCTCACTCCTACTAGTGAATGTAATGTAACACACACCCATACAATGCGCACCACCCCGTGATGTTTTTCTCACTCCTACTAGTGAATGTAATGTAACACACACCCATACAATGCGCACCACCCCGTGATGTTTTTCTCACTCCTACTAGTGAATGTAATGTATCACACACCCATACAATGCGCACCACCCCGTGATGTTTTTCTCACTCCTACTAGTGAATGTAATGTTACACACCCCCAAACAATGCGCACCACCCCGTGATGTTTTTCTCACTCCTACTAGTGAATGTAATGTAACACACACCCATACAGTGGCACCACCCCGTGATGTTTTTCTCACTCCTACTAGTGAATGTAATGTAACACACACCCATACAATGCGCACCACTCCGTGATGTTTTTCTCACTCCTACTAGTGAATGTAATGTAACACACACCCATACAATGCGCACCACCCCGTGATGTTTTTCTCACTCCTTCTAGTGAATGTAATGTAACACACACCCATACAATGCGCACCACCCCGTGATGTTTTTCTCACTCCTACTAGTGAATCTAATGTAACACACACCCATACAATGCGCACCACCCCGTGATGTTTTTCTCACTCCTACTAGTGAATCTAATGTAACACGCACCCATACAATGCGCACCACCCCGTGATGTTTTTCTCACTCCTTCTAGTGAATGTAATGTAACACACACCCATACAATGCGCACCACCCCGTGATGTTTTTCTCACTCCTACTAGTGAATCTAATGTAACACACACCCATACAATGCGCACCACCCCGTGATGTTTTTCTCACTCCTTCTAGTGAATGTAATGTAACACACACCCATACAATGCGCACCACCCCGTGATGTTTTTCTCCCTCCTTCTAGTGAATGTAATGTAACACACACCCATACAATGCGCACCACCCCGTGATGTTTTTCTCACTCCTACTAGTGAATGTAATGTAACACACACCCATACAATGCGCACCACCCCGTGATGTTTTTCTCACTCCTACTAGTGTATGTAATCTAACACACACCCATACAATGCGCACCACCCCGTGATGTTTTTCTCACTTCTACTAGTGAAGCTAATGTAACACACACCCAAACAATGCGCACCACCCCGTGATGTTTTTCTCACTCCTACTAGTGAATCTAATGTAACACACACCCATACAATGCGCACCACCCCGTGATGTTTTTCTCACTCCTACTAGTGAATCTAATGTAACACACACCCATACAATGCGCACCACCCCGTGATGTTTTTCTCACTCCTAATAGTGAATCTAATGTAACACACACCCATACAATGCGCACCACCCCGTGATGTTTTTCTCACTCCTACTAGTGAATCTAATGTAACACACACCCATACAATGCGCACCACCCCGTGATGTTTTTCTCACTCCTCTTAGTGAATGTAATGTAACACACACCCATACAATGCGCACCACCCCGTGATGTTTTTCTCACTCCTCTTAGTGAATGTAATGTAACACACACCCATACAATGCGCACCACCCCGTGAGGTTTTTCTCACTCCTACTAGTGAATGTAATGTAACACACACCCATACAATGCGCACCACCCCGTGATGTTTTTCTCACTCCTACTAGTGAATGTAATGTAACACACACCCATACAATGCGCACCACCCCGTGATGTTTTTCTCACTCCTACTAGTGAATGTAATGTATCACACACCCATACAATGCGCACCACCCGTGATGTTTTTCTCACTCCTACTAGTGAATGTAATGTAACACACCCCCAAACAATGCGCACCACCCCGTGATGTTTTTCTCACTCCTACTAGTGAATGTAATGTAACACACACCCATACAGTGGCACCACCCCGTGATGTTTTTCTCACTCCTACTAGTGAATGTAATGTAACACACACCCATACAATGCGCACCACTCCGTGATGTTTTTCTCACTCCTACTAGTGAATGTAATGTAACACACACCCATACAATGCGCACCACCCCGTGATGTTTTTCTCACTCCTCTAGTGAATGTAATGTAACACACACCCATACAATGCGCACCACCCCGTGATGTTTTTCTCACTCCTACTAGTGAATCTAATGTAACACACACCCATACAATGCGCACCACCCCGTGATGTTTTTCTCACTCCTACTAGTGAATCTAATGTAACACGCACCCATACAATGCGCACCACCCCGTGATGTTTTTCTCACTCCTTCTAGTGAATGTAATGTAACACACACCCATACAATGCGCACCACCCCGTGATGTTTTTCTCACTCCTACTAGTGAATCTAATGTAACACACACCCATACAATGCGCATCACCCCGTGATGTTTTTCTCACTCCTACTAGTGAATCTAATGTAACACACACCCATACAATGCGCACCACCCCGTGATGTTTTTCTCACTCCTTCTAGTGAATGTAATGTAACACACACCCATACAATTCGCACCAACCCGTGATGTTTTCTCACTCCTACTAGTGTATGTAATGTAACACACACCCATACAATGCGCACCACCCCGTGATGTTTTTCTCACTTCTACTAGTGAAGCTAATGTAACACACTCCCAAACAATGCGCACCACCCCGTGATGCTTTTCTCACTCCTACTAGTGAATGTGATGTAACACACACCCATACAATGCGCACCACCCCGTGATGTTTTTCACACTCCTACTAGTGAATCTAATGTAACACACACCCATACAATGCGCACCACCCGGTGATGTTTTTCTCACTCCTACTAGTGAATCTAATGTAACACACACCCATACAATGAGCACCACCCCGTGATGTTTTTCTCACTCCTACTAGTGAATCTAATGTAACACACACCCATACAATGCGCACCACCCCGTGATGTTTTTCGCACTCCTACTAGTGAATGTAATGTAACACACACCCATACAATGCGCACCACCCCGTGATGTTTTTCTCACTCCTCTTAGTGAATGTAATGTAACACACACCCATACAATGCGCACCACCCCGTGAGGTTTTTCTCACTCCTACTAGTGAATGTAATGTAACACACACCCATACAATGCGCACCACCCCGTGATGTTTTTCTCACTCCTACTAGTGAATGTAATGTAACACACACCTATACAATGCGCACCACCCCGTGATGTTTTTCTCACTCCTACTAGTGAATGTAATGTAACACACACCCATACAATGCGCACCACCCCGTGATGTTTTTCTCACTCCTACTAGTGAATCTAATGTAACACACACCCATACAATGCGCACCACCCCGTGATGTTTTTCTCACTCCTACTAGTGAATGTAATGTAACACACACCCATACAATGCGCACCACCCCGTGATGTTTTTCTCACTCCTACTAGTGAATCTAATGTAACACACACCCATACAATGCGCACCACCCCGTGATGTTTTTCTCACTCCTACTAGTGAATCTAATGTAACACACACCCATACAATGCGCACCACCCCGTGATGTTTTTCTCTCTCCTACTAGTGAATCTAATGTAACACACACCCATACAATGCGCACCACCCCGTGATGTTTTTCTCACTCCTACTAGTGAATCTAATATAACACACACCCATACAATGCGCACCACCCCGTGATGTTTTTCTCACTCCTACTAGTGAATCTAATGTAACACACACCCATACAATGCACACCACCAAGTGATGTTTTTCTCACTCCTACTAGTGAATGTAATGTAACACACACCCATACAATGCGCACCATCCCGTGATGTTTTTCTCACTCCTACTAGTGAATCTAATGTAACACACACCCATACAATGCGCACCACCCCGTGATGTTTTTCTCACTCCTACTAGTGAATCTAACGTAACACACACCCATACAATGCGCACCACCCCGTGATGTTTTTCTCACTCCTACTAGTGAAAGTAATGTAACACACACCCATACAATGCGCACCACCCCGTGATGTTTTTCTCACTCCTACTAGTGAATGTAATGTAACACACACCCATACAATGCGCACCACCCCGTGATGTTTTTCTCACTCCTACTAGTGAATGTAATGTAACACACACCCATACATTGCGCACCACCCCGTGATGTTTTTCTCACTCCTACTAGTGAATGTAATGTAACACACACCCATACAATGCGCACCACCCCGTGATGTTTTTCTCACTCCTACTAGTGAATCTAATGTAACACACACCCATACAATGCGCACCACCCCGTGATGTTTTTCTCACTCCTACTAGTGAATCTAATGTAACACACACCCATACAATGCGCACCACCCCGTGATGTTTTTCTCACTCCTACTAGTGAATCTAATGTAACACACACCCATACAATGCGCACCACCCCGTGATGTTTTTCTCACTCCTACTAGTGAATCTAATGTAACACACACCCATACAATGCGCACCACCCCGTGATGTTTTTCTCACTCCTACTAGTGAATCTAATGTAACACACACCCATACAATTCGCACCACCCCGTGATGTTTTTCTCACTCCTACTAGTGAATCTAATGTAACACACACCCATACAATGCGCACCACCCCGTGATGTTTTTCTCACTCCTACAAGTGAATCTAATGTAACACACACCCATACAATGCGCACCACCCCGTGATGTTTTTCTCACTCCTACTAGTGAATGTAACACACACCCATACAATGCGCACCATCCCGTGATGTTTTTCTCACTCCTACTAGTGAATCTAATGTAACACACACCCATACAATGCGCACCACCCCGTGATGTTTTTCTCACTCCTACTAGTGAATCTAATGTAACACACACCCATACAATGCGCACCACCCCGTGATGTTTTTCTCACTCCTACTAGTTAATTAACGTAACACACACCCATACAATGCGCACCACCCCGTGATGTTTTTCACACTCCTACTAGTGAATCTAATGTAACACACACCCATACAATGCGCACCACCCCGTGATGTTTTTCTCACTCCTACTAGTGAATCTAATGTAACACACACCCATACAATGCGCACCACCCCGTGATGTTTTTCTCACTCCTACAAGTGAATCTAATGTAACACACACCCATACAATGCGCACCACCCCGTGATGTTTTTCTCACTCCTACTAGTGAATGTAACACACACCCATACAATGCGCACCATCCCGTGATGTTTTTCTCACTCCTACTAGTGAATCTAATGTAACACACACCCATACAATGCGCACCACACCGTGATGTTTTTCTCACTCCTACTAGTGAATCTAATGTAACACACACCCATACAATGCGCACCACCCCGTGATGTTTTTCTCACTCCTACTAGTGAAAGTAATGTAACACACACCCATACAATGCGCACCACCCCGTGATGTTTTTCTCACTCCTACTAGTGAATGTAATGTAACACACACCCATACAATGCGCACCACCCCGTGATGTTTTTCTCACTCCTACTAGTGAATGTAATGTAACACACACCCATACATTGCGCACCACCCCGTGATGTTTTTCTCACTCCTACTAGTGAATGTAATGTAACACACACCCATACAATGCGCACCACCCCGTGATGTTTTTCTCACTGCTACTAGTGAATGTAATGTAACACGCACCCATACAATGCGCACCACCCCGTGATGTTTTTCTCACTCCTACTAGTGAATGTAATGTAACACACACCCATACAATGCGCACCACCCCGTGATGTTTTTCTCACTCCTACTAGTGAATGTAATGTAACACACACCCATACAATGCGCACCACCCCGTGATGTTTTTCTCACTCCTACTAGTGAATCTAATGTAACACACCCATACAATGCGCACCACCCCGTGATGTTTTTCTCACTCCTACTAGTGAATGTAATGTAACACACACCCATACAATGCGCACCACCCCGTGATGTTTTTCTCACTCCTACTAGTGAATCTAATGTAACACACCCATACAATGCGCACCACCCCGTGATGTTTTTCTCACTCCTACTAGTGAATGTAATGTAACACACACCCATACAATGCGCACCACCCCGTGATGTTTTTCTCACTCCTAATAGTGAATCTAATGTAACACACACCCATACAATGCGCACCACCCCGTGATGTTTTTCTCACTCCTACTAGTGAATCTAATGTAACACACACCCATACAATGCGCACCACCCCGTGATGTTTTTCTCACTCCTCTTAGTGAATGTAATGTAACACACACCCATACAATGCGCACCACCCCGTGATGTTTTTCTCACTCCTCTTAGTGAATGTAATGTAACACACACCCATACAATGCGCACCACCCCGTGAGGTTTTTCTCACTCCTACTAGTGAATCTAATGTAACACACACCCATACAATGCGCACCACCCCGTGATGTTTTTCTCACTCCTACTAGTGAATGTAATGTAACACACACCCATACAATGCGCACCACCCCGTGATGTTTTTCTCACTCCTACTAGTGAATGTAATGTATCACACACCCATACAATGCGCACCACCCGTGATGTTTTTCTCACTCCTACTAGTGAATATAATGTTACACACCCCCAAACAATGCGCACCACCCCGTGATGTTTTTCTCACTCCTACTAGTGAATGTAATGTAACACACACCCATACAGTGGCACCACCCCGTGATGTTTTTCTCACTCCTACTAGTGAATGTAATGTAACACACACCCATACAATGCGCACCACTCCGTGATGTTTTTCTCACTCCTACTAGTGAATGTAATGTAACACACACCCATACAATGCGCACCACCCCGTGATGTTTTTCTCACTCCTTCTAGTGAATGTAATGTAACACACACCCATACAATGCGCACCACCCCGTGATATTTTTCACACTCCTACTAGTGAATCTAATGTAACACACACCCATACAATGCGCACCACCCCGTGATGTTTTTCTCACTCCTACTAGTGAATCTAATGTAACACGCACCCATACAATGCGCACCACCCCGTGATGTTTTTCTCACTCCTTCTAGTGAATGTAATGTAACACACACCCATACAATGCGCACCACCCCGTGATGTTTTTCTCACTCCTACTAGTGAATCTAATGTAACACACACCCATACAATGCGCATCACCCCGTGATGTTTTTCTCACTCCTACTAGTGAATCTAATGTAACACACACCCATACAATGCGCACCACCCCGTGATGTTTTTCTCACTCCTTCTAGTGAATGTAATGTAACACACACCCATACAATGCGCACCAACCCGTGATGTTTTCTCACTCCTACTAGTGTATGTAATGTAACACACACCCATACAATGCGCACCACCCCGTGATGTTTTTCTCACTTCTACTAGTGAAGCTAATGTAACACACTCCCAAACAATGCGCACCACCCCGTGATGCTTTTCTCACTCCTACTAGTGAATGTAATGTAACACACACCCATACAATGCGCACCACCCCGTGATGTTTTTCACACTCCTACTAGTGAATCTAATGTAACACACACCCATACAATGCGCACCACCCCGTGATGTTTTTCTCACTCCTACTAGTGAATCTAATGTAACACACACCCATACAATGCGCACCACCCCGTGATGATTTTCTCACTCCTACTAGTTAATTAACGTAACACACACCCATACAATGCGCACCACCCCGTGATGTTTTTCTCACTCCTACTAGTGAATCTAATGTAACACACACCCATACAATGCGCACCACCCCGTGATGTTTTTCTCACTCCTACTAGTGAATGTAATGTAACACACACCCATACAATGCGCACCACCCCGTGATGTTTTTCTCACTCCTACTAGTGAATCTAATGTAACACACACCCATACAATGCGCACCACCCCGTGATGTTTTTCTCACTCCTACTAGTGAATGTAATGTAACACACACCCATACAATGCGCACCACCCCGTGATGTTTTTCTCACTCCTACTAGTGAATCTAATGTAACACACACCCATACAATGCGCACCACCCCGTGATGTTTTTCTCACTCCTACTAGTGAATCTAATGTAACACACACCCATACAATGCGCACCACCCCGTGATGTTTTTCTCTCTCCTACTAGTGAATCTAATGTAACACACACCCATACAATGCGCACCACCCCGTGATGTTTTTCTCACTCCTACTAGTGAATCTAATGTAACACACACCCATACAATGCGCACCACCCCGTGATGTTTTTCTCACTCCTACTAGTGAATCTAATGTAACACACACCCATACAATGGGCACCACCAAGTGATGTTTTTCTCACTCCTACTAGTGAATGTAATGTAACACACACCCATACAATGCGCACCATCCCGTGATGTTTTTCTCACTCCTACTAGTGAATCTAATGTAACACACACCCATACAATGCGCACCACCCCGTGATGTTTTTCTCACTCCTACTAGTGAATCTAACGTAACACACACCCATACAATGCGCACCACCCCGTGATGTTTTTCTCACTCCTACTAGTGAAAGTAATGTAACACACACCCATACAATGCGCACCACCCCGTGATGTTTTTCTCACTCCTACTAGTGAATGTAATGTAACACACACCCATACAATGCGCACCACCCCGTGATGTTTTTCTCACTCCTACTAGTGAATGTAATGTAACACACACCCATACATTGCGCACCACCCCGTGATGTTTTTCTCACTCCTACTAGTGAATGTAATGTAACACACACCCATACAATGCGCACCACCCCGTGATGTTTTTCTCACTCCTACTAGTGAATCTAATGTAACACACACCCATACAATGCGCACCACCCCGTGATGTTTTTCTCACTCCTACTAGTGAATCTAATGTAACACACACCCATACAATGCGCACCACCCCGTGATGTTTTTCTCACTCCTACTAGTGAATCTAATGTAACACACACCCATACAATGCGCACCACCCCGTGATGTTTTTCTCACTCCTACTAGTGAATCTAATGTAACACACACCCATACAATGCGCACCACCCCGTGATGTTTTTCTCACTCCTACTAGTGAATCTAATGTAACACACACCCATACAATTCGCACCACCCCGTGATGTTTTTCTCACTCCTACTAGTGAATCTAATGTAACACACACCCATACAATGCGCACCACCCCGTGATGTTTTTCTCACTCCTACAAGTGAATCTAATGTAACACACACCCATACAATGCGCACCACCCCGTGATGTTTTTCTCACTCCTACTAGTGAATGTAACACACACCCATACAATGCGCACCATCCCGTGATGTTTTTCTCACTCCTACTAGTGAATCTAATGTAACACACACCCATACAATGCGCACCACCCCGTGATGTTTTTCTCACTCCTACTAGTGAATCTAATGTAACACACACCCATACAATGCGCACCACCCCGTGATGTTTTTCTCACTCCTACTAGTTAATTAACGTAACACACACCCATACAATGCGCACCACCCCGTGATGTTTTTCTCACTCCTACTAGTGAATCTAATGTAACACACACCCATACAATGCGCACCACCCCGTGATGTTTTTCTCACTCCTACTAGTGAATCTAATGTAACACACACCCATACAATGCGCACCACCCCGTGATGTTTTTCTCACTCCTACAAGTGAATCTAATGTAACACACACCCATACAATGCGCACCACCCCGTGATGTTTTTCTCACTCCTACTAGTGAATGTAACACACACCCATATAATGCGCACCATCCCGTGATGTTTTTCTCACTCCTACTAGTGAATCTAATGTAACACACACCCATACAATGCGCACCACCCCGTGATGTTTTTCTCACTCCTACTAGTGAATCTAATGTAACACACACCCATACAATGCGCACCACCCCGTGATGTTTTTCTCACTCCTACTAGTGAAAGTAATGTAATACACACCCATACAATGCGCACCACCCCGTGATGTTTTTCTCACTCCTACTAGTGAATGTAATGTAACACACACCCATACAATGCGCACCACCCCGTGATGTTTTTCTCACTCCTACTAGTGAATGTAATGTAACACACACCCATACATTGCGCACCACCCCGTGATGTTTTTCTCACTCCTACTAGTGAATGTAATGTAACACACACCCATACAATGCGCACCACCCCGTGATGTTTTTCTCACTGCTACTAGTGAATGTAATGTAACACGCACCCATACAATGCGCACCACCCCGTGATGTTTTTCTCACTCCTACTAGTGAATGTAATGTAACACACACCCATACAATGCGCACCACCCCGTGATGTTTTTCTCACTCCTACTAGTGAATGTAATGTAACACACACCCATACAATGCGCACCACCCCGTGATGTTTTTCTCACTCCTACTAGTGAATCTAATGTAACACACCCATACAATGCGCACCACCCCGTGATGTTTTTCTCACTCCTACTAGTGAATGTAATGTAACACACACCCATACAATGCGCACCACCCCGTGATGTTTTTCTCAATCCTACTAGTGAATGTAATGTAACACACACCCATACAATGCGCACCACACCGTGATGTTTTTCTCACTGCTACTAGTGAATGTAATGTAACACACACCCATACAATGCGCACCACCCCGTGATGTTTTTCTCACTCCTACTAGTGAATGTAATGTAACACACACCCATACAATGCGCACCACCCCGTGATGTTTTTCTCACTCCTACTAGTGAATGTAATGTAACACACACAAATACAATGCGCACCACCCCGTGATGTTTTTCTCACTCCTACTAGTGAATGTAATGTAACACACACCCATACAATGCGCACCACCCCGTGATGTTTTTCTCACTCCTACTAGTGAATGTAATGTAACACACACCCATACAATGCGCACCACCCCGTGATGTTTTTCTCACTCCTACTAGTGAATGTAATGTAACACACACCCATACAATGCGCACCACCCCGTGATGTTTTTCTCACTCCTACTAGTGAATGTAATGTAACACACACCCATACAATGCGCACCACCCCGTGATGTTTTTCTCACTCCTACTAGTGAATGTAATGTAACACACACCCATACAATGCGCACCACCCCGTGATGTTTTTCTCACTCCTACTAGTGAATCTAATGTAACACACACCCATACAATGCGCACCACCCCGTGATGTTTTTCTCACTCCTACTAGTGAATGTAATGTAACACACACCCATACAATGCGCACCACCCCGTGATGTTTTTCTCACTCCTACTAGTGAATGTAATGTAACACACACCCATACAATGCGCACCACCCCGTGATGTTTTTCTCACTCCTACTAGTGAATCTAATGTAGCACACACCCATACAATGCGCACCACCCCGTGATGTTTTTCTCACTCCTACTAGTGAATCTAATGTAACACACACCCATACAATGCGCACCACCCCGTGATGTTTTTCTCACTCCTACTAGTGAATGTAATGTAACACAAACCCATACAAGGCGCACCACCCCGTGATGTTTTTCTCACTCCTACTAGTGAATGTAATGTAACACACACCCATACAATGCGCACCACCCCGTGATGTTTTTCTCACTCCTACTAGTGAATCTAATGTAACACACACCCATACAATGCGCACCACCCCGTGATGTTTTTCTCACTCCTACTAGTGAATCTAATGTAACACACACCCATACAATGCGCACCACCCCGTGATGTATTTCTCACTCCTACTAGTGAATCTAATGTAACACACACCCATACAATGCGCACGAACACGCGATGTTTTTCAGAAACCTATCCTACATTGCCACTGCATGTTCCCTGACCTCCCCATGCTGACCACCCCGCGGTGCTTTTCTCCATCCTACATTGCCACTCACTGCCTATTCTAATTCAGACCCTCCGATTCACACCACCCCGTGATGTTTTTCTCACTCCTACTAGTGAATGTAATGTAACACACACCCATACATTGCGCACCACCCCGTGATGTTTTTCTCACTCCTACTAGTGAATGTAACGTAACACACACCCATACAATGCGCACCACCCCGTGATGTTTTTCTCACTCCTCCTAGTGAATGTAATGTAACACACACCCATACAATGCGCACCACCCCGTGATGTTTTTCTCACTCCTACTAGTGAATGTAATGTAACACACACCCATACAATGCACAAGACCCCGTGATGTTTTTCTCACTCCTACTAGTGAATGTAACGTAACACACACCCATACAATGCGCACCACCCCGTGATGTTTTTCTCACTCCTACTAGTGAATCTAATGTAACACACACCCATACCATGCGCACCACCCCGTGATGTTTTTCTCACTCCTACTAGTGAATCTAATGTAACACACACCCATACAATGCACACCACCCCGTGATGTTTTCCTCACTCCTACTAGTGAATCTAATGTAACACACACCCATAAAATGCGAACCACCCCGTGATGTTTTCCTCACTCCTACTAGTGAATCTAATGTAACACACACCCATACAATGCGCACGACCCCGTGATGTTTTCCTCACTCCTACTAGTGAATCTAATGTAACACACACCCATACAATGCGCACCACCCCGTGATGTTTTCCTCACTCCTACTAGTGAATCTAATGTAACACACACCCATACAATGCGCACCACCCCATGATGTTTTTCTCACTCCTATTAGTGAATGTAATGTATCACACACCCATACAATGCGCACCACCCCGTGATGTTTTTCTCACTCCTACTAGTGAATGTAATGTAACACACACCCATACAATGCGCACCACCCCGTGATGTTTTTCTCACTCCTACTAGTGAATGTAATGTAACACACACCCATACAATGCGCACCACCCCGTGATGTTTTTCTCACTCCTCTTAGTGAATGTAATGTAACACACACCCATACAATGCGCACCACCCCGTGATGTTTTTCTCACTCCTACTAGTGAATGCAATGTAACACACACCCATACAATGCGCACCACCCCGTGATGTTTTTCTCACTCCTACTAGTGAATGTAATGTAACACACACCCATATAATGCGCACCACCACGTGATGTTTTTCTCACTCCTCTTAGTGAATTTAATGTAACACACACCCATACAATGCGCACCACCCCGTGATGTTTTTCTCACTCCTACTAGTGAATGCAATGTAACACACACCCATACAATGCGCACCACCCCGTGATGTTTTTCTCACTCCTACTAGTGAATGTAATGTAACACACACCCATACATTGCGCACAACCCCGTGATGTTTTTCTCACTCCTACTAGTGAATGTAACGTAACACACACCCATACAATGCGCACCACCCCGTGATGTTTTTCTCACTCCTACTAGTGAATGTAATGTAACACACACCCATACAATGCGCACCACCCCGTGATGTTTTTCTCACTCCTACTAGTGAATGTAATGTAACACACACCCATACATTGCGCACCACCCCGTGATGTTTTTCTCACTCCTACTAGTGAATGTAATGTAACACACACCCATACAATGCGCACCACCCCGTGATGTTTTTCTCACTGCTACTAGTGAATGTAATGTAACACGCACCCATACAATGCGCACCACCCCGTGATGTTTTTCTCACTCCTACTAGTGAATGTAATGTAACACACACCCATACAATGCGCACCACCCCGTGATGTTTTTCTCACTCCTACTAGTGAATGTAATGTAACACACACCCATACAATGCGCACCACCCCGTGATGTTTTTCTCACTCCTACTAGTGTATCTAATGTAACACACCCATACAATGCGCACCACCCCGTGATGTTTTTCTCACTCCTACTAGTGAATGTAATGTAACACACACCCATACAATGCGCACCACCCCGTGATGTTTTCCTCACTCCTACTAGTGAATCTAATGTAACACACCCATACAATGCGCACCACCCCGTGATGTTTTTCTCACTCCTACTAGTGAATGTAATGTAACACACACCCATACAATGCGCACCACCCCGTGATGTTTTTCTCACTCCTAATAGTGAATCTAATGTAACACACACCCATACAATGCGCACCACCCCGTGATGTTTTTCTCACTCCTACTAGTGAATCTAATGTAACACACACCCATACAATGCGCACCACCCCGTGATGTTTTTCTCACTCCTCTTAGTGAATGTAATGTAACACACACCCATACAATGCGCACCACCCCGTGATGTTTTTCTCACTCCTCTTAGTGAATGTAATGTAACACACACCCATACAATGCGCACCACCCCGTGAGGTTTTTCTCACTCCTACTAGTGAATCTAATGTAACACACACCCATACAATGCGCACCACCCCGTGATGTTTTTCTCACTCCTACTAGTGAATGTAATGTAACACACACCCATACAATGCGCACCACCCCGTGATGTTTTTCTCACTCCTACTAGTGAATGTAATGTATCACACACCCATACAATGCGCACCACCCGTGATGTTTTTCTCACTCCTACTAGTGAATATAATGTTACACACCCCCAAACAATGCGCACCACCCCGTGATGTTTTTCTCACTCCTACTAGTGAATGTAATGTAACACACACCCATACAGTGGCACCACCCCGTGATGTTTTTCTCACTCCTACTAGTGAATGTAATGTAACACACACCCATACAATGCGCACCACTCCGTGATGTTTTTCTCACTCCTACTAGTGAATGTAATGTAACACACACCCATACAATGCGCACCACCCCGTGATGTTTTTCTCACTCCTTCTAGTGAATGTAATGTAACACACACCCATACAATGCGCACCACCCCGTGATGTTTTTCTCACTCCTACTAGTGAATCTAATGTAACACACACCCATACAATGCGCACCACCCCGTGATGTTTTTCTCACTCCTACTAGTGAATCTAATGTAACACGCACCCATACAATGCGCACCACCCCGTGATGTTTTTCTCACTCCTTCTAGTGAATGTAATGTAACACACACCCATACAATGCGCACCACCCCGTGATGTTTTTCTCACTCCTACTAGTGAATCTAATGTAACACACACCCATACAATGCGCATCACCCCGTGATGTTTTTCTCACTCCTACTAGTGAATCTAATGTAACACACACCCATACAATGCGCACCACCCCGTGATGTTTTTCTCACTCCTTCTAGTGAATGTAATGTAACACACACCCATACAATGCGCACCAACCCGTGATGTTTTCTCACTCCTACTAGTGTATGTAATGTAACACACACCCATACAATGCGCACCACCCCGTGATGTTTTTCTCACTTCTACTAGTGAAGCTAATGTAACACACTCCCAAACAATGCGCACCACCCCGTGATGCTTTTCTCACTCCTACTAGTGAATGTAATGTAACACACACCCATACAATGCGCACCACCCCGTGATGTTTTTCACACTCCTACTAGTGAATCTAATGTAACACACACCCATACAATGCGCACCACCCCGTGATGTTTTTCTCACTCCTACTAGTGAATCTAATGTAACACACACCCATACAATGCGCACCACCCCGTGATGATTTTCTCACTCCTACTAGTTAATTAACGTAACACACACCCATACAATGCGCACCACCCCGTGATGTTTTTCTCACTCCTACTAGTGAATCTAATGTAACACACACCCATACAATGCGCACCACCCCGTGATGTTTTTCTCACTCCTACTAGTGAATGTAATGTAACACACACCCATACAATGCGCACCACCCCGTGATGTTTTTCTCACTCCTACTAGTGAATCTAATGTAACACACACCCATACAATGCGCACCACCCCGTGATGTTTTTCTCACTCCTACTAGTGAATGTAATGTAACACACACCCATACAATGCGCACCACCCCGTGATGTTTTTCTCACTCCTACTAGTGAATCTAATGTAACACACACCCATACAATGCGCACCACCCCGTGATGTTTTTCTCACTCCTACTAGTGAATCTAATGTAACACACACCCATACAATGCGCACCACCCCGTGATGTTTTTCTCTCTCCTACTAGTGAATCTAATGTAACACACACCCATACAATGCGCACCACCCCGTGATGTTTTTCTCTCTCCTACTAGTGAATCTAATGTAACACACACCCATACAATGCGCACCACCCCGTGATGTTTTTCTCACTCCTACTAGTGAATCTAATGTAACACACACCCATACAATGCGCACCACCCCGTGATGTTTTTCTCACTCCTTCTAGTGAATGTAATGTAACACACACCCATACAATGCGCACCAACCCGTGATGTTTTCTCACTCCTACTAGTGTATGTAATGTAACACACACCCATACAATGCGCACCACCCCGTGATGTTTTTCTCACTTCTACTAGTGAAGCTAATGTAACACACTCCCAAACAATGCGCACCACCCCGTGATGCTTTTCTCACTCCTACTAGTGAATGTAATGTAACACACACCCATACAATGCGCACCACCCCGTGATGTTTTTCACACTCCTACTAGTGAATCTAATGTAACACACACCCATACAATGCGCACCACCCCGTGATGTTTTTCTCACTCCTACTAGTGAATCTAATGTAACACACACCCATACAATGCGCACCACCCCGTGATGATTTTCTCACTCCTACTAGTTAATTAACGTAACACACACCCATACAATGCGCACCACCCCGTGATGTTTTTCTCACTCCTACTAGTGAATCTAATGTAACACACACCCATACAATGCGCACCACCCCGTGATGTTTTTCTCACTCCTACTAGTGAATGTAATGTAACACACACCCATACAATGCGCACCACCCCGTGATGTTTTTCTCACTCCTACTAGTGAATCTAATGTAACACACACCCATACAATGCGCACCACCCCGTGATGTTTTTCTCACTCCTACTAGTGAATGTAATGTAACACACACCCATACAATGCGCACCACCCCGTGATGTTTTTCTCACTCCTACTAGTGAATCTAATGTAACACACACCCATACAATGCGCACCACCCCGTGATGTTTTTCTCACTCCTACTAGTGAATCTAATGTAACACACACCCATACAATGCGCACCACCCCGTGATGTTTTTCTCTCTCCTACTAGTGAATCTAATGTAACACACACCCATACAATGCGCACCACCCCGTGATGTTTTTCTCACTCCTACTAGTGAATCTAATGTAACACACACCCATACAATGCGCACCACCCCGTGATGTTTTTCTCACTCCTACTAGTGAATCTAATGTAACACACACCCATACAATGGGCACCACCAAGTGATGTTTTTCTCACTCCTACTAGTGAATGTAATGTAACACACACCCATACAATGCGCACCATCCCGTGATGTTTTTCTCACTCCTACTAGTGAATCTAATGTAACACACACCCATACAATGCGCACCACCCCGTGATGTTTTTCTCACTCCTACTAGTGAATCTAACGTAACACACACCCATACAATGCGCACCACCCCGTGATGTTTTTCTCACTCCTACTAGTGAAAGTAATGTAACACACACCCATACAATGCGCACCACCCCGTGATGTTTTTCTCACTCCTACTAGTGAATGTAATGTAACACACACCCATACAATGCGCACCACCCCGTGATGTTTTTCTCACTCCTACTAGTGAATGTAATGTAACACACACCCATACATTGCGCACCACCCCGTGATGTTTTTCTCACTCCTACTAGTGAATGTAATGTAACACACACCCATACAATGCGCACCACCCCGTGATGTTTTTCTCACTCCTACTAGTGAATCTAATGTAACACACACCCATACAATGCGCACCACCCCGTGATGTTTTTCTCACTCCTACTAGTGAATCTAATGTAACACACACCCATACAATGCGCACCACCCCGTGATGTTTTTCTCACTCCTACTAGTGAATCTAATGTACCACACACCCATACAATGCGCACCACCCCGTGATGTTTTTCTCACTCCTACTAGTGAATCTAATGTAACACACACCCATACAATGCGCACCACCCCGTGATGTTTTTCTCACTCCTACTAGCGAATCTAATGTAACACACACCCATACAATTCGCACCACCCCGTGATGTTTTTCTCACTCCTACTAGTGAATCTAATGTAACACACACCCATACAATGCGCACCACCCCGTGATGTTTTTCTCACTCCTACAAGTGAATCTAATGTAACACACACCCATACAATGCGCACCACCCCGTGATGTTTTTCTCACTCCTACTAGTGAATGTAACACACACCCATACAATGCGCACCATCCCGTGATGTTTTTCTCACTCCTACTAGTGAATCTAATGTAACACACACCCATACAATGCGCACCACCCCGTGATGTTTTTCTCACTCCTACTAGTGAATCTAATGTAACACACACCCATACAATGCGCACCACCCCGTGATGTTTTTCTCACTCCTACTAGTTAATTAACGTAACACACACCCATACAATGCGCACCACCCCGTGATGTTTTTCTCACTCCTACTAGTGAATCTAATGTAACACACACCCATACAATGCGCACCACCCCGTGATGTTTTTCTCACTCCTACTAGTGAATCTAATGTAACACACACCCATACAATGCGCACCACCCCGTGATGTTTTTCTCACTCCTACAAGTGAATCTAATGTAACACACACCCATACAATGCGCACCACCCCGTGATGTTTTTCTCACTCCTACTAGTGAATGTAACACACACCCATATAATGCGCACCATCCCGTGATGTTTTTCTCACTCCTACTAGTGAATCTAATGTAACACACACCCATACAATGCGCACCACCCCGTGATGTTTTTCTCACTCCTACTAGTGAATCTAATGTAACACACACCCATACAATGCGCACCACCCCGTGATGTTTTTCTCACTCCTACTAGTGAAAGTAATGTAATACACACCCATACAATGCGCACCACCCCGTGATGTTTTTCTCACTCCTACTAGTGAATGTAATGTAACACACACCCATACAATGCGCACCACCCCGTGATGTTTTTCTCACTCCTACTAGTGAATGTAATGTAACACACACCCATACATTGCGCACCACCCCGTGATGTTTTTCTCACTCCTACTAGTGAATGTAATGTAACACACACCCATACAATGCGCACCACCCCGTGATGTTTTTCTCACTGCTACTAGTGAATGTAATGTAACACGCACCCATACAATGCGCACCACCCCGTGATGTTTTTCTCACTCCTACTAGTGAATGTAATGTAACACACACCCATACAATGCGCACCACCCCGTGATGTTTTTCTCACTCCTACTAGTGAATGTAATGTAACACACACCCATACAATGCGCACCACCCCGTGATGTTTTTCTCACTCCTACTAGTGAATCTAATGTAACACACCCATACAATGCGCACCACCCCGTGATGTTTTTCTCACTCCTACTAGTGAATGTAATGTAACACACACCCATACAATGCGCACCACCCCGTGATGTTTTTCTCAATCCTACTAGTGAATGTAATGTAACACACACCCATACAATGCGCACCACACCGTGATGTTTTTCTCACTGCTACTAGTGAATGTAATGTAACACACACCCATACAATGCGCACCACCCCGTGATGTTTTTCTCACTCCTACTAGTGAATGTAATGTAACACACACCCATACAATGCGCACCACCCCGTGATGTTTTTCTCACTCCTACTAGTGAATGTAATGTAACACACACAAATACAATGCGCACCACCCCGTGATGTTTTTCTCACTCCTACTAGTGAATGTAATGTAACACACACCCATACAATGCGCACCACCCCGTGATGTTTTTCTCACTCCTACTAGTGAATGTAATGTAACACACACCCATACAATGCGCACCACCCCGTGATGTTTTTCTCACTCCTACTAGTGAATGTAATGTAACACACACCCATACAATGCGCACCACCCCGTGATGTTTTTCTCACTCCTACTAGTGAATGTAATGTAACACACACCCATACAATGCGCACCACCCCGTGATGTTTTTCTCACTCCTACTAGTGAATGTAATGTAACACACACCCATACAATGCGCACCACCCCGTGATGTTTTTCTCACTCCTACTAGTGAATCTAATGTAACACACACCCATACAATGCGCACCACCCCGTGATGTTTTTCTCACTCCTACTAGTGAATGTAATGTAACACACACCCATACAATGCGCACCACCCCGTGATGTTTTTCTCACTCCTACTAGTGAATGTAATGTAACACACACCCATACAATGCGCACCACCCCGTGATGTTTTTCTCACTCCTACTAGTGAATCTAATGTAGCACACACCCATACAATGCGCACCACCCCGTGATGTTTTTCTCACTCCTACTAGTGAATCTAATGTAACACACACCCATACAATGCGCACCACCCCGTGATGTTTTTCTCACTCCTACTAGTGAATGTAATGTAACACAAACCCATACAAGGCGCACCACCCCGTGATGTTTTTCTCACTCCTACTAGTGAATGTAATGTAACACACACCCATACAATGCGCACCACCCCGTGATGTTTTTCTCACTCCTACTAGTGAATCTAATGTAACACACACCCATACAATGCGCACCACCCCGTGATGTTTTTCTCACTCCTACTAGTGAATCTAATGTAACACACACCCATACAATGCGCACCACCCCGTGATGTATTTCTCACTCCTACTAGTGAATCTAATGTAACACACACCCATACAATGCGCACGAACACGCGATGTTTTTCAGAAACCTATCCTACATTGCCACTGCATGTTCCCTGACCTCCCCATGCTGACCACCCCGCGGTGCTTTTCTCCATCCTACATTGCCACTCACTGCCTATTCTAATTCAGACCCTCCGATTCACACCACCCCGTGATGTTTTTCTCACTCCTACTAGTGAATGTAATGTAACACACACCCATACATTGCGCACCACCCCGTGATGTTTTTCTCACTCCTACTAGTGAATGTAACGTAACACACACCCATACAATGCGCACCACCCCGTGATGTTTTTCTCACTCCTCCTAGTGAATGTAATGTAACACACACCCATACAATGCGCACCACCCCGTGATGTTTTTCTCACTCCTACTAGTGAATGTAATGTAACACACACCCATACAATGCACAAGACCCCGTGATGTTTTTCTCACTCCTACTAGTGAATGTAACGTAACACACACCCATACAATGCGCACCACCCCGTGATGTTTTTCTCACTCCTACTAGTGAATCTAATGTAACACACACCCATACCATGCGCACCACCCCGTGATGTTTTTCTCACTCCTACTAGTGAATCTAATGTAACACACACCCATACAATGCACACCACCCCGTGATGTTTTCCTCACTCCTACTAGTGAATCTAATGTAACACACACCCATAAAATGCGAACCACCCCGTGATGTTTTCCTCACTCCTACTAGTGAATCTAATGTAACACACACCCATACAATGCGCACGACCCCGTGATGTTTTCCTCACTCCTACTAGTGAATCTAATGTAACACACACCCATACAATGCGCACCACCCCGTGATGTTTTCCTCACTCCTACTAGTGAATCTAATGTAACACACACCCATACAATGCGCACCACCCCATGATGTTTTTCTCACTCCTACTAGTGAATGTAATGTATCACACACCCATACAATGCGCACCACCCCGTGATGTTTTTCTCACTCCTACTAGTGAATGTAATGTAACACACACCCATACAATGCGCACCACCCCGTGATGTTTTTCTCACTCCTACTAGTGAATGTAATGTAACACACACCCATACAATGCGCACCACCCCGTGATGTTTTTCTCACTCCTCTTAGTGAATGTAATGTAACACACACCCATACAATGCGCACCACCCCGTGATGTTTTTCTCACTCCTACTAGTGAATGCAATGTAACACACACCCATACAATGCGCACCACCCCGTGATGTTTTTCTCACTCCTACTAGTGAATGTAATGTAACACACACCCATATAATGCGCACCACCACGTGATGTTTTTCTCACTCCTCTTAGTGAATGTAATGTAACACACACCCATACAATGCGCACCACCCCGTGATGTTTTTCTCACTCCTACTAGTGAATGCAATGTAACACACACCCATACAATGCGCACCACCCCGTGATGTTTTTCTCACTCCTACTAGTGAATGTAATGTAACACACACCCATACATTGCGCACCACCCCGTGATGTTTTTCTCACTCCTACTAGTGAATGTAACGTAACACACACCCATACAATGCGCACCACCCCGTGATGTTTTTCTCACTCCTCCTAGTGAATGTAATGTAACACACACCCATACAATGCGCACCACCCCGTGATGTTTTTCTCACTCCTCCTAGTGAATGTAATGTAACACACACCCATACAATGCGCACCACCCCGTGATGTTTTTCTCACTCCTAATAGTGAATGTAATGTAACACACACCCATACAATGCGCACCACCCCGTGATGTTTTTCTCACTCCTACTAGTGAATGTAATGTAACACACACCCATACAATGCGCACCACCCCGTGATGTTTTTCTCACTCCTACTAGTGAATGTAATGTAACACACACCCATACAAGGCGAACCACCCCATGATGTTTTTCTCACTCCTACTAGTGAATGTAATGTAACACACCCATACAATGCACACCACCCCATGATGTTTTTCTCACTCCTACTAGTGAATCTAATGTAACACACACCCATACAATGCACACCACCCCGTGATGTTTTTCTCACTTCTACTAGTGAATGTAATGTAACACACACCCATACAATGCGCACCACCCCGTGATGTTTTTCTCACTCCTACTAGTGAATGTAATGTAACACACACCCATACAATGTGCACCACCACGTGATGTTTTTCTCACTCCTCTTAGTGAATGTAATGTAACACACACCCATACAATGCGCAACACCCCGTGATGTTTTTCTCACTCCTACTAGTGAATGCAATGTAACACACACCCATACAATGCGCACCACCCCGTGATGTTTTCCTCACTCCTACTAGTGAATCTAATGTAACACACACCCATACAATGCGCACCACCCCGTGATGTTTTCCTCACTCCTACTAGTGAATCTAATGTAACACACACCCATACAATGCGCACCACCCCGTGATGTTTTTCTCACTCCTACTAGTTAATCTAATGTAACACACACCCATACAATGCGCACCACCCCGTGATGTTTTTCTCACTCCTACTAGTGAATGTAATGTACCACACACCCATACAATGCGCACCACCCCGTGATGTTTTTCTCACTCCTACTAGTGAATGTAATGTAACACACACCCATACAATGCGCACCACCCAGTGATGTTTTTCTCACTCCTACTAGTGAATGTAATGTAACACACACCCATACATTGCGCACCACCCCGTGATGTTTTTCTCACTCCTACTAGTGAATGTAATGTAACACACACCCATACAATGCGCACCACCCCGTGATGTTTTTCTCACTCCTACTAGTGAATGTAATGTAACACACACCCATACAATGCGCACCACCCCGTGATGTTTTTCTCACTCCTACTAGTGAATGTAATGTAACACACCCCCAAACAATGCGCACCACCCCGTGATGTTTTTCTCACTCCTACTAGTGAATGTAATGTAACACACACCCATACAATGCGCACCACCCCGTGATGTTTTTCTCACTCCTACTAGTGAATCTAATGTAACACACACCCATACAATGCGCACCACCCCGTGATGTTTTTCTCACTCCTTCTAGTGAATGTAATGTAACACACACCCATACATTGCGCACCACCCCGTGATGTTTTTCTCACTCCTTCTAGTGAATGTAATGTAACACACACCCATACATTGCGCACCACCCCGTGATGTTTTTCTCACTCCTACTAGTGAATATAACGTAACACACACCCATTCAATGCGCACCACCCCGTGATGTTTTTCTCACTCCTACTAGTGAATGTAATGTAACACACACCCATACAATGCGCACCACCCCGTGATGTTTTTCTCACTCCTACTAGTGAATCTAATGTAACACACACCCATACAATGCGCACCACCCCGTGATGTTTTTCTCACTCCTACTAGTGAATCTAATGTAACACACACCCATACAATGCGCACCACCCCGTGATGTTTTTCTCACTCCTACTAGTGAATGTAATGTAACACACACCCATACAATGCGCACCACCCCGTGATGTTTTTCTCACTCCTACTAGTGAATGTAATGTAACACACACCCATACAATGCGCACCACCCCGTGATGTTTTTCTCACTCCTACTAGTGAATGTAATGTAACACACACCCATACAATGTGCACCACCCCGTGATGTTTTTCTCACTCCTACTAGTGAATGTAATGTAACATACACCCATACAAGGCGCACCACCCCGTGATGTTTTTCTCACTCCTACTAGTGAATCTAATGTAACACACACCCATACAATGCACACCACCCCGTGATGTTTTTCTCACTCCTACTAGTGAATCTAATGTAACACACACCCATACAATGCGCACCACCCCGTGATGTTTTTGTCACTCCTACTAGTGAATGTAATGTAACACACACCCATACAATGCGCACCACCACGTGATGTTTTTCTCACTCCTCTTAGTGAATGTAATGTAACACACACCCATACAATGCGCACCACCCCGTGATGTTTTTCTCACTCCTACTAGTGAATGCAATGTAACACACACCCATACAATGCGCACCACCCCGTGATGTTTTTCTCACTCCTACTAGTGAATGTAATGTAACACACACCCATACATTGCGCACCACCCCGTGATGTTTTTCTCACTCCTACTAGTGAATGTAACGTAACACACACCCATACAATGCGCACCACCCCGTGATGTTTTTCTCACTCCTCCTAGTGAATGTAATGTAACACACACCCATACAATGCGCACCACCCCGTGATGTTTTTCTCACTCCTCCTAGTGAATGTAATGTAACACACACCCATACAATGCGCACCACCCCGTGATGTTTTTCTCACTCCTAATAGTGAATGTAATGTAACACACACCCATACAATGCGCACCACCCCGTGATGTTTTTCTCACTCCTACTAGTGAATGTAATGTAACACACACCCATACAATGCGCACCACCCCGTGATGTTTTTCTCACTCCTACTAGTGAATGTAATGTAACACACACCCATACAAGGCGCACCACCCCATGATGTTTTTCTCACTCCTACTAGTGAATGTAATGTAACACACCCATACAATGCACACCACCCCATGATGTTTTTCTCACTCCTACTAGTGAATCTAATGTAACACACACCCATACAATGCACACCACCCCGTGATGTTTTTCTCACTCCTACTAGTGAATGTAATGTAACACACACCCATACAATGCGCACCACCCCGTGATGTTTTTCTCACTCCTACTAGTGAATGTAATGTAACACACACCCATACAATGTGCACCACCACGTGATGTTTTTCTCACTCCTCTTAGTGAATGTAATGTAACACACACCCATACAATGCGCAACACCCCGTGATGTTTTTCTCACTCCTACTAGTGAATGCAATGTAACACACACCCATACAATGCGCACCACCCCGTGATGTTTTCCTCACTCCTACTAGTGAATCTAATGTAACACACACCCATACAATGCGCACCACCCCGTGATGTTTTCCTCACTCCTACTAGTGAATCTAATGTAACACACACCCATACAATGCGCACCACCCCGTGATGTTTTTCTCACTCCTACTAGTTAATCTAATGTAACACACACCCATACAATGCGCACCACCCCGTGATGTTTTTCTCACTCCTACTAGTGAATGTAATGTACCACACACCCATACAATGCGCACCACCCCGTGATGTTTTTCTCACTCCTACTAGTGAATGTAATGTAACACACACCCATACAATGCGCACCACCCAGTGATGTTTTTCTCACTCCTACTAGTGAATGTAAGGTAACACACACCCATACAATGCGCACCACCCCGTGATGTTTTTCTCACTCCTACTAGTGAATGTAATGTAACACACACCCATACAATGCGCACCACCCCGTGATGTTTTTCTCACTCCTACTAGTGAATGTAATGTAACACACCCCCAAACAATGCGCACCACCCCGTGATGTTTTTCTCACTCCTACTAGTGAATGTAATGTAACACACACCCATACAATGCGCACCACCCCGTGATGTTTTTCTCACTCCTACTAGTGAATCTAATGTAACACACACCCATACAATGCGCACCACCCCGTGATGTTTTTCTCACTCCTTCTAGTGAATGTAATGTAACACACACCCATACATTGCGCACCACCCCGTGATGTTTTTCTCACTCCTTCTAGTGAATGTAATGTAACACACACCCATACATTGCGCACCACCCCGTGATGTTTTTCTCACTCCTACTAGTGAATATAACGTAACACACACCCATACAATGCGCACCACCCCGTGATGTTTTTCTCACTCCTACTAGTGAATGTAATGTAACACACACCCATACAATGCGCACCACCCCGTGATGTTTTTCTCACTCCTACTAGTGAATCTAATGTAACACACACCCATACAATGCGCACCACCCCGTGATGTTTTTCTCACTCCTACTAGTGAATGTAATGTAACACACACCCATACAAGGCGCACCACCCCGTGATGTTTTTCTCACTCCTACTAGTGAATCTAATGTAACACACACCCATACAATGCACACCACCCCGTGATGTTTTTCTCACTCCTACTAGTGAATCTAATGTAACACACACCCATACAATGCGCACCACCCCGTGATGTTTTTGTCACTCCTACTAGTGAATGTAATGTAACACACACCCATACAATGCGCACCACCCCGTGATGTTTTTCTCACTCCTACTAGTGTATGTAATGTAACACACACCCATACAATGCGCACCACACCGTGATGTTTTTCTCACTCCTACTAGTGAATGTAATGTAACACACACCCATACAATGCGCACCAGCCCGTGATGTTTTTCTCACTCCTACTAGTGAATGTAATGTAACACACACCCATACAATGCGCACCACACCGCGATGTTTTTCTCACTCCTACTAGTGAAAGTAATGTAACACACACCCATACAATGCGTACCACCCCGTGATGTTTTTCTCACTCCTACTAGTGAACGTAATGTAACACACACCCATACAATGCGCACCACCCCGTGATGTTTTTCTCACTCCTACTAGTGAATGTAATGTAACACACACCCATACAATGCGCACCACCCCGTGTTTTTCTCACTCCTACTAGTGAAAGTAATGTAAAACACACCCATACAAAGCGCACCACCCCGTGATGTTTTTCTCACTCCTACTAGTGAATGTAATGTAACACACACCCATACAATGCGCACCACACCGTGATGTTTTTCTCACTCCTACTAGTGAATCTAATGTAACACACACCCATACAATGCGCACCACCCCGTGATGTTTTTCTCACTCCTTCTATTGAATGTAATGTAACACACACCCATACAATGCGCACCACCCCGTGATGTTTTTCTCACTCCTACTAGTGAATCTAATGTAACACACACCCATACAATGCGCACCACCCCGTGATGTTTTTCTCACTCCTTCTAGTGAATCTAATGTAACACACACCCATACAATGCGCACCACCCCGTGATGTGTTTCTCACTCCTACTAGTGAATGTAATGTAACACACACCCATACAATGCGCACCACCCCGTGATGTTTTTCTCACTCCTACTAGTGAATGTAATGTAACACACACCCATACAATGCGCACCACCCCGTGATGTTTTTCTCACTCCTACTAGTGAATGCAATGTAACACACACCCATACAATGCGCACAACCCCGTGATGTTTTTCTCACTCCTACTAGTGAATGTAATGTAACACACACCCATACAATGCGCTCCACCCCGTGATGTTTTTCTCACTCCTACTAGTGAATGTAATGTAACACACACCCATACAATGCGCACCAACCCGTGATGTTTTTCTCACTCCTACTAGTGTATGTAATGTAACACACACCCATACAATGCGCACCACCCCGTGATGTTTTTCTCACTTCTACTAGTGAAGCTAATGTAACACACACCCAAACAATGCGCACCACCCCGTGATGTTTTTCTCACTCCTACTAGTGAATGTAATGTAACACACACCCATACAATGCGCAACACCACGTGATGTTTTTCTCACTCCTACTAGAGAATCTAATGTAACACACACCCATACAATGCGCACCACCCCGTGATGTTTTTCTCACTCCTACTAGTGAATCTAATGTAACACACACCCATACAATGCGCACCACCCCGTGATGTTTTTCTCACTCCTACTAGTGAATCTAATGTAACACACACCCATACAATGCGCACCACCCCGTGATGTTTTTCTCACTCCTACTAGTGAATCTAATGTAACACACACCAATACAATGCGCACCACCCCGTGATGTTTTTCTCACTCCTACTAGTGAATGTAATGTAACACACACCCATACATTGCGCACCACCCCGTGATGTTTTTCTCACTCCTACTAGTTAATGTAACGTAACACACACCCATACAATGCGCACCACCCCGTGATGTTTTTCTCACTCCTACTAGTGAATGTAATGTAACACACACCCATACAATGCGCACCACCCCGTGATGTTTTTCTCACTCCTCCTAGTGAATGTAATGTAACACACACCCATACAATGCGCACCACCCCGTGATGTTTTTCTCACTCCTACTAGTGAATCTAATGTAACACACACCCATACAATGCGCACCACCACGTGATGTTTTTCTCACTCCTACTAGTGAATGTAATGTAACACACACCCATACAATGCGCACCACCCCGTGATGTTTTTCTCACTCCTACTAGTGAATCTAATGTAACACACACCCATACAATGCGCACCACCCCGTGATGTTTTTCTCACTCCTACTAGTGAATCTAATGTAACACACACCCATACAATGCGCACCACCCCGTGATGTTTTTCTCACTCCTACTAGTGAATCTAATGTAACACACACCCATACAATGCGCACCACCCCGTGATGTTTTTCTCACTCCTACTAGTGAATGTAATGTAACACACACCCATACAATGCGCACCACCCCGTGATGTTTTTCTCACTCCTACTAGTGAATGTAATGTAACACACACCCATACAATGCGCACCACCCCGTCATGTTTTTCTCACTCCTACTAGTGAATGTAATGTAACACACACCCATACAATGCGTACCACCCCGTGATGTTTTTCTCACTCCTACTAGTGAATGTAATGTAACACACACCCATACAATGCGCACCACCCCGTGATGTTTTTCTCACTCCTACTAGTGAACGTAATGTAACACACACCCATACAATGCGCACCACCCCGTGATGTTTTTCTCACTCCTACTAGTGAATGTAATGTAACACACACCCATACAATGCGCACCACCCCGTGTTTTTCTCACTCCTACTAGTGAAAGTAATGTAAAACACACCCATACAAAGCGCACCACCCCTTGATGTTTTTCTCACTCCTACTAGTGAATGTAATGTAACACACACCCATACAATGCGCACCACCCCGTGATGTTTTTCTCACTCCCACTAGTGAATCTAATGTAACACACACCCATACAATGCGCACCACCCCGTGATGTTTTTCTCACTCCTTCTATTGAATATAATGTAACACACACCCATACAATGCGCACCACCCCGTGATGTTTTTCTCACTCCTACTAGTGAATCTAATGTAACACACACCCATACAATGCGCACCACCCCGTGATGTTTTTCTCACTCCTTCTAGTGAATCTAATGTAACACACACCCATACAATGCGCACCACCCCGTGATGTGTTTCTCACTCCTACTAGTGAATGTAATGTAACACACACCCATACAATGCGCACCACCCCGTGATGTTTTTCTCACTCCTACTAGTGAATGTAATGTAACACACACCCATACAATGCGCACCACCCCGTGATGTTTTTCTCACTCCTACTAGTGAATGCAATGTAACACACACCCATACAATGCGCACAACCCCGTGATGTTTTTCTCACTCCTACTAGTGAATGTAATGTAACACACACCCATACAATGCGCTCCACCCCGTAATGTTTTTCTCACTCCTACTAGTGAATGTAATGTAACACACACCCATACAATGCGCACCAACCCGTGATGTTTTTCTCACTCCTACTAGTGTATGTAATGTAACACACACCCATACAATGCGCACCACCCCGTGATGTTTTTCTCACTTCTACTAGTGAAGCTAATGTAACACACACCCAAACAATGCGCACCACCCCGTGATGTTTTTCTCACTCCTACTAGTGAATCTAATGTAACACACACCCATACAATGCGCACCACCACGTGATGTTTTTCTCACTCCTACTAGTGAATCTAATGTAACACACACCCATACAATGCGCACCACCCCGTGATGTTTTTCTCACTCCTACTAGTGAATCTAATGTAACACACACCCATACAATGCGCACCACCCCGTGATGTTTTTCTCACTCCTACTAGTGAATCTAATGTAACACACACCCATACAATGCGCACCACCCCGTGATGTTTTTCTCACTCCTACTAGTGAATCTAATGTAACACACACCAATACAATGCGCACCACCCCGTGATGTTTTTCTCACTCCTACTAGTGAATGTAATGTAACACACACCCATACATTGCGCACCACCCCGTGATGTTTTTCTCACTCCTACTAGTTAATGTAACGTAACACACACCCATACAATACGCACCACCCCGTGATGTTTTTCTCACTCCTACTAGTGAATGTAATGTAACACACACCCATACAATGCGCACCACCCCGTGATGTTTTTCTCACTCCTCCTAGTGAATGTAATGTAACACACACCCATACAATGCGCACCACCCCGTGATGTTTTTCTCAGTCCTACTAGTGAATCTAATGTAACACACACCCATACAATGCGCACCACCACGTGATGTTTTTCTCACTCCTACTAGTGAATGTAATGTAACACACACCCATACAATGCGCACCACCCCGTGATGTTTTTCTCACTCCTACTAGTGAATGTAATGTAACACACACCCATACAATGCGCACCACCCCGTGATGTTTTTCTCACTCCTACTAGTGAATGTAATGTAACACACACCCATACAAGGCGCACCACCCCATGATGTTTTTCTCACTCAAACTAGTGAATCTAATGTAACACACCCATACAATGCGCACCACCCCGTGATGTTTTTCTCACTCCTACTAGTGAATGTAATGTAACACACACCCATACAATGCGCACCACCCCGTGATGTTTTTCTCACTCCTACTAGTGAATGTAATGTAACACACACCCATACAATGCGCACCACCACGTGATGTTTTTCTCACTCCTCTTAGTGAATGTAATGTAACACACACCCATACAATGCGCACCACCCCGTGATGTTTTTCTCACTCCTACTAGTGAATGTAATGTAACACACACCCATACAATGCGCACCACCCCGTGATGTTTTTCTCACTCCTACTAGTGAATGCAATGTAACACACACCCATACAATGCGCACCACCCCGTGATGTTTTCCTCACTCCTACTAGTGAATGTAATGTAACACACACCCATACAATGCGCACCACCCCGTGATGTTTTTCTCACTCCTACTAGTGAATGTAATGTAACACACACCCATACAATGCGCACCAAGCCGTGATGTTTTTCTCACTCCTACTAGTGAATGTAATGTAACACACACCCATACAATGCGCACCACCCCGTGATGTTTTTCTCACTCCTACTAGTGAATGTAATGTACCACACACCCATACAATGCGCACCACCCCGTGATGTTTTTCTCACTCCTACTAGTGAATGTAATGTAACACACACCCATACATTGCGCACCACCCCGTGATGTTTTTCTCACTCCTACTAGTGAATGTAATGTAACACACACCCATACAATGCGCACCACCCCGTGATGTTTTTCTCACTCCTACTAGTGAATGTAATGTAACACACACCCATACAATGCGCACCACCCCGTGATGTTTTTCTCACTCCTACTAGTGAATGTAATGTAACACACACCCATACAATGCGCACCACCCCGTGATGTTTTTCTCACTCCTACTAGTGAATGTAATGTAACACACCCCCAAACAATGCGCACCACCCCGTGATGTTTTTCTCACTCCTACTAGTGAATGTAATGTAACACACACCCATACAATGCGCACCACCCCGTGATGTTTTTCTCACTCCTACTAGTGAATGTAATGTAACACACACCCATACAATGCGCACCACCCCGTGATGTTTTTCTCACTCCTACTAGTGAATGTAATGTAACACACACCCATACATTGCGCACCTCCCCGTGATGTTTTTCTCACTCCTACTAGTTAATGTAACGTAACACACACCCGTACAATGCGCACCACCCCGTGATGTTTTTCTCACTCCTACTAGTGAATGTAATGTAACACACACCCATACAATGCGCACCACCCCGTGATGTTTTTCTCACTCCTCCTAGTGAATGTAATGTAACACACACCCATACAATGCGCACCACCCCGTGATGTTTTTCTCACTCCTACTAGTGAATCTAATGTAACACACACCCATACAATGCGCACCACCCCGTGATGTTTTTCTCACTCCTACTAGTGAATGTAATGTAACACACACCCATACAATGCGCACCACCCCGTGATGTTTTTCTCACTCCTACTAGTGAATGTAATGTAACACACACCCATACAATGCGCACCACCCCGTGATGTTTTTCTCACTCCTACTAGTGAATGTAATGTAACACACACCCATACAATGCGCACCACCCCGTGATGTTTTTCTCACTCCTACTAGTGAATCTAATGTAACACACACCAATACAATGCGCACCACCCCGTGATGTTTTTCTCACTCCTACTAGTGAATGTAATGTAACACAAACCCATACATTGCGCACCACCCCGTGATGTTTTTCTCACTCCTACTAGTTAATTAACGTAACACACACCCATACAATGCGCACCACCCCGTGATGTTTTTCTCACTCCTACTAGTGAATGTAATGTAACACACACCCATACAATGCGCACCACCCCGTGATGTTTTTCTCACTCCTCCTAGTGAATGTAATGTAACACACACCCATACAATGCGCACCACGCCGTGATGTTTTTCTCACTCCTACTAGTGAATCTAATGTAACACACACCCATACAATGCGCACCACCACGTGATGTTTTTCTCACTCCTACTAGTGAATGTAATGTAACACACACCCATACAATGCGCACCACCCCGTGATGTTTTTCTCACTCCTACTAGTGAATCTAATGTAACACACACCCATACAATGCGCACCACCCCGTGATGTTTTTCTCACTCCTACTAGTGAATCTAATGTAACACACACCCATACAATGCGCACCACCCCGAGATGTTTTTCTCACTCCTACTAGTGAATCTAATGTAACACACACCCATACAATGCGCACCACCCCGTGATGTTTTTCTCACTCCTACTAGTGAATGTAATGTAACACACACCCATACAATGCGCACCACCCCGTGATGTTTTTCTCACTCCTACTAGTGAATGTAATGTAACACACACCCATACAATGCGCACCACCCCGTCATGTTTTTCTCACTCCTACTAGTGAATGTAATGTAACACACACCCATACAATGCGTACCACCCCGTGATGTTTTTCTCACTCCTACTAGTGAATGTAATGTAACACACACCCATACAATGCGCACCACCCCGTGATGTTTTTCTCACTCCTACTAGTGAACGTAATGTAACACACACCCATACAATGCGCACCACCCCGTGATGTTTTTCTCACTCCTACTAGTGAACGTAATGTAACACACACCCATACAATGCGTACCACCCCGTGATGTTTTTCTCACTCCTACTAGTGAACGTAATGTAACACACACCCATACAATGCGCACCACCCCGTGATGTTTTTCTCACTCCTACTAGTGAATGCAATGTAACACACACCCATACAATGCGCACAACCCCGTGATGTTTTTCTCACTCCTACTAGTGAATGTAATGTAACACACACCCATACAATGCGCTCCACCCCGTAATGTTTTTCTCACTCCTACTAGTGAATGTAATGTAACACACACCCATACAATGCGCACCAACCCGTGATGTTTTTCTCACTCCTACTAGTGTATGTAATGTAACACACACCCATACAATGCGCACCACCCCGTGATGTTTTTCTCACTTCTACTAGTGAAGCTAATGTAACACACACCCAAACAATGCGCACCACCCCGTGATGTTTTTCTCACTCCTACTAGTGAATCTAATGTAACACACACCCATACAATGCGCCCCACCACGTGATGTTTTTCTCACTCCTACTAGTGAATCTAATGTAACACACACCCATACAATGCGCACCACCCCGTGATGTTTTTCTCACTCCTACTAGTGAATCTAATGTAACACACACCCATACAATGCGCACCACCCCGTGATGTTTTTCTCACTCCTACTAGTGAATGTAATGTAACACACACCCATACAATGCGCACCACCCCGTGATGTTTTTCTCACTCCTACTAGTGAATCTAATGTAACACACACCAATACAATGCGCACCACCCCGTGATGTTTTTCTCACTCCTACTAGTGAATGTAATGTAACACACACCCATACATTGCGCACCACCCCGTGATGTTTTTCTCACTCCTACTAGTTAATGTAACGTAACACACACCCATACAATGCGAACCACCCCGTGATGTTTTTCTCACTCCTACTAGTGAATGTAATGTAACACACACCCATACAATGCGCACCACCCCGTGATGTTTTTCTCACTCCTCCTAGTGAATGTAATGTAACACACACCCATACAATGCGCACCACCCCGTGATGTTTTTCTCACTCCTACTAGTGAATCTAATGTAACACACACCCATACAATGCGCACCACCACGTGATGTTTTTCTCACTCCTACTAGTGAATGTAATGTAACACACACCCATACAATGCGCACCACCCCGTGATGTTTTTCTCACTCCTACTAGTGAATGTAATGTAACACACACCCATACAATGCGCACCACCCCGTGATGTTTTTCTCACTCCTACTAGTGAATGTAATGTAACACACACCCATACAAGGCGCACCACCCCATGATGTTTTTCTCACTCCTACTAGTGAATCTAATGTAACACACCCATACAATGCGCACCACCCCGTGATGTTTTTCTCACTCCTACTAGTGAATGTAATGTAACACACACCCATACAATGCGCACCACCCCGTGATGTTTTTCTCACTCCTACTAGTGAATGTAATGTAACACACACCCATACAATGCGCACCACCACGTGATGTTTTTCTCACTCCTCTTAGTGAATGTAATGTAACACACACCCATACAATGCGCACCACCCCGTGATGTTTTTCTCACTCCTACTAGTGAATGTAATGTAACACACACCCATACAATGCGCACCACCCCGTGATGTTTTTCTCACTCCTACTAGTGAATGCAATGTAACACACACCCATACAATGCGCACCACCCCGTGATGTTTTCCTCACTCCTACTAGTGAATGTAATGTAACACACACCCATACAATGCGCACCACCCCGTGATGTTTTCCTCACTCCTACTAGTGAATGTAATGTAACACACACCCATACAATGCGCACCAAGCCGTGATGTTTTTCTCACTCCTACTAGTGAATGTAATGTAACACACACCCATACAATGCGCACCACCCCGTGATGTTTTTCTCACTCCTACTAGTGAATGTAATGTACCACACACCCATACAATGCGCACCACCCCGTGATGTTTTTCTCACTCCTACTAGTGAATGTAATGTAACACACACCCATACATTGCGCACCACCCCGTGATGTTTTTCTCACTCCTACTAGTGAATGTAATGTAACACACACCCATACAATGCGCACCACCCCGTGATGTTTTTCTCACTCCTACTAGTGAATGTAATGTAACACACACCCATACAATGCGCACCACCCCGTGATGTTTTTCTCACTCCTACTAGTGAATGTAATGTAACACACACCCATACAATGCGCACCACCCCGTGATGTTTTTCTCACTCCTACTAGTGAATGTAATGTAACACACCCCCAAACAATGCGCACCACCGCGTGATGTTTTTCTCACTCCTACTAGTGAATGTAATGTAACACACACCCATACAATGCGCACCACCCCGTGATGTTTTTCTCACTCCTACTAGTGAATGTAATGTAACACACACCCATACAATGCGCACCACCCCGTGATGTTTTTCTCACTCCTTCTAGTGAATGTAATGTAACACACACCCATACATTGCGCACCACCCCGTGATGTTTTTCTCACTCCTACTAGTTAATGTAACGTAACACACACCCATACAATGCGCACCACCCTGTGATGTTTTTCTCACTCCTACTAGTGAATGTAATGTAACACACACCCATACAATGCGCACCACCCCGTGATGTTTTTCTCACTCCTCCTAGTGAATGTAATGTAACACACACCCATACAATGCGCACCACCCCGTGATGTTTTTCTCACTCCTACTAGTGAATCTAATGTAACACACACCCATACAATGCGCACCACCCCGTGATGTTTTTCTCACTCCTACTAGTGAATGTAATGTAACACACACCCATACAATGCGCACCACCCCGTGATGTTTTTCTCACTCCTACTAGTGAATCTAATGTAACACACACCCATACACTGCGCACCACCCCGTGGTGGTTTTTTCTCACTCCTACTAGTGAATGTAATGTAACACACACCCATACAATGCGCACCACCCCGTGATGTTTTTCTCACTCCTACTAGTGAATGTAACGTAACACACACCCATACAATGCGCACCACCCCGTGATGTTTTTCTCACTCCTACTAGTGAATGTAATGTAACACATACCCATACAATGCGCACCACCCCGTGATGTTTTTCTCACTCCTACTAGTGAATCTAATGTAACACACACCCATACAATGCGCACCACCCCGTGATGTTTTTCTCACTCCTACTAGTGAATCTAATGTAACACACACCCATACAAGGCGCACCACCCCGTGATGTTTTTCTCACTCCTACTAGTGAATGTAATGTAACACACACCCATACAATGCGCACCACCCCGTGATGTTTTTCTCACTCCTACTAGTGAATCTAATGTAACACACACCCATACAATGCGCACCACACCGTGATGTTTTTCTCACTCCTACTAGTGAATCTAATGTAACACACACCCATACAATGCGCACCACCCCGTGATGTTTTTCTCACTCCTACTAGTGAATCTAATGTAACACACACCCATACAATGCGCACCACCCCGTGATGTTTTTCTCACTCCTACTAGTGAATGTAATGTAACACACACCCATACAATGCGCACCACCCCGTGATGTTTTTCTCACTCCTACTAGTGAATGTAATGTAACACACACCCATACATTGCGCACCACCCCGTGATGTTTTTCTCACTCCTACTAGTTAATGTAACGTAACACACACCCATACAATGCGCACCACCCCGTGATGTTTTTCTCACTCCTACTAGTGAATGTAATGTAACACACACCCATACAATGCGCACCACCCCGTGATGTTTTTCTCACTCCTACTAGTGAATCTAATGTAACACACACCCATACACTGCGCACCACCCCGTGGTGGTTTTTTCTCACTCCTACTAGTGAATGTAATGTAACACACACCCATACAATGCGCACCACCCCGTGATGTTTTCTCACTCCTACTAGTGAATGCAATGTAACACACACCCATACAATGCGCACCACCCCTTAATGTTTTTCTCACTCCTACTAGTGAATGTAATGTAACACACACCCATACAATGCGCACCACCTCGAGATGTTTTTCTCACTCCTACTAGTGAATGCAATGTAACACACACCCATACAATGCGCACCACCTCGTGATGTTTTTCTCACTCCTACTAGTGAATGTAATGTAACACACACCCATACAATGCGCACCACCCCGTGATGTTTTTCTAACTCCTACTAGTGAATGTAATGTAACACACCCCGAAAAAATGCGCACCACCCCGTGATGTTTTTCTCAGTCCTACTAGTGAATGTAATGTAACACACCCCCAAACAATGCGCACCACCCCGTGATGTTTTTCTCACTCCTACTAGTGAATCTAATGTAACACACACCCATACAATGCGCACCACCCCGTGATGTTTTTCTCACTCCTACTAGTGAATCTAATGTAACACACACCCATACAATGCGCACCACCCCGTGATGTTTTTCTCACTCCTACTAGTGAATCTAATGTAACACACACCCATACAATGCGCACCACCCCGTGATGTTTTTCTCACTCCTACTAGTGAATGTAATGTAACTCACACCCATACAATGCGCACCACCCCGTGATATTTTTCTCACTCCTACTAGTGAATGTAATGTAACACACACCCATACGATGCGCACCACCCCGTGATGTTTTTCTCACTCCTACTAGTGAATGTAATGTAACACACACCCATACAATGCGCACCACCCCGTGATATTTTTCTCACTCCTACTAGTGAATGTAATGTAACACACACCCATACAATGCGCACCACCCCGTGATATTTTTCTCACTCCTACTAGTGAATGTAATGTAACACACACCCATACGATGCGCACCACCCCGTGATGTTTTTCTCACTCCTACTAGTGAATGTAATGTAACACACACCCATACAATGCGCACCACCCCGTGATGTTTTTCTCACTCCTACTAGTGAATGTAATGTAACACACACCCATACAATGCGCACCACCCGGTGATGTTTTTCTCACTCCTACTAGTGAATGTAATGTAACACACACCCATACAATGCGCACCACCCCGTGATGTTTTTCTCACTCCTACTAGTGAATGTAATGTAACACACACCCATACATTGCGCACCACCCCGTGATGTTTTTCTCACTCCTACTAGTGAATGTAATGTAACACACACCCATACAATGCGCACCACCCCGTGATGTTTTTCTCACTCCTACTAGTGAATGTAATGTAACACACACCCATACAATGCGCACCACCCCGTGATGTTTTTCTCACTCCTACTAGTGAATGTAATGTAACACACACCCATACAATGCGCACCACCCCGTGATGTTTTTCTCACTCCTACTAGTGAATGTAATGTAACACACCCCCAAACAATGCGCACCACCCCGTGATGTTTTTCTCACTCCTACTAGTGAATGTAATGTAACACACACCCATACAATGCGCACCACCCCGTGATGTTTTTCTCACTCCTACTAGTGAATCTAATGTAACACACACCCATACAATGCGCACCACCCCGTGATGTTTTTCTCACTCCTTCTAGTGAATGTAATGTAACACACACCCATACATTGCGCACCACCCCGTGATGTTTTTCTCACTCCTACTAATTAATGTAATGTAACACACACCCATACAATGCGCACCACCCCGTGATGTTTTTCTCACTCCTACTAGTGAATGTAATGTAACACACACCCATACAATGCGCACCACCCCGTGATGTTTTTCTCACTCCTCCTAGTGAATGTAATGTAACACACACCCATACAATGCGCACCACCCCGTGATGTTTTTCTCACTCCTACTAGTGAATCTAATGTAACACACACCCATACAATGCGCACCACCCCGTGATGTTTTTCTCACTCCTACTAGTGAATGTAATGTAACACACACCCATACAATGCGCACCACCCCGTGATGTTTTTCTCACTCCTACTAGTGAATGCAATGTAACACACACCCATACAATGCGCACCACCCCTTAATGTTTTTCTCACTCCTACTAGTGAATGTAATGTAACACACACCCATACAATGCGCACCACCTCGAGATGTTTTTCTCACTCCTACTAGTGAATGCAATGTAACACACACCCATACAATGCGCACCACCTCGTGATGTTTTTCTCACTCCTACTAGTGAATGTAATGTAACACACACCCATACAATGCGCACCACCCCGTGATGTTTTTCTCACTCCTACTAGTGAATGTAATGTAACACACCCCGAAACAATGCGCACCACCCCGTGATGTTTTTCTCAGTCCTACTAGTGAATGTATTGTAACACACCCCCAAACAATGCGCACCACCCCGTGATGTTTTTCTCACTCCTACTAGTGAATGTAATGTAACACACACCCATACAATGCGCACCTCCCCGTGATGTTTTTCTCACTCCTACTAGTGAATCTAATGTAACACACACCCATACAATGCGCACCACCCCGTGATGTTTTTCTCACTCCTACTAGTGAATCTAATGTAACACACAACCATAAAATGCGCACCACCCCGTGATGTTTTTCTCACTCCTTCTAGTGAATGTAATGTAACACACACCCATACATTGCGCACCACCCCGTGATGTTTATCTCACTCCTACTAGTTAATGTAACGTAACACACACCCATACAATGCGCACCACCCCGTGATGTTTTTCTCACTCCTACTAGTGAATCTAATGTAACACACACCCATACAATGCGCACCACCCCGTGATGTTTTTCTCACTCCTACTAGTGAATCTAATGTAACACACACCCATACAATGCGCACCACCCCGTGATGATTTTCTCACTCCTACTAGTGAATGTAATGTAACACACACCCATAAATGCGCACCACCCCGTGATGTTTTTCTCACTCCTACTAGTGAATGTAATGTAACACACACCCATACAATGCGCACCACCCCGTGATGTTTTTCTCACTCCCACTAGTGAATCTAATGTAACACACACCCATACAATGCGCACCACCCCGTGATGTTTTTCTCACTCCTACTAGTGAATGTAATGTAACACACACCCATACAATGCGCACCACCCCGTGATGTTTTTCTCACTCCTACTAGTGAATGTAATGTAACACACACCCATACAATGCGCACCACCCGGTGATGTTTTTCTCACTCCTACTAGTGAATGTAATGTAACACACACCCATACAGCGCACCACCCCGTGATGTTTTTCTCACTCCTACTAGTGAATGTAATGTAACACACACCCATACAATGCGCACCACCCCGTGATGTTTTTCTCACTCCTACTAGTGAATCTAATGTAACACACACCCATACAATGCGCACCACCCCGTGATGTTTTTCTCACTCCTACTAGTGAATGTAATGTAACACACACCCATACAATGCGCACCACCCCGTGATGTTTTTCTCACTCCTACTAGTGAATGTAATGTAACACACACCCATACAATGCGCACCACCCCGTGATGTTTTTCTCACTCCTACTAGTGAATGTAATTTAACACACACCCACACAATGCGCACCACCACGTGATGTTTTTCTCACTCCTACTAGTGAATGTAATGTAACACACACCCACACAATGCGCACCACCCCGTGATGTTTTTCTCACTCCTACAAGTGAATCTAATGTAACACACACCCACACAATGCGCACCACCCCGTGATGTTTTTCTCACTCCTACTAGTGAATGTAATGTAACACACCCCCAAACAATGCGCACCACCCCGTGATGTTTTTCTCACTCCTACTAGTGAATGTAATGTAACACACCCCCAAACAATGCGCACCACACCGTGATGTTTTTCTCACTCCTACTAGTGAATCTAATGTAACACACACCCATACAATGCGCACCACCCCGAGATGTTTTTCTCACTCCTTCTAGTGAATGTAATGTAACACACACCCATACATTGCGCACCACCCCGTTATGTTTATCTCACTCCTACTAGTTAATGTAACGTAACACACACCCATACAATGCGCACCACCCCGTGATGTTTTTCTCACTCCTACTAGTGAATCTAATGTAACACACACCCATACAATTCACACCACCCCGTGATGTTTTTCTCACTCCTACTAGTGAATCTAATGTAACACA